>NW_027596265.1:0-467510 GCF_964194155.1 Cetorhinus maximus | reverse complement strand
ACACAGCACTCACACTCACACCTCACTTTCACACACACACTCAATCACTCACACTCACACACACACACACACACTCACACTCACAGTCACTCACTCACTCACACTCACACTCACTCACACTAACACTCACACTCACATACTCACACTCACACTCACACACTCACACTCACACTCACACACACTCACATTCACTCACACTCACTCACACTCACATACTCACTCACACACACTCACTTACACACACACTCACACTCACACTCACACACACTCATACACACTCACACTCACACTCACACTCCACTCACACACACACACTCACTGTCACTCACACTCACACACACACACACTCACACTCTCTCACACTCACACTCACTTTACACTCACTCACGCTCACACTCACACCCACTCACACTCACACTCACACTCACACACACTTTCTCACACTCACACTCACTCACACTCACACTCACTCACACTCACTCACTCACACTCACTCACACTCACACTCACTCACACTCACTCACACTCACACTCACACTCACACTCACTCACTCACACTCACTCACACTCACTCACACTCACTCACTCACACTCACTCACACTCACTCACACTCACTCACACACACTCACTCACACTCACACTCACTCACTCACACTCACACTCGCACACTCACACTCACACACACTCACACTCACTCACACTCACACTCACTCACACTCACACACACTCACACTCACAGTCCACTCACACTCACACACTCACACTCACTCACTCACACTCACACTCACACTCACACTCACTCACACTCACACTCACTCACACTCACACACACACTCACACACACTCACACTCACAGTCACTCACACTCACACACTCACACTCACTCACACTCACTCACTCACACTCACACTCACACTCACTCACACTCACACACACTCACACTCACACCCACTCACACTCACACTCACTCACACTCACACTCACACTGACTCACACTCACGCTCACACACACTCACGCTTACACTCACACTCACACTCACTCACACTCACTCACACTCACACTCACACACACTCACACTCACCCTCACACTCACACTCACTCACACTCATTCACACTTATTCACACTCACACTCACTCACACTCACTCACACTCACACTCACACTCACACACTCACACTCACACTCACACTCACACTCACACACACTCACACTCACACTCACACTCACACTCATTCACACTCATTCACACTCACACTCACTCACACTCACACACACTCACTCACATTCACACTCACACACTCACACTCACACTCACTTTCACACACACTCTCACTCACACACTCACACTCACACACACACACACACTCACACTCACAGTCACTCACTCACTCACACTCACTCTCACTCACACTAACACTCACTCACACTCACACACTCACACTCACACACTCACACTCACACTCACACACACTCACCCTCACCCCCCTCACCGTCACCCCCACTCTCGCCCACCTCTCCCACCTGACCCACACTCCCCCACCCTCACCAACACCCCCTCACAACCACCCCACCCTCACCCCCTCACCCTACCCTCACCCCCACTGCCACCCCCACCCCCAACCCCCACTCACCCTCACCCCCACTCCCACCTCCACCCTCACCACACTCACCCCATCACGCCCACCCCCACCCCCCAACCCTCACCCTCACCCCCACCCCCACCATCACCCCCACCATCACCCTCACCCCCTCACAACCACCCTCGCCCCCACCCCCACCCTCACCCGCCCACCCTCACCCCCCCACCCTCACCCCCCACCCTCACCCCCTCACCCTCACCCCCTCACCCTCACCCCCTCACCCCCTCACCCTCACCCCCTCACCCTCACCCCCTCACCCCCTCACCCCCTCACCCTCACCCCCTCACCCTCACCCCCTCACCCTCACCCCCTCACCCTCACCCCCTCACCCCCTCACCCTCTCACCCCCTCACCCTCTCACCCCCTCACCCTCACCCCCCTCACTCTCACCCCCCCACCCCCCTCACTCTCACCCCCCCACCCCCCTCACTCTCACCCCCCCACCCCCCTCACTCTCACCCCCCCACCCCCCTCACTCTCACCCCCCCACCCCCCCTCACCCTTGACCCCCCCCACCCCCTCACCCTTCACCCCCCCACCCCTTCACCCCCACCCTCACTCTCACCCCCCTCACCTCACACCCTCATCCCTCACACCTTCCACCCTCGTCCCACCCCCACACCTCTATTCCCTTGCGCTCTCCCTTCTCTACACCCTCCTAACTCACCCTTCATCACACAGTCCCTGTGTGGCAGTCTTCCTCCATTGTCACACTCCTTCACTCCTCCACTGATGGGTTGTCACACTCCCTCTCTCCACTTCACCTCCTTTGTCTTTCTTACTCCTTCTCTCCTCCACTCCCTTATCTGCTCTCCAGCTGGCACTGGGACCTAGTTCCTTCAGAATGGTATACCTCTACTGAGAGACTTTCACACTCCCTCTCTCCTATACACCTCCATTCGACCATTGTCACGCTTCCCCTCTCCAGAAGGAAGGCACCTACTCTACTCCTTTCAGTGCTGGCCTCACTGGTGTCCTGCTCCGCCACTCTCCCTCTCCCTCTCTTCTCCGACTCTGCTACGCTCCTGCGTATAACTGCTTCACTCACTTTCTCCCTCGCTGCCCCCCTCTTCTTTCTGCCAGAGGATAACACCTCTCCTTGTCTAAACCTCCACTCGCTGCTCCCCTCTCCTTTTCGCTTTTTCTCTCCTCCGTCTCCTTTCTCAGCTCCCACTGTCTTCGCCCGCCCGCCATCCTTTCCTTCTCCCTCTCCCTCCTCCATCCTCTTCCTTGTCCTCTTAAGCTGCCTTCCCCTCTTCTCCTCTGCTTACCGTTCCTGCTCTCGTTGGCACGCTCCTCCATTCACTGGCCCGACATAGTTTGTTTATAAATCTCTCTTCACTCACTCGACCTCCCCTTCGTCTCTCCGCGAAACACTTGATCACCCCCTTTCCTTCACACAGCCTCCCCAGCTTTCATCTCGTCTTTTCCCTCTTCCCTTGTGCCCTGTTCCCTTTTGACCTGCCCTTTGGCTATTTCTCCCATCTATTCGTGCTGCTTTATGTATGTTTGATGTAATTATAGTTTGGATTTCATGTTTTGATAGAGAGAGCAAGCGAGATTACAGGAGAACCTTCTTTGAGAAATCAGCTTCTGCGTGTTTGTTGGGAATGGGGGTTTATAATTAGGAAACCCATTTACCCATCTCTCTCCAAGTTTGTTTTAAAGCCTGTTATAAAGGACTTATTGGATCTGAAACTTCTAATTCTAAATTAGCTGTTGACCCACAATGTGACACTGAAGCCCTTACATCTAAACTTTGATTTTAAAGCCCATTGTTAAACCTCTGTCACAGCAAAACCGAACTGCAGTCCCCAAATATTTACAACGGCATCGGGTCTAAAATGGGACCCGGAGCCTGTTTTCAGAACCATTCCTAACAAAGCCATCTAATCCGTTACATCGATTCACACAGTCATTATGACACAGGAGGTGGCCATTCAGCCCATCCAGCCCAGGCCAGCCCTCTCTAGATCAATCCACTCATTCCCCCGCTCTATCCCTGTATCCCCGGCAAGTTTATTTCCCTCAAGTCACCGTCCAATTTCCCCTTTTGAAATCATTCATCGTCTCCGCTTCCACCTCCCTCGTGGGTAGCGAGTTCCAGGTCATCACCACTCGCTGCGTAAAAAAGTGTGGGTGATGGGGGAGCCGGTGTCTGAGAGTGAGACAGACTGGGTGTGGGTGTGATGGGGGAGCCGGTGTCTGAGAGTGAGACACTGGGTGTGGGTGTGATGGGGGAGCTGGTGTCTGAGAGTGAGACAGACTGGGTGTGGGTGTGATGGGGGAGCTGGTGTCTGAGAGTGAGACAGACTGGGTGTGGGTGTGATGGGGGAGCTGGTGTCTGAGAGTGAGACAGACTGGGTGTGGGTGATGGGGGAGCTGGTGTCTGAGAGTGAGACAGACTGGGTGTGGGTGATGGGGGAGCTGGTGTCTGAGAGTGAGACAGACTGGGTGTGGGTGATGGGGGAGCTGGTGTCTGAGAGTGAGACAGACTGGGTGTGGGTGTGATGGGGGAGCTGGTGTCTGAGAGTGAGACAGACTGGGTGTGGGTGATGGGGGAGCTGGTGTCTGAGAGTGAGACAGACTGGGTGTGGGTGTGATGGGGGAGCTGGTGTCTGAGAGTGAGACAGACTGGGTGTGGGTGTGATGGGGGAGCTGGTGTCTGAGAGTGAGACAGACTGGGTGTGGGTGTGATGGGGGAGCTGGTGTCTGAGAGTGAGACAGACTGGGTGTGGGTGTGATGGGGGAGCTGGTGTCTGAGAGTGAGACAGACTGGGTGTGGGTGTGATGGGGGAGCTGGTGTCTGAGTGAGACAGACTGGGTGTGGGTGATGAGGGAGCTGGTGTCTGAGAGTGAGACAGACTGGGTGTGGGTGTGATGGGGGAGCTGGTGTCTGAGAGTGAGACAGACTGGGTGTGGGTGATGAGGGAGCTGGTGTCTGAGAGTGAGACAGACTGGGTGTGGGTGATGGGGGAGCTGGTGTCTGAGAGTGAGACAGACTGGGTGTGGGTGTGATGGGGGAGCTGGTGTCTGAGAGTGAGACAGACTGGGTGTGGGTGTGATGGGGGAGCTGGTGTCTGAGAGTGAGACAGACTGGGTGTGGGTGATGGGGGAGCTGGTGTCTGAGAGTGAGACAGACTGGGTGTGGGTGTGATGGGGGAGCTGGTGTCTGAGAGTGAGACACTGGGTGTGGGTGATGGGGGAGCTGGTGTCTGAGAGTGAGACACTGGGTGTGGGTGTGATGGGGGAGCTGGTGTCTGAGAGTGAGACAGACTGGGTGTGGGTGTGATGGGGGAGCTGGTGTCTGAGAGTGAGACAGACTGGGTGTGGGTGTGATGGGGGAGCTGGTGTCTGAGAGTGAGACAGACTGGGTGTGGGTTGTGATGGGGGAGCTGGTGTCTGAGAGTGAGACACTGGGTGTGGGTGATGGGGGAGCTGGTGTCTGAGAGTGAGACAGACTGGGTGTGGGTGTGATGGGGGAGCTGGTGTCTGAGAGTGAGACAGACTGGGTGTGGGTGTGATGGGAGAGCTGGTGTCTGAGAGTGATGACAGACTGGGTGTGGGGTGATGGGGGAGCTGGTGTCTGAGAGTGAGACAGACTGGGTGTGGGTGTGATGGGGGAGCTGGTGTCTGAGAGTGAGACAGACTGGGTGTGGGTGATGGGGGAGCTGGTGTCTGAGAGTGAGACAGACTGGGTGTGGGTGTGATGGGGGAGCTGGTGTCTGAGAGTGAGACAGACTGGGTGTGGGTGTGATGGGGGAGCTGGTGTCTGAGAGTGAGACAGACTGGGTGTGGGTGTGATGGGGGAGCTGGTGTCTGAGAGTGAGACAGACTGGGTGTGGGTGTGATGGGGGAGCTGGTGTCTGAGAGTGAGACAGACTGGGTGTGGGTGTGATGGGGGAGCTGGTGTCTGAGAGTGAGACAGACTGGGTGTGGGTGATGGGGGAGCTGGTGTCTGAGAGTGAGACAGACTGGGTGTGGGTGATGGGGGAGCTGGTGTCTGAGAGTGAGACAGACTGGGTGTGGGTGTGATGGGGGAGCTGGTGTCTGAGAGTGAGACAGACTGGGTGTGGGTGATGGGGGAGCTGGTGTCTGAGTGAGACAGACTGGGTGTGGGTGTGATGGGGGAGCTGGTGTCTGAGAGTGAGACAGACTGGGTGTGGGTGTGATGGGGGAGCTGGTGTCTGAGAGTGAGACAGACTGGGTGTGGGTGTGATGGGGGAGCTGGTGTCTGAGAGTGAGACAGACTGGGTGTGGGTGATGGGGGAGCTGGTGTCTGAGAGTGAGACAGACTGGGTGTGGGTGTGATGGGGGAGCTGGTGTCTGAGAGTGAGACAGACTGGGTGTGGGTGTGATGGGGGAGCTGGTGTCTGAGAGTGAGACAGACTGGGTGTGGGTGATGGGGGAGCTGGTGTCTGAGAGTGAGACAGACTGGGTGTGGGTGGATGGGGGAGCTGGTGTCTGAGAGTGAGACAGACTGGGTGTGGGTGTGATGGGGGAGCTGGTGTCTGAGAGTGAGGCAGACTGGGTGTGGGTGACGGGGGAGCTGGTGTCTGAGAGTGAGACAGACTGGGTGTGGGTGATGGGGGAGCTGGTGTCTGAGAGTGAGACAGACTGGGTGTGGGTGTGATGGTGGAGCTGGTGTCTGAGAGTGAGACAGACTGGGTGTGGGTGATGGGGGAGCTGGTGTCTGAGAGTGAGACAAACTGGGTGTGGGTGATGGGGGAGCTGGTGTCTGAGAGTGAGACAGACTGGGTGTGGGTGTGATGGTGGAGCTGGTGTCTGAGAGTGAGACAGACTGGGTGTGGGTGATGGGGGAGCTGGGTGAGACAGACTGGGTGTGGGTGATGGGGGAGCTGGTGTCTGAGAGTGAGACAGACTGGGTGTGGGTGATGGGGGAGCTGGTGTCTGAGAGTGAGACAGACTGGGTGTGGGTGTGATGGGGGAGCTGGTGTCTGAGAGTGAGACAGATTGGGTGTGGGTGATGGGGGAGCTGGTGTCTGAGAGTGAGACAGACTGGGTGTGGGTGATGGGGGAGCTGGTGTCTGAGAGTGAGACAGACTGGGTGTGGGTGATGGGGGAGCTGGTGTCTGAGAGTGAGACAGACTGGGTGTGGGTGTGATGGGGAAACCTTGATCAGGCTGCAATTCAAATAGGGACAAGGAGAAGTAAAAGCTTTTGGTCTGAACCAGCCTATTGTATGTCAACAGGATTTGTGCTTCATGTCGGATGCCTGAATGAGCTTTGGCCTTGGGATACTGGAGAAGACACAATAATGATTTAAAAGATGGTAGCTCTGTGTTGTGGAAAGGCTGAACAGGCTGTTTTCTGTGGCTAAAAGACTGAGGGATGATCTGGCCATTGTCTGAAAGTTATGAAGAGGGTCTGACAGGGAAGCAGGAGAGGAGATGTTTCACTTACCAGAGAGACCCAGCCAGCATCAAAAATTTAAGGTCCTTACTAATATCAAACCACTGAACCACACCATCACCTCCAGCTTGTATACTCTTGTCCTTATTAAAACCCTTACTCCCTCTCTCCCTCCCTCCCTCTTGGTCTGGCTGGTTCCCCAGTATGGCGCTCATCTCTGTTCCCTTAAGTCTAAGGACGCAGACTTGACTGGATATGGTGGACAACTGTTCACTGTCACATCTTGCTGAACCACGATTGTTCGTGCCCGCGATCGGGCCCAGTTCCGGTCACTATTCCAGGATCACCCGAGAGTGTAAAGATAACCCCCGGCTCCTTTCCTCTATTGCAAGCTGCCTTCTTAAACCTCTCTTCCCCTGCCTCCCCCACTCTTCCCTCCCAGCGACAAGTGCAAGGAACTCATGAGTTTCTCTGTCACCTTGGGTTCTGTCCCTCTCTCCTCCAAATCTGCAGCCATCAGTCAGTCCCCTCCTCAGAAGAAAAACCCTTAGCGCCTCTGTACTTGTAAACTACTGTCCCATCCCCAATGTCCCTTTCCTCTCCAAGGTCCTTAAAAGTGTTGCCTTGGTGTCACATTGACCACAAGCTGAACCTTGCAGCCTTCTATATCAGCATCGTCACTAAAGCCCCTCTGTAACATCGCCTGATCATGCCCCGGTCACAGCTCATCCGCTGTGGAAACCCTCATTCCTGCCTTCGTTGCCTCCAGACGCGACTATTCCAACACCCTCCTGGCTGGCCTCCCACATTCTACCCTCCGTAAACTTGAGGTCATCCAAAACTCTGTTGCCCGTGTCCGAACTCACACCGAGTCCTGTTCCCCTATCACCCCCTGTGCCTGCTGACCCACACTGGCTCCCGGTCAAGCCACATCTCGATTTTGAAAAAAAAAATTCTCATTCCTCTTTTCCAATCTCTCCATAGCCTCGCCACCCCCCTCCCTTTCTCTGTAACCTCCTCCAGCCCCACGAGATCTCTGAGCACCCCCAATCCCGGCCTCCTGAGCATCCCCCCCGATTTCTGTCGCTCCACCATTGGCGGCCGTGCCTTCAGCTGCCTGGGGACCCTGAGCTCTGGAATTCCCTCTCTGCCTCGATTTCCTCCTTTAAGACACTCCTTAAAAACCAGGTGGTCTACCCCTGCATTTCCTACTGTGGCTCAGTGTCATGCTTTGTTTTATAACATTGCTATGAAGTGCTTTTGGGCATCATATTATGTTAAAAGATGCTATACCAATGCAAGCTGTTGTAATAAACCCAACGGGGAATTCAGGAGAAACTCCTTTACCCAGAGAGTGGGGAGAATGTGGAACTCGCTCCCACAGGGAGTGGTTGAGGTGAATAGTATCGATACATTTAAGGGGAAAGATGGATAAACACAGGAGGGAGAAAGGAATAGAAGGATAGGCTGATAGGGGGAGATGAAGAGGGGGGTGGGAGGAGGCTCGTGTGGAGCAGGAACACCAGCATGAACTGGTTGGGCTGAATGGCCTGTTGCTTCCCTATGTCACCCTGTTTAAATCCAGGTTCAATTTCCCCAGACGACAGATGTGATTCCAGATTTCATTCTGTGTTTTTTTTTGAAATTGGAGAAATGTTGCGAGTCTATGGATTGATGCAGGCAGTGTAGTCTGATGATTGATCCAGTCTCACTGCACAGTACGAGCTGGGTATCGACTGGCGCCTGCTGTCCTGTGGCTGTTTGTGTCTCCATGCCAACTCATCTGCATTCAGACTGCAAATTGCATAAGCTGTCTACCCACCAGAGGCCCAGAAGCTGGGATATGAGAGACTGGTGCTTAATTGTAATACTCTGTCTCTTGATGGGGACAGTGTAGAGGGAGTTTTACTCTGTATCTAACCCCGTGATGTACCTGTCCTGGGAATGTTTGATGGGGACAGTGTAGAGGGAGTTTTACTCTGTATCTAACCCCGTGATGTACCTGTCCTGGGAGTGTTTGATGGAGACAGTGTGGAGGGAGATTTACTCTGTATCTAACCCCGTGCTGTACCTGTCCTGGGAGTGTTTGATGGGGACAGTGTAGAGGGAGCTTTACTCTGTATCTAACCCCGTGCTGTCCCTGTCCTGGGAGTGTTTGATAGGCAGCCTTTTCTTCTCCTATCCTCCCTTCAGCAAAAGGGAACAGCTTCAGGAGCAGAAGGGAGGGAGCATGTGTTTTGCGAATGATTGAAGACAAGCCCTCCTTCCTGGATTGCGAGGGAGCCAGGGGCTGAAGGATTGAACTGGACCCTGGTCTTCATACACTCATGAGATGTGGTTTCTGACGAAGCACATTGTACGTGTTGTGGCCTCTAATCCAGCAGCTACATCTTCAGCCTGCGCATTTGTTTAGGAGCACAGAGAAGTCAGCAATGGAAGCCCACCGCCTGAATAGAATTAAACAGCCAACTAACGTGCAATTACCATGACTTGCCACTCTGCTAATGTAATTTAATCTACCACACGTAGCCAGTGAAGAGACAGGGAACCTGCATCCCGATTGTACCTCCCACAGCCTTGGTGCACCCCAAAACTTCAGGGGTGGCTGGAGTCTGGCCAGTCGCTCAAACAGGAAGCCTGAGGAAGTTCCTGAGGGCTGGACTTAAGGAGGGTGGGATGGAGGGAAGGTGAAGAAGCGACGGAGGACAGATTGGCTTTTGTTCACACAGCGTGGCTCACACCCTCGGCATGTGCCAAAGCATTTTACGACCACACAGCAAAGTACTTTAGAAGCGACATGTCGGGAAGTGGGGCTGCTGGTTTATGCACAGCAAGATCCCACAAGCAGCAACGAGATAAGTGAGCAGAAATTGTTTTGGTAACGTCGGTTGTGGGATAAACATTGACTTCCCCCTCTGCTCTGCTCCCACAGAGCGGCTGTGCAACCTTTTATGTCCAACTGAGTTCATTCAGAACAACCTCGTTCCTTTGCCCTGACTTGCTCACCCGCCCCATGGCGGAATGGGGAGTGTTCTGCCCCTTAAATCATGGAGCCGTTCGACAGGTGAAGGTGTGAGAATTCGCCCAGAGGCTGAAGGTTTGCGACAGGCCAGAAACAGGCTCGAGATCGTGACGGAGGAAAAAGCCCTTGAATTTATCTAGTGCCTTTCACGACCTCAGGATGTCTCAAAGCGCCGCACAGCCCATCAGCTGCTGCCGTAGTGTAGTCAGTGCTATAAAACGTAGGAAACGTGTTGACTAGTTTGTGCACAGCACACTCCCACAGTGAGGTGAGACCGGATAATCTGGTTTGGTGATGTTGGTGGAGGGACATATATTGCCCCAGGACACTGGGGAAAGCTCCCCTGCTCTTTTTCAAAATAGTATCCGTGGCATCTTCTACACCCACCTGAGAGACCCAGATGGGTTTTATCATCTCACCGGAAAGATGGCACCTCTGGAGGAGGGACTTGCTCTCACGGCCTTCAGGGACGGTCGAGGGTGCTAAATACTGAGTCGCAGCTGGCATTATTTGTAGCAAAACAGGCTGTAGTTTGGGTAGCGGGGAATTGGAGTGTTTTGAAATGTGTGAATTTCCCTGTGGTGCAACTGGAGCAAGTAAAAATAGGGCGCTGTAATGTCGCCACTAGTGAGAGTGCAGCGTGACCTGTTTACATAGGCATTTGCCTTTAGGAAATTGGAGGCACGTTTCCAGTGATCTTTCATCTGCAGAAATGCTTAGCCTTGCTTGTTGTGCCTTTGGGATTTCAGCAAGGTTTTTTTTTAATTTAGAAATCGGGAGGAAGAATACCTTTTTGAAAGGCGCTTCTCCACCATCTCCAAACCTACTCCCACCAGTAAAGTCCTCTGCCACAGCTAGCCTTGGGTTCACAATGTGGTTGTGATGTTTTATTGCCAAGTTGGAAAGTGAGTTTGAGCTTGGCCTGTTAGTTTTAAGGCTGTGGTACTGAAATGGCCTCTTGCGAGGGTCAGTCAGAGGATAATTGCAGAGAGGGAGAGAGAGAGAGAGAGACTCCTGCGGGTTGGTAGTTCATCTGGAAGTGTCAGGAGAAAAACCCAACTGGCTTTTGTTTATTTGTAGTATTTCAGTGCTTGAATATAGAAGATTAAGGAGTGATATAATCAAGGGGTTTAAGATGAGTAAAGGATTCGATAGGGTCGATGGAAAGAAACTATTTCCTCTGGTTGGGGTGCGGGGGGGGAGAGGTTGGCGAGTCCAGAACAAGGGGATAAGAACCTTAAAATCCAAGCCAGGCTGTTCAGGGGTGATGTCAGGAAGCACTTCTTCACACAAAGGGGAGGGAAAATCTGGAACTCTTCCCCAAAAAGCTTGGGGGCCAATTGAAAATTTCAAAAATGAGATTGATAGATTCTTGTTGAGTAAGGGGATAAAGGATTAAAGAACCAAGGTGGGCAGATGGAGTCAAGGTACAGCTCAGCCCATGATCTAATTGAATGGCTGAACAGGCTAGAGGGACTGAATGGCCTCCTTCCTATGTTGGTATATATGCAATGCTATACACAAAGCATTGATAGAGGGGATAGGACATAACACAGATGTTGAGCCAAGGTCAAACCATCTCGGTATTTTTGTTACCATTATCTTGTGTGTCTCCTGCTACATCCCAAAAAAAAAGGCAGAGGTTAGCATTTTTTATTGTCCGACTTTGGGGGCCATGGGTTCAACTTCTTAAAGCAGTGCCTAAATCCAGTAGGATATTCGAGGGGAAATTCCTTTACCCAGAGAGCGGTGAGAATGTGGGACTTGTATGTATGTGCGCGTCAGTCTGTCTCAAGGCCTTGGAGAGGGGGAGAGGTGAGCGAGAATGGTGCATGGAATGAATGGTTTTAGTTATCAGTGGAGAGGCCCGAGAGGGTGGAAGGATTGGAGAGGCTGGGATTGTTCTCAGAGCAGGCAAGGTTAAGGGGAGATTTAATAGGGGCGTTCAAAACCATGAAGGGATTCGAGTGGTCCTAACCTGAAAGGGCATTAGAAACAGATTCGGTGGTAACTTTAGAAAAGGGCTAAGACAAATGCGTGAAGGGAGGAAATTACAGTGCTTTTGAGGGCTCCGTCATGGTGGGTCAACCCTATTTGGATAGCTCGTTCAAAGGCGCACTGGGGCCTGAGTGTTCAGCCCCTGTGCTGTTACGATTCTGTAGTTTTCAACAACAGGAAACGAGGTACATAAACAAATCTACCGAGTGAGTCATCAATTGGAGCAGGCCGGTAACTTGCCTTGCACAAATTGGGAGGTAATCTCCTGTACCTAGACCTTTCATGCTCGTATGTACACAGTAAAGTGGCTGCCTCACCGTCAACCAATCGTGACTTTCCAAAGTTTGGGGTGGGGGTGCGGGGGGGAGGATTTGCAGGGCTACAGGGAAAAGAGAAGTGGGCGAGGGACTAATTGGAGAGCTCTTCCCAAGAGCCAGCGCAGGCACGATGGGCAGAGCGGCCTCCTCCTGTGCTGTACGGTTTCCGTGGCACTCGTTCACATTCCTCTTTCGAGTGGCCTTTTCAGCTTCGCAAACGCTCTCCCTCGCAGGGCTGCTCAGCTGAAAATCTTTAAAAGGAGAGAGAGAGAGAGAGAGACTTGTTAAGCAAGGGTGTTAAGGGTTATGGAACCAAGATGGAGTTAAGGTACAGATCAGCCCATGGGGTAATTGAATGGCCGAATTGGCTCGGCGGCTCCCTCTAAAGCTAGAGGAAGAGGCAGAGGATTTAGGGAGCAAATTTCAAAGTTGAGTACGAGGAGATCTCGTGGTAGGGTTCAACATTCTGAAGGTTTTTGATGTGATAAGCTGAGGAAAGCTATTCCCATTAGTCAGTCAGTCAGTAACTGAAGCTCATCAATTAAAGTCACCACCAAAAGATCATTAATTTTCTGTTTCTTTTTTTCTCCCTCTTTTTTTTATCGTAGGCAAAGATCAAGAGGAAAATGGGGACTCCAACTACACCATGGTGCCCGGTCCACCTTTCAAGGAGGTCTGGCAGGTCAACCTTCGGCCCCGGGGCCTGGGTCAGTCGCGGAACATGAGCGGCATCTACCGGCTGTGCCTGACCGACAGGACCATCAACCTGGTGAAGCTCAACTCGGACGTGGCAGCCGTGGTGCTCCAGCTGATGAACATCCGGCGCTGTGGGCACTCGGAGAACTTCTTCTTCGTGGAGGTGGGCCGCTCGGCCGTCACGGGGCCCGGGGAGTTCTGGATGCAGGTGGACGACTCGGTGGTCGCCCAGAACATGCACGAGACCATCCTGGAGGCCATGAAGGCCATGAGCGAGGAGTTCCGGCTGAGGAGCAAGAGCCAGTCGTCCAGCTCCAACCCCATCTCTGTGCCGTCCAGGCGCCACCACCTGCCCAACCCGCCGCCCAGCCAGGTGGGCTTCTCCGCCAGGAGGAGCGGCACCACCTCGCCTGGTCAGCGGTACAGCTTCGCCAGGGCACGGACCTCCAGCGACGGCTGCAGTGCCACCTCCACCTCCCGCCCCGCCTCGGCGGACGAGGCGCCGTCCAGCCCCTCCCCCGGGCCGCCGCCCCGCCAGAGGCTGACCAAAGCCCACCCGCCCCTGGCCCAGACCAGGTCGACCCCCGACCCCATCGCCCGCCGCTCGCCCTGCGCCGCCAGCCCCGTCAGCCTCTCCTCCGGCGTCCACGGCTTGGAGTGCGCCTGCCCGCCGGCCCCCGGCTCGCCCTGTGACCGAGGCTTCTCCTCCTCCTCCTCCATCCCCTCCTCCTCCGACGGCGAGGAGGGGTACGGCTCCAGCCCCGGCTCCTGCGGCGGGTTCCCGCTGCCCGCGCCGGGCGGCCACCAGCACTGCCGCGACTACATCGCCATGGGCCGGCCGGCCTCGGCCGGGCAGGAGGACCCTCAGCGCCAGCGCAGGCTGCTCAGGCGGGCGTGCAGCCGGGGCGAGGAGGAGGTGGAGCGGGGCCTGAGCAAGCGCGCCTGGCTGGGCAGGGTGGCGCCGCGTGGCGGGAAGGCCGAGGGCCGGCCTGAGGCGTGGAGGCCCCCGGCCACCCCTGACCCCGCCGAGAGAGGGCGGAAGGAGGTGGCGGACAACGGCTACGTGGCCATGCTGCCTGGGGTGGTGACCGGCCAGGACCCGGGAGGCGACTACATGGCCATGACGCCCAAGGGCACCTCGGCACCCCGGCAGATCGAGAGCCTGGGAGCCGAAGACCCCCGCGGGACTGGCTACATGCTCATGTCGCCCAGCGGGAGCTGCTCGCCCGATGGCTGGGCCCTGCCCGGCAGTTCCAAGTCGCTGGCGGGCAGCAGTGACTACATGAACATGTCCCCCGCCAGCCGCTCGGCCTCCAGCACGCCCCCCTCCAGGCGCCACCCCCACCCCGCCCCGCCCTGCGGGGAGGAAGCCAAGGCGGCTGACTCCCGCCCCCATTGCTATCACTCTCTGCCCCGCTCCTACAAGCAGCCGGCCTCCGCTGCCTCCTCAGGCCAGCTCTCCTGCTGCTCCTCCTCCTCCACCAGTAGCAGCAGTGACAGCCTGGGGGAGGCCGAAAGCGGCCAGCCCCCCTCGGCGCCCCAGAGCGCCCAGGCCCCCTCCAGGCCCGGGAGGAGAGGGGGGTTTCCCCGCCCGGCCGGCCTCTACCTCGACGTGGCGAGGGCCAGCACCCTGCCGCGGAGGCGGGAGGCCCCCCTGCCCTCGGAGCCGCAGAGCCCCGGGGAGTACGTCAGCATCGAGTTCCGGTGTGAGCCGCGGGCCTGCCGCCCGCTGGCCAGGCCCGCCTCCTGTGTGGGTGGGCTCCAGCACCTCCCCGTGGCCCCGTCCGAATACGTCAACGTGGACTTTGGCCCCGCCGCCGGCTTCTGCCGCGAGGCTCCGGCGGCTCCGCTCGAGACCCAGCGCAGGATGCGCAGCCCCGTCCCCGCCGACGGGGCCGAGACAGCCTGCTGCCCGGGCGCAGCCCTGCCTGAGGGCGCCCGGGACCCCGCCGATGCGCCCGAGCCAAGCCACGACCCCCGCCAGGGCGCCCGGGTAGTCCGCTCCGACCCCCAGGGGCGCCGCCGCCACTGCTCTGAGACCTTCCTGACCGCCCCCTCGGCCCCCGCGCCCGCTGCACCCTTTGCTGACCATGTGAGGCGCCGTGGCTCCGCCTCCCTTGAGGGCGGCTGGTTGAAAGACGGCAACGCCGGCGGGGCAGAAAGGGGAGCCGCGGAGGAGCCGTGCCCCGGAATGTCACGGCACATGTCGATCGGCTTCGAGAACGGCCTGAACTACATTGACTTGGACCTGGGCACAGACAGCAGCTGTGTGGAGGGGTCGGCCTCACAGCCAAGACTTTACACGCAAGCGAACGGGAGCGCTGCCTTGAACACTTACGCCAGCATTGACTTTCACAAGTCCGAAGAATTAAGAAGCCATAAAAGTAACAAAGAAGGTGAGTGGCTTTTAGCGTTATCCCTGTTTCCACCAATTAATCTCATTAGGCTGCCTTCTGCTATCAATTTTATCCATCACCGACCCCAATGGGAACTTTCTGGTGTAAACATGGCACGTTGTGTAATGACATCCTCCCACCGCTGGGGGCGCCGCAACTTTTCCACCAGTGAGGCGGCGTAATAAAAGTTAACAAAAACAGAAAATTGCTGGAAAAACTCAGCAGGTCTGACAGCCTCTGTGGGGAGAGAAACAGAGTTAACGTTTCGAGTCCGTACGACTCTTCTTCAGAACTAAAGAGCAGTAGAAATATGGTGAAATATAAGCTGTTTAAGGGGGGGGGGGGGGCGGGGTGGGGGGTGGGACAGGTGAAGCTGGATAGAGGGGCCAGCGATAGGTGGAGGCAAAGGAGAGATTGCAAAAGATGTCGAAGGGGTGTTGATGGTGGATTTATTTCCATTCACTGTTTTATCCTCACCTTTTAGCCTATTTCAATCTTTTTCCCCCCACACCGTCCCCTCCCCCCACCCCCACTAGGGCCTCTGTCACTTGCTCATTCTGCTTTCTACTCTTAATGTCACCATTAGCACCTCCTTTAGCCAGTATCACCACCATCAACACCCCTTTGCCCTTTTCCTTATGAAATCTTTTGCCATCTCTTCCTTTGCCTCCACCTATCCCTGGCCTTTTACCCAGCTTCACCTGTCCCACCCCCCCTTATACAGTATATATTTCACCACGTGTCTACTTCTCTTTAGTTCTGAAGACTCGAAACGTTAACTCCGTCCTTCTCCCCACAGACGCTGTCAGAGCTGCTGAGTTTTCCCGGCAATTTTTGTTTTTGTTTCAGATTTCCGGCCTCCGCGGTATTTTGCTTTGGTCTTGGTGATAAAAGTTAAGATTGAATTTGCTTCCCCGGGCCTGTCAGGCAACGCATTCTAGATTGGAGAGCATTGGAAGAATTCCGTTTCTGCTCCTCTGGTTTCATGGTGCACGGGGTTCGTGGCCACAGCTTGGGGGTCTGGCTGGAAATTGACTGGGCTGCCTTGGTTACAGTGACATATATTTTACAAGGCTGGTAGCGAATGTCGTGTGCAAAAACAAAAATACCTGGAAACGCTCAGCAGGTCTGGCAGCGTCCGTGGAAGGGAGCACAGTCAACGTTTCGAGTCTCATGAACAGAACTGTTCTGTGGAAGAGTCATGCGGACTGGAAACGTTAACTGTGCTCCCTTCCACGGACGCTGCCAGACCTGCTGAGTTTTTCCGAGTATTTTTGTTTTTGTTTTCGATTTCCAGCCTCCGCAGTTTTTTGCTTTTAACTTGGTGAATGTCGTGTTTTGGCTGACGGATGGTGTTGAGTGTTTTTGCAATTAAGAACTGATGCAATCCCACCCCCCCCTCCAATCCCCACCCCAACCACCAACCTCAGTGTTGTTGCTCAGACTGGATTCCGAGGTCGGTTTCTAGCCTTTTAGCCATGGGGTGGAATCTGCATGCCAAGTGTGCCTATCCTTTTAAGGTCACAGGGTGGGGTGTTTGCCTGCAGAAGTGGTCGAAAAGGGCACATCCTGAAATCAATTAGAGCCCGGCCGTGGAGGGAAGTGTTCCATGGCTTTCAAATCAATCACGACCTCTTGTCCCTAGGGAGAGACCAGTTTATTAGCTGCGTACCGTGACGCCAACATTCACGGCCAGAGTAGAGGCAATTTCCCCTGTGAAACGCTGCTGTAAGCAATTGGGGATTGATTTTAGGCACGTATTGTCTAACTATCCTCCACTGACTTGCATCTTGCTGGAGAAATCACCCTGCACGAGGTGATTTTATTTTATTTATCAGGAGGTTTTGTAGTCTCAGTCCTGAGTTCTGTTTTCTGTAGATTGTAGACACTTTGTAATTAGATTCTGTAGACTGCTGTATAGTACGCTGTTTAAATAGACTCTGTAGACTGCTGTATAGTACGCTGTTTAAATAGACTCTGTAGACTGCTGTATAGTACGCTGTTTAAATAGACTCTGTAGACTGCAGTATAGTACGCTGTTTAAATAGACTCTGTAGACTGCTGTATAGTACGCTGTTTAAATAGACTCTGTAGACTGCTGTAGTCCTCTGTTTAAACAAACTCTGCAGACTGTTTGCTGTTGTGCGCTGTTTAACTAGACCCTCTCTGCGAACTAGACTTTTTGCTGTGAGTCCTACTTAAGTTCTCGTCGCCCCCAGATCCACTGGCTGACAAGAGTGTCAGAGGCTGTGCTGATTCACCTGGGGTCAGAAGAACCAGTGGGAAGCGACTCGCTCCCATGTGTGTTCCTTTTGACAGAAGAACGAGAGGTGATCTTCTTGAAACATGTCAGATCCTGAGGGGGGACTTGGCCAGGGTGGATGCTGAGAGGATGTTTCCTCTCGTGGGAGAGGCCAGAACTAAGGGACGCAGTTTAAAAATAAGGAGTCTCCTATTTAAGATGGAGGTGAGAAGTAATGTTTCCTCTCAGAGGATTGTAAGTCAATGGAACTCTCTTCCCCGGAGAGAGGCGGAGACAGGGTTGGTGAATGTTTTTAAGGCCGAGGTCGATAGATTCTTGACTAACGGACGGAAATGTGGAGTTGAGGGCACAATCAGATCAGCCTTGATCTTGTTGAATTGCAGAGCAGGCTCGAGGGGCCGAATGGCCTACTCCTGCTCTTAATTTGTATGTTTGTGACGCCTGAGCTGCGACCAGCACACGGGGAAGTAATTTTTAAAAACTCTTTCACGGGATGTGGGCGTCGCCGGCAAGGCCAGCATTTGTTGCCCGTCCCTAATTACCCCTTGAACTGAGTGGCTGGCTCGGCCCGTTTCAGAGGGGCATTTAAGAGTCAACCACATGTGGCTGTGTGGGCCTGGAGTCACATGTAGGCCAGACCGGGTAAGGACGGCAGATTTCCTTCCCCTAAAGGGGACATGAGTGAACCAGATGGGTTTTTACAACAATCGACAAGGGTTTCATGGTCATCATTAATGAGACGAGCTTCATATTCCAGATTTTTTTAAAAATTTGAATTTAAATTCTGCCGGCTGATGTGGGAATTTGAACCCCTGCCCCTAGAGCATTAGCCTGGGCCCAGTGACATAGCACCTATGCCACCCTCTCCTTCTCATCTCCTTTTGATCAGAGGCATTGGGTGGGGGAATGCAGTGATAAAGACAGTTCCCTCTACTTTTTATCCGTTCATGGGATGTGGGTGTCACTGTCTGGCTGGGCCCAGCATTTATTGCCCATCCCTAGTTGCCCCTTGAGAAGGTGGTGGTGAGCTGCCTTCATGAGCCGCTGCAGTCCATGTGGTGTAGGTACACCCACAGTGCTGTTAGGGAGGGAGTTCCAGGATTTTGACCCAGCGACAGTGAAGGTTACTTCACCTTTAAGTAAAACTGAGTTCATCAGGCAACATACACCCCTCCACTGCAGAGCATCATTACTTCATGGTACAGTTCCCTCAGTTTCCCCGCAAACTGACTGCAGTTTACACCTCTTTGGGATTTCTCACAACACCACACAGCCTGTGAAGCAAAAAATATGCATTTATATAGCACCTTTTCACGACCGAAGGACATCCTGAAATGCTTTACATATAATGAAGCGCTGTCAGTCTTGACAGTTTGCACACAGCAAGATCCCACAAACAGCACCAAGTTGCTTGACCAGTTAACCTGTTTTCATTGTCGTTGGTTGAAGGGTAAACATCATCCACAGGGCAGCAGGGAGACCTCCCTCTTATCTCCTTAGACCTCCCGGGATCTTTTAGATTAACTCGAGAGGGCCGATGGGGCTTCGGTTTAACGTCTCAACTGAAAGACAGTGCGGCTGCCCATCAGTACCGACGCTCGGACAGTGCAGCTGCCCGTCAGTGCCGACGCTCGGACAGTTCGGCGCTCCCTTGGCACCGGCCCACAGACAGTGTAGCACTCCCTCGGCACAGGCACTGAATGGTGCTGTGTTGTAGTACAACCTCTGAATTTATACACAGTTCTCATGGTCACTGACTCAACTGAACAAAGAGGTATTTTTCCTGGTTTTTAATTATCTTTGTGAGGCACCTTGTGACATGTTTGCTTTGTAACGGTGAATTGTGGCTCCTTTTGTTGTACTTCCCACACGGTGCTGAAGTGCCAGCAATCTCTGAAATTAAATTACCTGTTCATGCTTCAGTTTAACCGGAGGCGCTGTCTGGGTGTCTGCCCGGGGAACAGAATAGCAGATGTAGGTGGGGTTAGATTTTTGTGGTGCCATTGCAGTCAAATATCCTCACTCTCTACCCATGTAATACATTGGTGCTTTGAGAGAGTTGCTGAAGGACACTTCGCACCTGTGGAAGCTGTGCCTCTCCCGTCCCCCACCCCGTCACCCCCACCCCACCCCCAAACCCCAGCTAGGGCCAGCAGAAGGTGAGGTAACCACAGAGGCGGCTATGGTCAGTGAGGGAACACATTGGAGGCAACGGCTGGGCAAGAATGGGTTAACGTTCCCTTCCCACTGGTGAGCTGCTGACAGAGTCTCGGTTACTCCGTGTCCTTCGCAGCTTCTCCCTCCTCGTCAGAGGAGAAAGTGGCATGTTTTAGGAAATAGCTGTTAGTGTGAACGAGTGAAGCAGTGTTCACCACAGCCCACGTCTGTCACTGCTTCGACCACACAGTCAGCAGATGAGCAGCCCTGACTCCGCAGGGTGACGCCCGGGGAATTATTGACCAGTTATTAGGCATTGGTGGACTCGGGTGGGGAGAGATTCCGACTTTTGTTCACCTGGCACAGCCACGTCAGCTTTTTTTGTTTCCTGCCTTCACTGTGTGCCATGGCTCGGTGAGTCAGGCTCCTGTCTGGTGCTTACAGGTTGAAGGCCCATTCTGTTAACCTCACCATACAATTCAGGCCAACACTCCAATTGGCAGTGTTGAGGGAGTGCATCATTGTCTGAGATACCATCTCCTGGATGAGACAGGGGGTCCTCCCTTAGCCGACGTGATTCTCCCATGTCCTGGGCTGCAGGTCGCTGGGGCACAGTTTATCACGAATTTTGAATACTCAGACCCAGTGCAAACAATAAAAAAAAACACAGGGCAGCCAAGCACACACACTGGACGTCACTGCCCGCTGCCCTATCAGACTGGTCCCATTAACCACCCCACCACCCCCGAGCCCTCAGGTTCACAAGTTTCTTCACTCCCCTAATCTCTCGGGTCATTCCCTGCCACTGTCACAGATCATAACCCCCACCCCACCCATCGCACAGGCTCGATCGTATCCCCCGCCCGCTCTTTCACACTCCCCCACACCAATGTGTCCCTTAATTATTTTTCCCCGAGAGTTGCCCACCCTGGTGAAAGCTCACTATTTCGATGAAGTCAATACCTTACAGAAGACTGCAGAGAGGGGTTACTGAGTGACAGTGTGAGGGAGCTGCATTAACATCAGTAGAGATACAGTCAGTAACACAGGGCGCTTGGGGGGAGAGGGGTTACTGAGTGACAGTGTGAGGGAGCTGGATTAGCATCAGTAGAGATACAGTCAGTAACACAGGGCGCTTGGGGGGAGAGGGGTTACTGAGTGACAGTGTGAGGGAGCTGGATTAACATCAGTACAGATACAGTCAGTAACACAGGGCGCTTGGGGGGAGAGGGGTTACTGAGTGACAGTGTGAGGGAGCTGGATTAACATCAGTAGAGATACAGTCAGTAACACAGGGCGCTTGGGGGGAGAGGGGTTACTGAGTCACAGTGTGAGGGAGCTGGATTAACATCAGTAGAGATACAGTCAGTAACACAGGGCGCTGGGGGGAGAGGGGTTACTGAGTGACAGTGTGAGGGAGCTGGATTAACATCAGTAGAGATACAGTCAGTAACACAGGGCGCTGGGGGGAGAGGGGTTACTGAGTGACAGTGTGAGGGAGCTGGATTAACATCAGTAGAGATACAGTCAGTGACACAGCGGACATTTGGTCATTTAAATTCTGCCTGCGTTGACACTGTAGATTGAAGGAGATCAAGCAATGGATTCAGTGATGGGGCGAAAGCTTTTTGGCAGCAATCTCAGTGCTGAGTAAACGCTGAGGAGCTCACTCTGCTCAGTATCCTGTCGACTGTTCAGTGGAAGGTGCGACACCCCTTCCGTTGACTGACTATCTGAGAGTGGTTGACCTGTTGCTTCATTGATCTGCTCACCACCTCCCCCCCCACCCCCCCCCCAGACTCTGAAGGTACATCGGATGTTTGCTGGCAGAATTCTCTGCAATACTGCAGCTCCCAGTCGACGCTGGGTCCTTGCAGTGGAGCATGTGGCTGGGTATAAATACAGGGTGGGGGTGGGTCGCTGATCATATCAGGCTTGTGGCAAAGAAGTTGAAGTGGATTAGTTTTTTAGCTCGACCCCTGCGCCCCCCCCCTCGAAGGTGCTGCAGCCGGGTTGGTGCAGATTTCGGGTGCTTTCCGCGGTGATCGGCCCCAAGTAGCCGTTGGCAGTGTGAGCTGTGTCGATTGGGTGTTGGGCTGAAACTCACACAGGCTGCCCCTGCACTAAGTAGACTGTTAACCCTGGGTGAGTTAAGGGGCGGGCAAACCATAAAGCAGCAATAAGACCCAGGCTGCACATCTTTCCACCTCAGACTATGCAATCATTCATCCAAACACTCAGCCCAAGTGCAAACAGTAAAAACACAGGGCAGTCAAACACACACTGTACACAGAGGAGATAAGAGCTTTTATCGTTCTGTCTCCAGGTGAGATTAGCTTGTGATTAGGTGCACTTTAGACAGCTGAGTATTAAAACCACTTGATCGCAGTTTAAATGTATGCTTAGAACCCTAATTATAACATGGAATCAGAGAATACTACAGCTTGGAAGGAAGCCATTCAGCCTTCGATGCTGTGCTGCCCCACTCCCTGGCCCTTTCCCCATACCCCTGCATTATTTTTCTGGCAAGTCTATATGCCACAGGAGTGAATGGGAAGGGCTATTTTATTTTAGTCCATTTTATTATCTGCCCTGGCTCAGTGGGTTGCATTCTCGCCTCCAAGTCAGAAAGTCATGGGTACAAGCCCCACTTAGAAGTCTTGAGCACAAAACCCAGGTAAACGGTCCCTGTGCCAGTACTGAGGGAGTTCTGCACTGTCCGAGAGTCAGTACTGAGGGAGTTCTGCACTGTCCGAGAGTCAGTACTGAGGGAGTTCTGCACTGTCCGAGAGTCAGTACTGAGGGAGTGCTGCACTGTCAGAGGGTCAGTACTGAGGAAGTGCGGCACTGTCAGAGGGTCAGTACTGAGGGAGTTCTGCACTGTCGGAGGGTCAGTACTGAGGGAGTGCGGCACTGTCAGAGGGTCAGTACTGAGGAAGTGCGGCACTGTCAGAGGGTCAGTACTGAGGGAGTTCTGCACTGTCGGAGGGTCAGTACTGAGGGAGTGCGGCACTGTCAGAGGGTCAGTACTGAGGGAGTGTGGCACTGTCAGAGGGTCAGTACTGGGGGAGTGCTGCACTGTCCGAGGATCAGTACTGAGGGAGTGCTGCACTGTCAGAGGGTCAGTACTGAGGGAGTGCTGCACTGTTGGAGGGTCAGTACCGAGGGAGTGCTGCACTGTCAGAGGGTCAGTACTGGGGGAGTGCTGCACTGTCCGAGGATCAGTACTGAGGGAGTGCTGCACTGTCAGAGGGTCAGTACTGAGGGAGTGCCGCACTGTCAGAGGGTCAGTACTGAGGGAGTGCTGCACTGTCAGAGGGTCAGTACTGAGGGAGTGCTGCACTGTTGGAGGGTCAGTACTGAGGGAGTGCTGCACTGTCAGAGGGTCAGTACTGAGGGAGTGCTGCACTGTCAGAGGGTCAGTACTGGGGGAGTGCTGCACTGTCCGAGGATCAGTACTGAGGGAGTGCTGCACTGTCAGAGGGTCAGTACTGAGGGAGTGCTGCACTGTCGGAGGGTCAGTACTGAGGGAGTGCTGCACTGTCAGAGGGTCAGTACTGGGGGAGTGCTGCACTGTCCGAGGATCAGTACTGAGGGAGTGCTGCACTGTCAGAGGGTCAGTACTGAGGGAGTGCGGCACTGTCGGAGGGTCAGTACTGAGGGAGTGCGGCACTGTCCGAGGATCAGTACTGAAGGAGTGCGGCACTGTCGGGGGGCCAGTACTGAGGGAGTGCTGCACTGTCAGAGGGTCAGTACTGAGGGAGTGCGGCACTGTCGGATGTGCCATCTTTTCTCCAGCTGCACTCTTAGGGGGATGTGAAACACCCTATGGTCAGCATTTCAGGGAAAGTTCAGGAGAGTTGTGCCTGGTTCCCTCTGAACACTCCTTCCTCCTCCCAACCAACGCTGCAAAAACGCAAAGAAAAGTTGAAAATACTGCAACTAGAGAAACCAAATTAACATTTCAGATCATCGATGGCCTTTTGTCAGAATTGAAGCATTTCCGGCATCTTCTGTGTTTATTCCAGATTTCCAGGACACACGGAATTTTGCCTTTACGTCATGGAAACAATATGTCTGGCCCTTTATTGCATTCCCGTTCGTGGGATCTTGCTGTGCACCAATTGGCTGCCGCGTTTTCCTGCCTTATAACAGTGACTATACTTTGAAAGTACTTCATTGGCTGTAATGGGTTTTTAGGTGTCCTGAGGCTGTGGAAGGTGTTGTAGTTCTGCCAGTCTTGCTTTCTTTGTAGATCAAGTGTCAGAGGATAGTACATGGCAATGAAGGAGGCCGTTCAGCCCGTCGTGGCTCTGCTGGTTCTTTGAAAAAGCTGTCAGATTGGTCCCACTTTCTCTGCTCTTTTTCCCTGTAGCCGTGCAAACCTTTCCCCCTGCAATTCCGTTTGGAACGTCACGATTGACGTCACCGTGTATGTGGAGCGTCAAAGGCCTAAGACGAACTCCCAACTTGTGCAGGGCAACTCACTGGCATGCTCCGGTTGATGGCTCACTCAGCGCACTTGCTTGTGTACCCTGTTTTCTGTTGTTGAATCATAACAGCTCAGGGAGGAGGTGACCATTCTGGCCACCTCCCCTGCCCCGTGCCTCCGAGCAAAGGAGGGACGCGCAGGGTCCCAGGGAGAAAACTGGAGAATGGCACTTAAGCGAATTGCTCATTTGGAGAGCTGCTGCAGACACGATGGGCTGAATGGCCTCCTTCGGCACTGTATCAATTCTGCGAACTATCCAAATACAGTAGTCCCGCCATCGCCCATTCCTCTATAGCCCTGAAAATTCCCCCCCTTCAAATATTTTGTCTTGGCCCTTTTGAAAAGTTACTGTTGTACTCCTTTTCCAGGCAGCACATTTCATACATTAGGGCCTATTCTCACTGGAAAAGAAAACTTCTGAGAGGTGGAATTATAACTGTTGCAGATTCTGAAGGGACTCGATTATATCCACCATGCCAAGTGGTTTCACCGTGCCCAGAACATGAGGAGCAGAGGGCATGCCCTGCTCTCGAGACGCGGGAAATTAAATACAAATCTGCAAAATAATTGGGTATTTTAAACTCCCAGGGCAGGCAGGATGGCAGGGGATGTTAAGACTCGACCTCCACGTATTCAGATTTAACGGGGTTGGGTCGTGGGTGGGGAAGTGGTTGGGGTGGGGGGAGGTGCTCACATGCAGAAGCAGGCCCCTCATCCAAAGATGATAGGGGCTGCATGGATCCAATTTTTTGGGAAGTGCCTATCTCGCCCTATATGTCAAGCAGGAGGGACAGGAGTATTTCTATTCCCCCCCCCACCCCACCCCTCCTGAGCTGACCTGTTGATCAGTCCCTGTGATCTTCCCACAGCATCTTGATCTCTGCAGCTTTGACCAGTCTATCCCCAGGTTTTGGAGTGGGGGATGGGGGTTCAGGATTAATTCGAACAAACTTGGTGGGCAGGACTTCAGGGAAACCTGTACTTCCTAGATTCTGGGCCGCTACATCTTCCACGTCTTCCCCGCTTCCTGGTGAATACCTGGGCCATTGTTTCAGAATATTAACGGTCAGCTCATGGATCGAGCTCCCACGGGAGATACTGCGAGCACTGCCATTGACTCATTCAAATACAAATTGGGTAGTTTTTCAGAAAATAAAATTTTGGGATGCAGTATTGGATTAATTGGAGGCACGATGAGGGGTGAGAGTCGCCTGCTTGGGAGAGTTTGGTGACGCTGGATCTCTAGTTTTCCAATGTCTCCACCACGGGTTTCCCTCCCCTCCAATCTGGCTCCGTTGTGGACTCCTTGATCGGGATCGATCACAGTGATTGGTCAATAACTCCATTATCATTGGATGATGATGATGATGATTGCCAGAGAATCAGCAGCAAAATGGATGGATCTTTGTCCTTTCTCGGTTTGAAATGCCCACATTCCTTCACATCCTCAGGACACCCAGAGTGCTTCGCGGCCAGTGAATTTCATTTTGAAGTCGGTCACTGTTCTTATGCACAGCACGATCGTACAGGCAGCAATTAGTCAAATTTTAAGGTGATCTGCTTTTGGTGTTGGTGCCATAAGAAGTGAATGGGAAGTGGTTTGATCCATTGGGATTGTGTACAATGGGAGTGAATGGGAAGGAGTTTGATCCTTTGGGATTGTGTATAGTATAAGTGAGTGAAAAGCTTATTCCATGAATAACCTATGCAGTCGTAGTGAATGGAAATAAGTTTAGTCTATTGGGATTCTCTGCAACTGTAGTAATTTCATAACTAATGTGAGAGAGCAACATAAAAGCCCTGCTATTGAGAGACAGCCAGTGCAGGAGAGAGGCAGACCAGGGAGAGAGAGAGTGCAAAAGGCAGATTGGTAGAAAGAGGCAGGTATGCAGAAGTAGACAAGGGAGACATGGAGAAGGGCCATCAGCAAGAAAGAGACACTGGGTGATGTGGAGAGAGAGAGAAAGAGGCAAAGGGGGAAAATGGGGGGACGGAGAAAGACAAAGGCAAAATGAGAGAACGTTGATGCTGGGGTGGTGAGCGGGAGGGTTGGGGGCAGGCAAGAGAAGACAGAGCAACTGTGGGAGAATGAGATGGAGAGAGCTGAGTGAGTCGGTCTGAATGTAAAGGTGCATCGTCATCATCAGGATCATACAGAGACACGCTGAGTATTGCACAACACCACAAACCTACAATCAAACAGGAGCGCACGGCCTTGTTAGTTAATCAGCCGATTATCGGTAACTTGATAAATCGGTCACCATTTGAAAGGACTGAGTTGATTCTAGATGGCTATCTTCAGAGAACAGTAAAGGAGAAAGAGCATTTGGAAAAATTACCCAATCCCACATGAATGTGATTGAGGGACCCAGCGGCTGGCTTGTGGCATTGCTTGAAACCTCTGCTGCATTATGAGGGCTTCATGTACCATGCGGTGTAGTATCCTGCTACTGAAGTAGAGCAGTACATAAATCAGTGTGTTCTCTTTAAGACTGTGGTGTAATTGTTATGTCTTCTTGGGTCAGTTAAAGGGTAATTGGGTGTTTGATCAGACAAAAATTATTGACCCCCATTTCCTTCACTCCTTTGGTGGCTGTACGTTCAACTCTGGAAATCCCTCCATGAAGCTCTGTGTGGCTCTCGCACACACTCGCTCCCGGTTGTGCACACTTGATCTCGCTGGTGCGTGGGGGAGGGGGAGTAGGCATGGAAGAGAGAGATGGAGAGGGAGAGTGTGCGCACGACAGAGGAGGAGCGCGTGTGCAAGAGAGCACAAGCGCTTGCGAGAGAGAGTGAGAGCGCGCGTGTGGATACGAGTGAAGGGGAGCATGCACGCATGTGAGAGAGAGAGAGAAGGGGAGTGGGAGTGCGCGCGAGAGAGAGAAGGGAGCACATGCGCATACGAGTGAGGGGGAGCGCACACGTGCGTGAGAGAGAGAGGGGGACTGAACGTACAAGAGAGGAGGGCAGTGTGAGCATGAGAGGGAGGGAGGGGGAAAGAGGGAGGGAGTGCGCGTATGCGAGAGCGAGCGAGGGAGTGGGTGTGAAAGAGAGAGCACCTGTGATCGTGAGAGAGCGTGGGCGAGAGCGGGAGGGAGGGAGCGCGGGAGAGAGAGCACATGTATGCCTCAGAGAGAGTATGTGAGAAAGAGACTGAGAGTGCGCATGCCTGTGCGCACCTTCCCACGCCCGCGCGTGCCTCCTCCTGCTTGTGGCAGGTGCACAATTTGCCAGTCTAGTGTTTGACAGCACTTGTGGCAGGCGACTTGAATTGGCGTAGAATATCCTGAAGGATTAAAGGCCACAAAAACAGCCAAGATATTAATCAAGTCATTAGCTGGTTTCTTAAGCGTCACACAGTCAGTAAAATTGTACACATCCATACCCTGGACTCTTATATATAGACAGCCAGCTTGTGAGATCTCTTGTACGAATCTAATAGGATTATTAGAAGGGCAAAGAATAAATTAGAAATATAATTGTTAGCTATGGCTCAGTGGGTCGCACTCTTCCTCTCATTCGAAAGGTTGTGGGTTTAAATTCCACTCCAGATACTTGAACATAAAACCCCAGGCCGGCACTCCCTGAGCCTGTACTGATGGAGTGCTGCACTCTCAAAGGCGCTGCCTTTCAGCTGAGACTGAGGCCCTGTCTGTCCTCTCAGCCGGATGTCAAAGATACTGCGGCACTAATTTAAAGAAGAGCGCACAGGAGTTCTCCCTCATGCGCTGGTCAAGGTTTATCTCTCAACCAAGTTCCTTTTTTTAAAAAAAAAAGATTATCTGGTCCCCATCGCATTGCAGTTTGTGGGATCTTGCTGTGTGCAAATTGGCTGCCGGCGTTTCCTACATTACCGCAGTGACTACACTTCAAAAGCAGCTGGAAGAATAATCCCAGCTTCTCCATCCTCTCCACTTAGCTGATGTTCCTCATTCCAGTAAAATCTCCGCACTCTCTCCAAGGCCTTGACATCCTTCCTAAAGTGTGGTGCCCAGAATTGGACACAGGCCGCCAGCTGTGGACTAACCAATGATTTATAAAGTTATTTAAGGTAACGTGTGCCCTGTTTATTCTCGGCACGGAGACAACATTTTTTTCCCAAGTTAGCAAAAAAAAAATAAAAGCGGGACCCGGGATAAAAACATCCTCCCGCTGGATTGACTTCAGTCCTGAGAAACGCAGCCACACTCCAGCCGTGAAGTGTTTTGTTTGGATTGGGCCCTTTGTGGACTGTGCCTAACAACCTGCTGGCCAAGTCTCAGTTAGACACTCAAAGCAGGCGCCATTTTAAAGTAACCTGCCCTCCTTGTGGGCGAGGGTGGGGGAACTGATGGCATCGAGGGCAGTGCTGGTTTTACAACCCGCCTGACTTCACCCTGCCCTGAAGTGGCCGTGGCGTAACATCGAGCTGGGCTCGTGAGACGAGGGTTCCGTTCCATCCCGTGGGATTCCCGACTGGAGCGTTTATTTCCGAAGGGCCTCCTTCTTGAAGCGGGGGGAGTTTCTGCATCTGCCGAGTAGCAAGTTTGACGGTAATAGAGAGTGGTTTCTCCTGGACTGGGAATCCTGTAGGTACGAGCAAACAGCCAAGTGACTGGACCGCCGTGTGCGGTACAGTCGCATTCTGCCACTTTGTGAGATATGTGACCTAATCCATGTACCTGCCTTTCCCCCATATCCCTTAGATTTTTGTTAACCGAAGGCATTATTAGTCTCACCCTTAGAATTAATCATTCATCCAGTGTCAGTTATCCTTTGCCAAAGAGAGTTTCAAACTTCTAACACCCTTTGCTGTAGAAATATTGCTTAATTTCGCTACTGAAAGGTGACGCTGTAATTCTTAGTCTCTGACCTCTCGTGCTAGACCGTCCAACCGGTGGAAAGAGTTCCTCTCAATCTACCCCAAGTGTTCCACTTAATGTCTTGAAAGCTCCGAACAAATGACCCCTTAACCTTCTAGGTTCCAGTGAGTACAGCCCTGGTTTGTGTAATCTTTTCCTCACGCTTGGTGTCTGGGTATTGTTCTGATAAATCAACACTGCAACCCCTACAAGGTCAGTACACCCTTCAAGTTCCGATGCCCAGAATTGGGGACACTGCTCCAGCTGTGCTCATTCAAGAGAGGGGGATCCTGACGTTTTTACCCAGTCTGACCTTCACGTGACTCCAGTCCCAACACTGTGCGGCTGACCCATAAGGCTCAAGGTGCTGTGATGTTGAGGTGGTCTTGTTTTTTTTTTTACCTTCGGCCTGGTCCAGTGCAGACTTGGCCTGTGTTTTGAGGCTCGCTCGCTCGCTCGCTCTTGGCACCGTCTTCTTGTTCCTGTCACGGCGAGCCGCCAGTTCTGTGGGAGGTGTGGGGGTTTGTGTAGGTCAGTTGTGCCGAATGAGAAGGCCTGGCGTGCTCCATTTAGACCCTTGGGGTATCACTGCATTGTATCCTCAGTCGCTTCACAGTTGCCTCTCTCTCTCTCTCTCTCCCTGTTTCTCTCTCAGTCTCTCCCGCTCCCACTGTCTGGGCCCCATCTCACGGTGTCTCTCCACCTCTCTTGCTACCTCTTTCGGCACGTCTGCCTATCAGTCTTTCTCTCCTTCTCTCCAGTAAGTGCAGACCCTTTGATGTTGACTTTAGGCAGACAGCGCCTTGCCGGGCCTCGTACCCCTGGTTATTTTTCTTTGCCCTCCTCTCACTGATACGTTCAGCTCTCTGAACTGATAACTCTCAGTCCCACTGGCACAAAACTACTATTCGCAAACGCTGGGGCAGAGATACTGAGTGCCGGCTGGCTATTTCACTGCAGAAGGCATCACAGCCGAGTTCACTCCTGCAGGGGCCTGACGCGCGCACAGCTTTCCATTGGGGTTAATGCGGAGTGATTGGGAAGGCAAACTGTTATTCCCACCCACTCCTCGGAGGGCAGTGTAAATAGTGGAAGGTTTTACGGGCCTATTAACAAGTCACAGCCTGACCGCTCCTTCCCTGGCCCTAACCATCTTTCTACCGGCAGCCCTTGGAGCGGCGGGAGGATTTTGTGGGCTCCCACAGCCTGTGCCGAGAGGAGAGGGGATTCACCAGCACCCACTGGATGTGAGTATCCCCCTAACGTCCAGAATGCAGAGCTGCAGAGCCGGTTTCCTGACTGTCTGAGGCAGGGCTTGAATCCGGAATCTTCTGAGCCAGAGGCGGAAATGCTAAGCACTGAGCTAAAGGCTTTCTGATGGAGGATGTATGTCCATTGGCACCAGTCGGTCAGGCACTGAGATCACCCCCTTTCAGTCTATATGATGAAAGACACACGCTTTGTACAAACACCTTCCACAACCCCAGGCTGTCTCAAAGTGCACTACTGCAACCAGTGAAGTACTCGTTGAAGTATAGCCACAATTGTAATGTAGCCTACTTGCGCACAGCAGGATCCCACAATCAGCCATGAGATGATGACCAGGCAATCTGTTTCAGTCTGGGTAGCAATCTCCCTATTTGGGGTCAGAAGGGCCGTGGGCCCAAGTCCCCTCCAGGTTCACGCTCCCGGTGCAGCACCTGACGGAGCCCCGCTCTGTCGTAGGTGCGATATCTCGTGTGACATTAAACTGCCTGTTGAATGGATGTACGATGCTGTGGCCAGCATTTCAAAGAAGCGTAGAGCATTCTGCCCAGAATCCTAGGTCAGCATTCATCCCTTGGCCAACATAATTGTAAATAAAATCAGGTTATCTGGTTGCTTATCTCGTTCTGCTGTTTGTGGGGTCTGGCTGTGTGCAGATTGCTGTGTTGAACAATGTCTGCGCTTCATAAGAGTCTTTCATCGGCAGCAAAGTGCTTGGGGTGTAATGATGTTGTGAAATACATTGGATTTATGAAAGTCTTATCCCCTGTTGGTGGACATGTTTATGGTTAATGGTTACCGAGCACTTCTTGGAAGCTTTTGGTGGTTCGTTGAAATCTCTTCTCCTGCTCGACATAAGATAAAGACGGAGGCCCCACTTGGCAGGAATGGAGAGCGAAGGGCAGCTCGGAGGGCGGTGGCCCTTCCTGGAAGGACATTTCCAAGCGTTGAGAAACCTCACTCCCAACTCCTCGTGGTCGGGACCAGCAAACAACAGCCAGGGAGGGGCCGGCACAATTTAGTTCCCTTCTTAAAAGAATGAACAAAGAGAGGTGTGGGGTGTTCGTGCTCAGGAATGGAACACTTTCCCTCACAGTATCCTGACATCTGTGCTCAGGACAGGTACAGCACGGGGTTAGATACAGAGTAAAGCTCCCTCTACACTGTCCCCATCAAACACTCCCAGGACAGGTACAGCACGGGGTTAGATACAGAGTAAAGCTCCATCTACACTGTCCCCATCAAACACTCCCAGGACAGGTACAGCACGGGGTTAGATACAGAGTAAAGCTCCCTCTGCACTGTCCCCATTAAACACTCCCAGGACAGGTACAGCACAGGGTTAGATACAGAGTAAAGCTCCCTCTACACTGTCCCCATCAAACACTCCCAGGACAGGTACAGCACGGGGTTAGGTACAGAGTAAAGCTCCCTCTACACTGTCCCCTTCAAACACTCCCAGGACAGGTACAGCACGGGGTTAGATACAGAGTAAAGCTCCCTCTACACTGTCCCCATCAAACACTCCCAGGACAGGTACAGCACGGGGTTAGATACAGAGTAAAGCTCCCTCTACACTGTCCCCATCAAACACTCCCAGGACAAGTACAGCACGGTGTTAGATACAGAGTAAAGCTCCCTCTACACTGTCCCATTAAACATAAGGATGAGATATTAAGATATTTTTCAGAGTTTCCCTCTCCGCACTGGCTGTGGAGGGTGACGGGGTGGGTTTCAGGCCATGGGGCGATAGATGGAATGAGCCCTGTCACTAAAGATTTCTTTCAGGGAGCGGGCAGGAGCTGGTTTATTTGGAGGACCATATTTGGACTAGGGCTAAGTTTAGCTCTGGGTTTGGCTCAATGACATCTCAGCGGAAAGGAGCTGATTCCTCAGGCTTGTTCCTGAATGCTGAGCCCCACAGTTTACCGTCTCCGCAGATTGGATTTGGTAGGGCATTCAGCACCTTCAGGTTGACCTGCCCAGTGTGTTATGATGTTGAGGATAATGAACTGCGGAGTAGAGTTCCATTTGTTTCTTCTCTGCTTAAATACAAGGATGTGTTTTCTTTGCCCCTGTCACTATCGTTTTAGACTCTCCCTCCACGAGATCTCTGACAGGGACCAGCATCACACCTGCCCCTCACTCAAAGTCCCATTCTTCATGTGCGAGCGTTGGCATTGAGCAGGTTAACAGGGCTGTTACATATTGCAGTGAGCTGTGGATTGCTGTTCTAGAGGATTAGTCGTGAAAAGTGGAGAGGTTATGTTGAACTTGTATGGAACCTTAACAAAAACAGAATTACCTGGAAAAACTCAGCAGGTCTGGCAGCATCGGCGGAGAAGAAAAGAGTCGACGTTTCGAGTCCTCACGACCTTTCATGAGGACTCGAAGCGTCGACTCTTTCCTTCTCTGCCGATGCTGCCAGACCTGCTGAGTTTTTCCAGGTAATTCTGTTTTTGTTTTGGATTTCCAGCATCCGCAGTAGTTTTTGTTTTTATCTTTGTATGGAACCTTGCTTGGTTCACACTTGGAGTTCAGTGCTCAGTCTGGTCTGGTTATGAAAGGGATATGAAGTCAGTTAGTGAAGGTACAAAAATATTCAGTTTGTTTTATACAGAGCATTAACTGCCTTTAATGCAGAAAAACAACATCATGAGGTTCTTTACAGGAGAGTTTCAAGGCCAGATAGATTGTAGGGGCACTGGAGAAGTTGCAACGAGAATTTCAAGGCTCATACAGGAACTGTGTGGCTATAAGAGTTTGTGTGTGTATGTTTTTCACTGTGTGTGTGTCTTTTATAACTTTGTGTTTGTGTGTTTGTAAGTGTTTATGTGTATATATATATATATATATATATATATATATATATATAGAAAGAATATTTGTGTGTGTTTATATGTTTGTGTGTGGGGGTTTATTTCTGCGCATATGCCTGTCCGTGTGCCTGTCTTTCACCCTGTCTGTGTGTGCCTGTGTCTGTGTGTCTGTCTCCCTGTCTGTCTGTGTTTGTTTGTGTGTGTGTGACTGATTGCTGTGTGTTGCTTATTTGTTCACCCCAGGCCCATCCTCCTGGCGTCGGAATCTGGAGCGCTCAACCAGGGGTCGCAAAGAGGAATTTATTCTCCAAATCCCGGGTCCATTTATTCAGCGGCTTTTAATCTGAATCAGACACTGCTTTGCTTTCCCAAGAACCAAGGTGCTTTAACCAGACTGTTCTGGAGTTCCTACCCGCACACCCAGACCCTGCACCTGCACCCTCCCAAACAGGCGCGCTCCTTCAGACATGTACACAGTTTCCAAAAAGCCAGAGATCCCACAGCACACGGGGCGTTCTCGGTGCCCTGGGGCCAAGATTTACCCCCTCAGCAAAGTGACCTCGTGACCAGGTGTCCTGCGATATCTCCTTGCTGGTTGTGGGATCCTGCTGTGCGTAGATTGGCTGCTGTTTCCCACATTGCAAAAGTGATTCCGCTTCAAACGTTGCTTCATTGGGCTGTGGGGCGCCCTGGGGTTGTGCAAGGCGCTACAGAAATGCGAGTCCTGTCTCGTCTCTGCAGCCATTTTGTTCACCGTGAGGACTACGGAGAGCAAATAGAGGGACCAGTTAATCTCCCAGGAGGTGCTACAGCCTCTTGTCAGCCATTTCCAACAACATCTTCCCTTTGTTTACTGCTCTTAAGGTGGTAAACTGTCCAAAGACGCTCCACCAGGTTGATTATCAGACAAAGGTTTGACACTGAGCCACATAAGGATGTAATAGGGACAGGTGAACAAAAAAAAAGGGTATGTTTTAATGGTTGCCCTCATGTAGGAGAGAGAGAGAGACGCGGAGAGGTTTAGGCAGCGAATTCCGGAGCCTTGGACTGACGGCATGGCCACCAGTGGCGGGGCAAAGGAAATTGGGGAAGCGAATGAGGGCAGAATTGGAGGGACGCAGATAGCTCGGAGGGTTCTGTGGCTGGGGGAAGGTTACAGAGACAGGGAGGTTTTCCAGGCTTCATGTTGTTTAGGGCGTGAGGTGGGGGTGGTGGGGTTAGGCAGGCTGGCGGGTTAGAAGCCCCTCCTGTTTACGTGAGGCCTCGCAAGCTCCAGCCTGTGTCAGGTGGGAGGCACCAGCGCTGTGCATGCACTTAGTGCTGAACCCACACAGACGGCACCTCGGCAGAGGGAGAGGCAGTGTGGAGTTTGGCAATTTGCAGCTCATTAACACCTACTACTCGATCTGCTCCCGATCTGGTGGTGTGAAGGCAGCAAATCCAGCTCAGGTGGAGAGTTAACCCTTTCCTGAGTGTGTTTGATCATGGGTATGCGCGTTTGAGTGGGTACGTTTGCTTGTGTGCGTATGGTAGATGTACAGGAGTACACAGTGAGACACACATGGCCTGTACAGCAACAGACAGCAGTGAATCGCAGCTACCTTTTACCGGTTGTTGAACACATTTGCCTAGCTTGCTTCATGGATGGGCATGGGATTAGATTAGGGATGAACTCGATATAGTTCAGAAGGTTCAGACACTTGGTATCCATGGAGAGGTTGTAAACTGGATTCGAAATTGGCTGTGTGGGAGAAGACAGAGAGTGGTAGTGGATGATTGCTTCTCAGACTGGAGCTCTGTGACTAGTGGTGTGCCTCAGGGATCTGTGCTGGGACCATTGTTGCTTGTTGTCTATATCAATGATTTGGATGATAATGTGGTGAATTGGATCAGCGAGTTTGCTGATGACACTAAGATTGGAGGCGTCGTGGACAGCGAGGAAGGCTTTCAAAGCTTGCAGAGGGATCTGGACCAACTGGAAAAATGGGCCAGAAAATGGCAGATGGAATTTAATGCGGAAAAGTGTGAGGTGTTACATTTTGGAAGGTCAAACCAAGGTAGGACATACACAGTAAATGGTAGGGCACTGAGGAGTGCGGAGGAACAAAGGGATCTTGGAGTTCAGATACATAATTCCCTGAAAGTGGCGTCACAGGTAGACAAGGTTGTAAAGAAAGCTTTTGGCATACTGGCCTTCATAAATCCAAGTATTGAGTAAAGGAGTTGGGATGTTATGGTGAGGTTGTATAAGACATTGGTGAGGCCAACTTTGGAGTATTGTGTGCAGTTCTGGCCGCCTAACTACAGGAAGGATATCAGTAAGATTGAGAGAGTGCAGAGAAGATTTACTAGGATGTTGCCGGGTCTTAAGGAGTTGAGTTACAGGGAAAGATTAAACAGGTTAGGACTTTATTCCTTGGATCGTAGAAGAATGAGGGGAGATTTGATAGAAGTTTACAAAATTGTGAGGGGTATAGACAGAGTAGATGCGAGTAGGCTCTTTCCACTTAGATTAGGAGAGATAAACATGAGAGGACATGGCTTTAGTGTGAAAGGGGAAAGGTTTAGGGGAACTTCTTCACTCAGAGAGTGGTGAGAGTGTGGAACGAGCTACCATCTGACGTGGTAAATGCGGGCTCGCTCTTATGTTTTAAGAATAAATTAGATACACGGATGGGAGAGGTCTGGAGGATTATGGACTAGGTGCAGGTCAATGGGACTAGCGGAATAATATTTAGGCACAGACTAGAAGGGCCGAATGGCCTGTTTTCTGTGCTGTAGCGTTCTATGGTTCTTTGATATGGTTGAATAGACTTACTATCCAAACTCACACCTGGATGCCCATCTGCAAAGCTGCCATGAAGTTGTAGTTATCTCCCTAACCTCCTGAAGCCCCACAACTAACTCCCTGAGATCTCTGTGCTCCTCCAATTCCGGCCTCTGGCTCACCCCCCGATTTCCATCTCACCACCATCGGCGGCCGTGCCTTCAGCTGCCTGGGGGCCCTAAACTCTGGAATTCCCTCCCTAAACCTCTCCGCCTCTCTCTCTCTCTCCCTCCTTTAAGACACCATTTATAACCGACCTCTTTGACCAAGATTTTGGTCACTTGTCCTAATATCTCCTTACAAGGCTCAAGTGTGAGTTTCTGTTTGCTAATGCTTCTGTCACCCACATTAGAAGGTGTTAAATAAATGCAGTTTGTTGCTGAGAGATGGGGAAAAAAAAACTAGGCTGGAAAATAATTGCCTCTCTTTAAATTATTTCAGCAGCGCAGGAGTTTATTGTAGGACACAGAGACAATCAGTGTGTGCACAGCATGATCCCATGATTAGCGGTGAGATAAAGGATCAGATAACCTTTTTTTAATGACGTTGATTGTGGGTTGTGGGTGGCTCTCTGGGCTTGGGGGCAGCCTAGCCTGCTTGAAGCGGTTCCATTTAAGTAGTCGGCTGGCCCCACAGTGGCCTCACCTCTTTGTACATAGTCAGCTCTGGCGATAAGATAGAACCACTTATCAGGAAGGGGGAGCTGTGTGTGTATGTGTATGGGGGGAGTGGGTGCTGTGGGCGGTGGGGGGGGGGTGTTGGGGGGGGGGGGGTGGGGTGGAAAATGAAGGCAGCTACTTTATTATGTACATATGACCATCAAAGGTCTAAGTACAGGAGATTGATTCCCAACGCTGTTTGCCAGTCGAGATACAGAGCTGCCCTAATCGATGAGTCACTCAGCAAATTTGTTTGTGCACCTTGCTTCGCGTTGTTGTTAGAGTCGTAGGGCTGAATTTTACCTTTGGTGGCGCAGGCGCAAGCGATTAGCGGTCGAGAAACGGGTCCCTGACCGCGATGTCAGGCTGGCTGACCAATTAACAGCCAGCATGAAGCGCGCGGTGAAGAGCTCAGCGCTGCCGGGGGTGGGGGTCAGGATGAGGACGGGCACTGATGTTTCTGTGGGCGGGGGTGAGCTCTGCGAGAGAGCTCCCTGAAGGTAGACGGCTGCCTGAGGGAAGCTGCAGACCCGAGAAAGCTCAAATAAAGGTTTAAAAAGCTGCGAAACAAACAATGTCCAAACATCACAATCAATCACCTGAAAAAAAAATAGCTGATAAAAGTGCCGTCCGCAGATATTTATTTATTATTTTATTTCCTAACGGAAATCTCACCCCGCCCTTGGATGAGGTTTGATGAAAAATGTAAAGGCCGCCCGGCCGATTCACCCGTCCGCCAACTGTAAGGTTGGATGGGCCACGAAAAATTGCAGGCAATTGCTCCGTTAATGGGCTTAATTACCCCCTTCATTGTCGGTGGGCGCGCTTCCGAATTTTGCGCGCGCCCGCCGAGCGAAAGATCGTGCGAGTGCGCGATAACGCCGGGACGCTCGCCCAACGTCAACTCGCGCGATCGGTTCAGGCCAGCAGGATGTAAAATTCAGCCCGTAGAGTCATCCAGCTCGGGAGGATGCCAGTTGCCCCATTCGGCCTGTGCTGACTCTGAAAGAGCTATCCGATTAGTCCCACTCCCGCCCCATCCCTCCAAATGTTTCTGTTCCAGTAATAAACCAATTAAAACTGAACCCTTTGGAGAGCCCCCATTGAATCTGCTTCTTCTGTCCTTTCAGGCAGCGCATTCCGGATCACAGCAACTCGCTGCTCTCATCTCTTCATCGCTTCTTTTACAAGTTCCCTCAAATCTGTCTCCCCTGATGACCAACTTTTCTCCCGGAGGCGACAGTTTCTCTGCATTTCCCCATTATCTCCCCCTTTTTTTTTATCCCTAAGTCCCTGTTGCAGTGGCACCCAGTAAACTGACATTAGGTCGTGTGATAGGTCCTCAAAAGTGGAGAATTCCACCCGATCATTCGTCGCAGGATTTAAGCTGAGATTCACTGGGTTGAAAGTCAGCCCTCCAGTAAAATCCAGCACTCTGGCACCCCAATTAAACAGTGCCAGAACCTCATCGATAACCAGGCTGTCGAGCCTCATCCAACTGCAGGAACATTCTGGGACGTTGTAGGGACTGGAGTGTCTTATTAGGCCAAGACAAGGCGGCTTCGTGGGTAACACACTTGCCTTGAAACCCGAGGGTGGTGGGTTCGAGTCCCACTCTGGAAATGTGCACAAGACCTAGACTGACACTTTCAGTGCCAGTACTGAGGGAGTGCTGCGCTGTCGGGGGTGTTAGGCTTGCCTGTCCAGTCAAGCGGGTGTAAAAGATCCCGCGGCTATTGCCTGAAGAAGAGCAGGGGAGTCTTCCTCAGCGTCCTGGGGCCAATATTTATCTCCCAGCCAACATCCCTTAAAAGCAGACTATCTGGCCATTATTACGTTGCTGCTTGTGGGATCTTGCTGTGTGCAAATTAGAACTATCTTGGTTACGCAGCAGCATTGCCTTCATTTGCTTACTAGCTGTAAATTGCTTTGGGATGTCCTGCGATAGCTGAAGGAGCAATGTCAGCTTTTATGAATTGCTTTGGGAAGAGTGAATTTTTTTGTCCAATTTTATCATTTTGTGTTGTGAGAGAGAGAGAGAGAGAGAGAGCGCTGAGGCAGAACATGGAAGGTTAAAGGCACCAGGTGTGCTTATAGCTGCTTATAGTTTGAATTATTCTCAGTGCCAGTCCTTTTTTGCCAGTGTTGTTGGGAGCAAATATGGCAGAAATCCTACACGCAGCAAAGTTCCACAAACAGAAAACAAAATAGTTAACCTGACTTCAATCACTGTGAAGTGCTGAAATTCTCATCTCGCTTTTTCCTCACTCCAGCAAGGCTGCATTGAGCAACCTTTGTCTTTGTCAAATGTTTATCTGAAAAGCTTTGACCCTGGATGGCTTTTTAAAAAGGAAACCAACCACGGAATCATTTGAGAGCCTGATGAAGCGCGCCATCCTTGGCTCAGTGGGTTGCACTCTCGATCGCCTCGGGCTCAGAAGGTCGCCGCGCTCCGGAGACTAGAGCGCAGAAATCTAGCCTGATGCCCCCCCGCCCCCCCCCCCCCCCCCACCGGTGCCAGTACTGAGGGAGTGCTGCACTGCCAGTGGGTGGTGTCTTTCAGATGAGACGTTAAACTGAGCTTTCTGAAGTAGTCATAAAGCATCCCATGGCCACTATTAGAAAACGAGAGTTCTCTCTCTCATGTCCCGTGGACAATGTTGGTCATGAATAAAAGCAGATTATGTGGTTCTTCTTTGTTGGATCTTGCTGTGTACAACTATACTGGTGACATAACAGCATTGACCTCACTTATTTACTAGCTGCAAATTGCTTCAGGTGTCCTGCAAATAACCCGCACCAAATCCTGTTCACCCATCACCACCCCCCCTCCCGTCCCGTCACGGTGCTCACTGGCCTACATTGTCCGATCCAACAATGCCTTGTCTTTGTTTTCGAGTCCTTGCATTGCCTCAGCCATTGCTATCCCTGTAACCCCGTACAACCCTCCCAGATCTCTGCGCTCCTTTAACTCTGACCTCTTGTTGCATACCCCCCGGTTCCCATCGCTCCACCACTGGGCAGCTGTGCCTTTAGCTGCCTGGGGGCCCCAAAGCTCTGGAATTCCCTCCCTAAACCTTTCCGCCCCTCTCTCTCTCTCTCTCTGCTCCTTCAAACTGACTTTATTTATCTGCCCTTATATTCCCCCTATGTGGCTTGGTGTCAGATTTTGTTTGATACCTACCTTTGAAATTCCTCAGGACGTTTGTTTTCCTACTTGAAAGGTGCTATATAAATGCAAGTTATTGTTAGTGGAGCTGCTAAACCAGCTGAGTCTGCCTATTTTAAACATTACAGCAAAGTGTGAAGTGATTTATTTTGGTAGGAAGAACTTGGAGAAACAACATAAAATAGAGGGTACAACTCTAAAGGGGAGTACAGGAGCAGAGGGACCTGAGGGATGGGTGGGGGGAGGGGGTGTGGTTACACGTACACAAATCATTGAAGGCAACAGGACAGCTTGAGAAAATGGTTAATAACGCAGACTGGATTCTGGGCTTTACATATAGGGAAGCAAGGAAGTTTTGACAAAACTGTATAAAACTCTGGTTCAGCCTCAGCTGGAGCACTGTGTCCAGTCCTGGGCACCACACTTTAGGAAGGATGTGAAGGCACTAGAGAGGGTGCAGAAAAGATTCACAGGTATGAGGAACTTCAGTTAGGTAGATAAATTGGAGAAGTTGGGACTGTTCTCCTTGGAGAAGGTTAAGAGGAGATTTGATAGAGGTGCTCAAAATCACGAGGGGTCTGGACAGAGTAGCTAAGGAGAAACTGTTCCCATTGGTGGAAGGACCAAGAACCAGAGGGACACAGATTTAAGGCGATTGACAAAAGAAACAACATTAATATCAGGAGAAACTTTTTTTTGCGTAGCGAGTGGTTAGGGTCTGTAATGCGCTGCCTGAGAGTGTGGTGGAGACAGGGTCAATCGAGGCTTTTGAGAGGGAATTGGATTATTATCTGAAAAAGGTAAAGCATGCAGGGCTACAGGGAGAAGGTGGCACTAAGTGCATTGCTCTTGCGGAGAGCTGGCATGGACACGATGGGCCGAATGGCCTCCTGTGATTATGCAGTCCGGCCTCTCAAACACTCAGGGTATGTGGGACAGGCTGTAGAAGAAATTGATAAACATTCTCCATAAGGCCCTGCAATCTTGCAGCAATTAAACCCATCTGTTTGATTGAAGTCACACTCCATCTCATTCTTACCTCTGCACGTCACTTATTAACACATTCGGAGGTGTTTTATTGGTGATGAAATTGCCGCGTGAAGGTTTTCCCAGAGGTTTGATTTTCCAAGAGAATACCAAGTTTTTTTCTTTCAAGTCCAACTTTAATTTATGAATTCTTAAGGTATCTTTTTTTTTTGTGTGGCCTTCTCTTCAGACCTCCGTTGAGTTGAGAGAGAAAGACCAGTCACTGGTATTGAGCCAGTGTCCATGTTACGCTCCCTAAGTGTAACTTTGGCTCGGATGCCAAATGCAGATCTTCTAACCCAGAAGGTTCAAACTCCACTCTCGAGACCCCATAACCTAGGCTGGAGCTGATGGAGTGCTGCGTGGTCAGAGGTACAATCTTGGGGATGAGCCATTCACCCAAGGCCCTACCTTCCTGTAGAGGTGGGTGATGGAAGATCCCACAGCCACTGTTTCGAAGAGGGGCAGGGAATGGGCCTGGCGTCTTGACTGACGTGCCTGCCTCAGCCAGTGCTGCCAAATGCAGATCTTCTTTCTGCTATTTCTGGCAGATTGCTGTGTACAAATTGGCTGCCACCTGGGACAGATGACAAGTGCCAAACGCACTTAAAAAGCAAAACAAAAACATAACACTGCGGGTGTTGGAAACCGGAAACAAAAGCAGGAAATGCTGGAAAAACTCATCAGATCTGGCAGCATCTGTGGAGAGAGAAACAGAGTAACGGACTCGAAACGTTAACTCTGTTCCTCTCTCCACAGATGCTGCTGCACTTATATAAAAAAAAAAGCGTTTTGTTGATGGTAAAGAACTTCAGAGCACGGTCAGGCCAAAAAGGTTCTATATAAATGCAAATTCCGCCCATTCCAGCCAGAGGGTGTGTAATGAGCTCCCTGCCTGGGACAGATTAGCGAGCACCGAGTCCTGAGTTGATTGGCCTTAGCAAGGGTGGCAGTGGCGGGGGGTCCTTGTGGCTGCCCTTAGCAGGGAGGGGATCCGCAGTTCAAGTTTCTTTACCTTAGAGAGCGGTGAGAAGGTGGAACTCTCTCTAGCATTGGATGCACTTAAAATGGAAGCACACGAGGGAGGGAGGGAGGATAACACTGGTGGATGAAGAGGGAGGCTGCTCGGGTGCAGCAGAAACACCGAGAGCGGGTGGGTTGAAAGGACTGTTTTTGCTTTGTACGTTTTTTGGGGTGAATGACAAGAGTAGAGGCGGTTAACAGTGGACTGTATCATGAACAGGGCAATGGGAAGTGGACACACTGAATGCTGAGAGTCTACAGGTGTCAACAGCTTGAAGCTGTTCCCGTGCTGTAGTTTGTTTTTAAGGGTCAGCCACATTGCTGAGCACCTGGAATCACAAATAGGCCCAGACCGGGTGAGGACAGCAGATCGGGGCATTAGTGAAGCTAGTTGGTTATATATGACGAAATCAGTAGCCTCGTGGTAACCATTGCTACTGCTAGCTTCTCATTTCAGATTTCATTATTTAATTAACCGAATTTCGATCCCCTAGCTGCCATGGTGGGATTTGAACTCGTGCCTCCAGATCATTAGCCCAGGCCTTTGTCTAGCAACATAACCGCTGCGCTACTGTACCCCATCAATTGCTGTGTCTCCGTACGTGAATTGAACTGTGGGGATGCTCGCTACAGTACAAACAGGGAAGGGATTATGAGAAAGATTTGGTGTAGCGCTCACTCCGCCGCTTGCCAGGAAACACACGTGGAGGCAGAATCAGGGTTTCCTTGGACACTTTGCTCCCTGTCATTTGCCGTCCGGGCTGCTTCATCCACAGCAGTCTCTGAGCTGAGCTGAGGAATTCTAGAGGTGGGGTTCCTGGGATGGTGAAGAGTTGGCACCACATGGAGAGGAGAGCAAGGGAGAATATTGGGAGTGGGGGTGGCTGGGGGGAGAGATGGTGTCCAGTGGCTAGAGGCATTAAGAATGTGAAAATCAAGTGGACGTGGTTGTCGCTGAGTTCCAGCGGCTTTGTTCCTGCGATACTTTGGGTCAGGAACTTTGCAGTGTGGGTGGAGTACAACAGATCTCCCCCCCTGTCAATGCCGGCAGTCATTGGAGAGAAAGACTTGCGTTTGTAAAACATATCGTCACGGATGCCTCATTGCATTTTATACCCAAGGCTGTTCTTTTTAAACTGTTGCAATGTAGAAATCACAGCAGCCAGTCTGCGCACAACAAGCTCCTACAAAGAGCAACACGATAATGATGAGATCGGTTTCTTGCTCGTGGGTTAAGTATTGTCACCAGGTAGAAGACCCGTTGCTTTTCTTCACAGTAGTGGCCGTGAGATCCTTCACGTGCACCCGGGAGGGCAGACAGGGCCTCGGCCGAACGTCTCATCTGAAAGATGGTGCTTCCAACCGGGCAGCCCTCCCTCAGTACTGGCACTGGGGTGACATCCTCAAAGCCCCGGAGTGGGACTTGAACCCACAGCCTTCTGCCTCGGAGGGGGGAGTGCCGCCCGTTTAGCTGTGGCCGCGTCTGGTCGGAGGGTGGGAACTGCTGTTCCCTGGTTGTTCCGATACACCGTGCTGCAGGCGGGGCTAAGGGTTAATTCGGCGCCGACCCAGGACGAGAGTTGCCAACTCTGCAGGACGGATTCCTGGAGGCTTCATCACATGATCTGGGGCCTCCCGTTGCCCTGCCACCCGCTGCCACTATTGGCTGCCTGGCACATCCATCCTTGCAGAGCCTGTTCTTGTCACACCAGAAGGAAAGCAGGCGACCTCTTCACTGTCCAATTGGGTAATTCTTTCGAATGTCAGTCAAAGAGGCTTTTTAATTCCCATCCCAGTAAACATAAGCTGTGCAAAGTAAATAATCCGTTTCCACTGGGCGGGAGGGTCGGTAACCAGAGGGACACAGATTGAAGAGAATCGGGAAATGAACCTGGGGGGAGATGAGGAGAATGTTTTTTTCACACAGCGAGTTGTTGTGATCTGGAAGGCGCTGCCTGAAAGGGCGGCGGAAGCAGATTCAACAGGAACTTTCAAAAGGGGGAATTGGAGAAATAGTTGAAGGGGAAAAATTTACAAGGATATGGGGAAAGAGCCGGGGGTGGGAGTGGGACCAATTGGCTAGCTCTTTCAAAGAGCTGTCACAGATCCGAGGGGTTGAATAGCCTCCGTCTGTGTTGTAAGATTCTGTGATTCCGCAAGCAGGGTCCTGGAGATGAATTGTGAACTCCTGTAGCATTCAGGGCAGTCCCAGAGGGTTGAGGGCCCTTCCCTCACCCCCAGCCCCATTCCCCAACCACTAGCAGTGTGTAACGTGTGGTACGTGCAGCGGGTGAAGTGAAAGACCCTGTTGTTTGTATGGGACTGGGGGTCAGGATGCATTCAATGAAGCTTCCGGCAATAAAAAAAAATCCTGGCTTTCTTTCAAAACTGCTATCGTTTTCTCCATTTGACCTGGGCGCAAGCACTTGCTCGCCTCACCCACCTTCCTCCCACCTTCCTCCCACCCTCTCTCTTTCTGCCTCTCTCTCTCTGCCTCTCTCTCTCTGCCTCTCTCTCTGCCTCTCTCTCTCTCTCTGCCTCTCTCTCTCTCTCTGTCTCTCTCTCTCTCTCTGTCTCTCTCTCTCTCTGCCTCTCTCTCTCTCTCTGCCTCTCTCTCTCTCTCTGCCTCTCTCTCTCTCTCTGTCTCTCTCTCTCTCTCTCTGCCTCTCTCTCTCTCTCTGTCTCTCTCTCTGCCTCTCTCTCTCTCTCTCTCTGTCTCACTCTCTCTCTGCCTCTCTCTCTGCCTCTCTCTCTGCCTCTCTCTCTGCCTCTCTCTCTGCCTCTCTCTCTCTGCCTCTCTCTCTCTCTCTGCCTCTCTCTCTGCCTCTCTCTCTCTCTCTGCCTCTCTCTCTCTCTCTGCCTCTCTCTCTCTCTCTGTCTCTCCCTCTCTTTCTGCCTCTCTGTCTCTCTCTCTGTCTCACTCTCTCTGCCTGCCTCTCTCTCTCTGTCTGTCCCTCTCTCTGCCTCTCACTCTGCCTCTCCCTCTACCTCTCTCCCTCTGCCTCTCCCTCTACCTCTCTCTCTCTGCCTCTCTCTCTGCCTCTCTCTCTGCCTCTCTCTCTGCCTCTCTCTCTGCCTCTCTCTCTGCCTCTCTCTCTCTGCCTCTCCCTCTACCTCTCTCCCTCTGCCTCTCCCTCTACCTCTCTTTCTCTGTCTCTCTCTCTGCCTCTCTCTCTCTCTGCCTCTCTCTCTGCCTCTCTCTCTCTCTCTGCCTCTCTCTCTCTCTCTGCCTCTCTCTCTCTCTCTGTCTCTCCCTCTCTTTCTGCCTCTCTGTCTCTCTCTCTGTCTCACTCTCTCTGTCTGCCTCTCTCTCTCTGTCTGTCCCTCTCTCTGCCTCTCACTCTGCCTCTCCCTCTACCTCTCTCCCTCTGCCTCTCCCTCTACCTCTCTCTCTCTGCCTCTCTCTCTGCCTCTCTCTCTGCCTCTCTCTCTGCCTCTCTCTCTGCCTCTCTCTCTGCCTCTCTCTCTGCCTCTCTCTCTCTGCCTCTCCCTCTACCTCTCTCCCTCTGCCTCTCCCTCTACCTCTCTTTCTCTGTCTCTCTCTCTGCCTCTCTCTCTCTCTGCCTCTCTCTCTCTGCCTCTCTCTCTCTCTCTCTCTCTCTCTCTGCCTCTCTCTCTCTCTCTCTCTCTCTCTCTCTCTCTGCCTCTCTCTCTCTGCCTCTCTCTCTGTCTCTCAGTCAATGACTCTCTGTTATGGAGCTTGGCTGGAGCTCCGGATTCGGGGTTGAATGGTTGTTGGTTTTTTAATCACCTCACTTGGCAGAGCGGCAGCAGCTCTGTGCAGCCATCATCAACCTTGGCCCCTCTGCTCTTCTGTGCCGGAATGCGTGACTGGATTACAGGCCTCCCTGCCCTCGTCACCAAGCACAATGTCCCCCCTTGTCCAGCTCTGCATGCTGGGGTATTTGAAATTCACATTTCGTCTTAATTGGACTTTGATTTGCTTTAAATGGGTTGGTGTGAGTGAGAGTAATTTGTGAATGAAAACCACCGGGACCCTCATCAGAGCTGTGAATGTCATTTCAAAAAGTCCCTTTTGTGTTTAATAAATCCAAGAATATATTACAACCGGAAATAGTCATTTATGTTGATCTACTGGGACTGATATTGCGATCTGAATCCCACGAGCACTGGAGCGATGCTTATCCAATATTCACTAAGGAAACTATGATTATTATAGAAAATATACAGGCGTGTTATAGCCAGCAACAGTGTGTTATTCTATAATATCCACATGAGCGTTATACCCAACAACAGTGTTATTATATCATATATACAGTGTTATACGCAGCAACACACGGTGTTATTATATGATATATAGTATTATACGCATGAACATTATCATATAATATATACAGTATTATATGCAGGAACACACGGTGTGTTATTATATAGTATATACAGTGTTATACCCAGTAATGCACAATGTGTTATTACATAATATTTACAGTGTTATACCCAGTAATGCGTTATATAATATTTACAGTGTTATACCCAGTAACACACAGTGTGGTATTATATAGTATATGCAGTGTTATACCCAGTAATGCACAGTGTGGTATTATATAATATATACAGTGTTATACCCAGTAATGTATGGTAGTGTTATATAATATACACAGTGTTATACCCAGTAATGCACAGTGTGGTATTATATAATATATACAGTGTTATACCCAGTAATGTATGGTAGTGTTATATAATATACACAGTGTTATACCCAGTAACACACAGTGTGGTATTATATAGTATACACAGTGTTATACCCAATAATGCACAGTGTGTTATTGTATAATATTTACAGTTTTATACCCAGTAACACACAGTGTGGTATTATATAATATACACAGTGTTATACCCAGTAATGCATGGTGGTGTTATATAATATTTACAGTGTTATACCCTGTGACACACAGTGTGGTATTATATAATATACACAGTGTTATACCCAGTGACACACAATGTGGTATTATATAATATACACAGTGTTATACCCAGTAACACACAGTGTGGTATTATATAATATACACAGTGTTATACCCAGTGACACACAGTGTGGTATCATATAATATACACAGTGTTATACCCAGTAACACACAGTGTGGTATTATATAATATATACAGTGTTATACCCAGTAATGCACGGTGTGTTATTATAAGACCGTAAGACATAGGAGCAGAAGTCGGCCATTTGGCCCATCGGGTCTGCTCTGCCATTCAATGAGATCATGGCTGATCTGATAATCCTCAACTCCACTTTCCTGCCTTTTCCCCATAACCCTCGGTTCCCTTACTGATTAAAAATCTGTCTATCTAAGCCTTGAATATACTTAACGACCCAGCCTCTAGAGCCCTCTGCAGTAAAGAATTCCACAGATTCACTACCCTCTGGGAGAAGAAATTCCTTCTCATCTCTGTTTTAAATTGGCGCCCCCTTACTCTGAGATTATGCCCTCTGGTCCTAGACTCTCCCACAAGGGGAAACAACCTCTCAGCATCTACCCCGTCAAGCCCCCTAAGAATCTTTTATGTTTCAATAAGGTCGCCTCTCATTCTTCTAAACTCCAGTGAGTACAAGCCTGAGCTACTCAACCTCTCCTCATAAGAAAATTCTTTCATACCTGGAATCAACCTAGTGAACTTTCTCTGGGCTGCATCCAATGCCAGTATATCTTTCCTTAGATAAAACTGTTCACAGTATTCTAGGTGTGGTCTAACGAGTGCCTTGTATAGTTTTAGCAAGCTTTCCCTATTTTTATAATCCATTCTCTTTGAAATCAAGGCCAACATTCCATTTGCCCTCCCTATTACCTGCTGAACTTGTATGTTAGCTTTTTGTGATTCATGCACGAGGACTCCCAAATCCATCTGTGCTGCAGATTTCTTCAATCTTTATCCATTTAAATAATATTCAGCTCCTCTATTCTTCCTGCCAAACCTCACACTTTCCCACATTATATCCCATCTGCCACATTTTTGCCCACTCACTTAACCTGTCTATATCCCTCTGTAGACTCTTTGTGTCATCCTCACCACTAGCCTTCCCACCTATTTTTGTGTCATCTGCAAAAATGGTAATTGTACATTCATTTCCCTCATCCAAATCATTAATATATGTTGTAAATAATTGTGGCCCCAGCACTGATCCCCGTGGCACTCCAGGTTGCCATCCTGAAAATGCCCCCCATATCCCAACTCCCTGTCTTCTATTAGTTAGCCAGTCCTCTATCCATGCTAATATACTACCCCTAACACCATGGGCTCTTATCTTATTAAGTAGCCTTATGGGCGGTACCTTATTGAACACCTTTTGGAAATCAAAATATATTAAATCTACTGGTTCCCCTTTATCTATCCTACTTGTTACCTCCTAAAGAATTCTAATAAATTTGTCACTTGTTATATAATATTTACAGTGTTATACCCAGTAACGCAGTGTGTTATTATATAATATACACAGTGTTATACCAGTAATGTGCTGTTTGATAATATATAGTGTTATACCCAGTAAAACACAGTGTATTATATAATATATAGTGTTACACCCAGTAACAGTGTGTTATTATATGATATATAAAGTGTTATACCCATGGTGTATTATATAATATATACAGTGTTACACCCAGTAACAGTGTGTTATTATATGATATATAAAGTGTTGTACCCACGGTGTATTATATAATATATATAGTGTTATACCCAGTGACGCACAGTGTGTTATTGTATATTGTATAATACATACAGCGTTATACCCAGTAACGCATGGTGTATTACATAATATATAGTGTTATTCCCAGTAACACACGGTGTATTATGTAATATATACAGTATTATGCCCAGTAACTTAGTGTATTAGATAACATATACTGTGTTATATCCGGGAACACATGGTGCGTCATACCCAGTAACACATGGTGCGTCATACCCAGTAACACATGGAGCGATATACCCAGCAACATATGATGCAGTATCGCATGGTATGTTATTCTATAATATATAGTGTTATATCCAGTAACATACGCTGTGTTATTTTATAATATATAGTGTTATACCGAATAACGCATGGCATATTTTGTAATATATAGTGTGTTATACCCAGGAATACGGTGCATTATCGTATAATGTATACAGTGTTATATCCAGTAACAGTGTGATTATGTAATATATACAGTGTTATATCCAGTAACACAGTGTGATTATGTAATACCCAGTAACACATGGTGTGTTATTATATAATATATAGACAGTATTATATCGAGTGCTATGACCACAGCCGAATCTTGGCTTCAGGGCCATACCCTTTTTTTTTTGTATTCTGAAAATGAGAAGAAAGTGTACTGATCCCAGCAGCAAGATGTCCATTAAAACTCTTGGGATTTTAAAAATCAAAAGTAATAGCTTTATTAACAAGAAGAAGGGAACACTTAAGCACAGGGATTACAGTTATACAGTTAACGTTACTCTTACAAAATATTTCCCCAAAAGCCTCCCCATTTGGTCAGACCCACAACTAAACAGCTTCCAGGCAATACTCCCTTTTTAGATGTTTAACTATAAAAATCCAGTAATATTACTCAGGGCAAACTGCTGTAGCTTTAATAAAAGCATACCACACAGCCTCTTAATCCCTCTTCCACTCTGCTGTGGAAATCCAAGACTTTAGAATAAGACTGCTTTTGCAGCCTAAGACCTTTCCAGCTTGACTGGATGGCTGATTCAAAATGCATCTTCTTCCAGCCTAGAGCTGTTTTCAGATCTTTCTCACACAGCCAACAGCCAACACCTAAGCTCGCCACAGTAACTCTAAAATACCTTGTTCCCTCCTTTCATCTCAGGTTCCATTGTTCTCACATCTCTTTGAAACTCAAATCCTTCCAAATATAAAATCTTTCACGTTTCTATTTTGCCTCTGCTTTCGGGTCAGTGAAACGTAATATACCCTCTTCCCTTTACCCATGGAGCTCTGTAAGATGCAAAAATGTTTCTCGTCACTTCTGACTTCCCTTTGATATTCAACCGAACTCTCAACTTATCTAAAAATGCAAATTCTAGATCCAACTGGTGGCGTAGTGGTATTGGCACTAGACCAGTATTCCAGGGACCCAGGGTAATGCAGATGGTGAAACTTGAATTCAATAAAAATCTGGACTTAAAAGTCTGATGATGACCATGAAACCATTGCCGATTGTGGTAAAAAACCCAACTGGTTCACTAATGTCCTTTAGGTGAGGAAATCTGCGTCCTTACCTGGTCTGGCCTATATGTGACTCCAGACCCACAGCCATGTGGTTGACTCTTAAAAAATGCCTTCTGAACAAGGGCAAGTAGGGATGGGCAATAAATGCTGGGCCTAGCCAGCGATGCCCACATCCCACAAACGAATATAAAAAACTTGTACCTCAAACCCACCATAATATCTCATTCCGAATCTCATTCCGAATGCACACCTAACATCTCTATCCTTTCATGTCTTAACCTCCCAGACAACCTGTCTGTAGTGACTTTTCCCCAGCTTAACCAAATCATTTATAGACACACAGCTTTCTTCACAGAATAATACAAATCCTCTTAAAAAAAAAAATATAGAAAATAACACCCATCCTCACACACCCCCCCCTTGCAAAAAAAGGAACCATCATAATTTCAAAATGATGGTTTCATTTTCTCGACGCATTTCGCATTCCTCACCACGTTTATCTATACAAACACAGCTATTACACTATAGTGTACATGCATCAACCATGAATATACATACAAGTAAAAGTAACGTTCGTTCCAGTCCATTCTCTATTTGCCAATATCCAAGTTCTTTTGAATTTTAAACTCTTGACAATGCGTCTGCAATGAAATTTTCTCGTCCAGCCGCACGTATAATTTGTAAATGGAACAGCTGTAGGAAGAACCCCACCGAAAAAGTCTGGCGCCTTTGTTTCGAAACTTCTCCAGAGCCTTCAAAGGATTGTGGTCAATATGTGTAATTGTCTCTGAACAATTGCTTGCCACATGCGCTTCAAGGTGCTGCAAAGCTAACACCAGACCTGAAGCCTCTTTCTCTGGAGTTGAATACTTCTCCTGATGCACGTTCAACTTCCGAGAGAAACATCCTAGCAGCTTCTCAATTCCCAGTTCATCTTCCTGTAGCAACACAGCGCCGACGCCCGCATCGCTGGTGTCAATAGCCAACGTAAACTGCTTCGGTGGCATTTTGACGCTGCTGCGTCCGTTGGAATTTTCTGTCCTTCTTTAACAATCCAGTTGGCAGAGCAGCCACCCACCCTGCTGAAATTTGGCACGAATTTCCAATAAAACCCACTCATGCCTAGAAATGTCAAAACTCCCCATTTTGCTGTCGGCGCTGGGAATTCCGCAATAGCTTTTACTTTCGCATCTCGTGGGGCCGCTTGACCGTGTCCGACAGTGCGGCCTAAACTTGTGACTTGTGCTTTCGCGCGTTCGCTTTTTGCCAAATTTACAAGCAAATTGCCTTCCTGCAGCTGATCAAACGTTTCCTTTTAAATGTTGTAAACGTGTTTCTCCCACGTTCGACAGAATACTGTTAAGTCATCAGTATAAGCAGCGCAGTGGCTCAGTCTCTCCATCGCTTTGCTTGTTAGCCTCTGGAATGTGCTGGTGCATTTTTCATACCAAAAGGCGTTACTTTGCTTTGACATAGACCATCCGATGTCACAAAAGCTGACACCTCTTTTGCCCTTTCAAGATAAGGGCACTTGCCAATATCATCGCAGCAAGTCAATTTTTGTTGCCTGTCCCACTTTCTCGATACAATCCTCCAATCATGGAGTAGGATACGAATCTGCTTTTGTTACTGCATTCGTTTTTCGGTAATCAACGCACAGCCTTTGTGATCCATCCAGTTTCGGTACCGTTACAACAGGAGAATTCCAATTACTGGGACTGGGCTCTGTGGTGCCATTTTGAAGCATAAATGCAATTCCTTTCCGCACTTGAGCTAATTTTATCGGATTTAATCTATATGGGTGAATCCGAATCCCCCACGTCAACACCTTGCACAGCTAAATCTGTCTTCTCCGGCTTATTTCCACAAGTTCTTTGTGTGACTGCAGTAAGCACTTTTAAATCACTCCGACACTTTTCTGGAAGGTAACCTAACATCACATTTAGATTCTCAAACACTTCCTCATTGTTCAATTTACTCAGAGGAAGGTCAATTTCAGAATCCTCAATTTCTACCCCTGTCTCCTTACTTACAACTGCCAGTACCACCGCCTGTTTAATCTCTCTGTCAAAGTATTTTTTGAGCATATTTACATGACACTCTGGCTGACTCTTCCTTCTGTCTGGGGTATTCACTACATAGTTTACTTCACTCATTCTCTTTTCAATCTGGTAAGGTCCACTAAGCTTTGCCTTCAACGGTTTGCCGAGCGCTGGCAACACTACTAAAACTTTTTTCCCAGCCACAACAAGCCTTTGCCCTTTTATCTGCTTTTGCCTTCATCACTTGTTGAGATATCTTTAAATGTCTTTAAATTTCTTTAGCTGGCTCACATGCCTTACTTAATCTTTCTCTGAATTTTGTCGCATAATCCAGGAGATTCGCTTCAGAACTTTGACTCACTAATTTCTCCTGAATCAGTTTGAGTGGTCCCCTTACTTCATGACCATAAATTAACTCAAAAGGACTGAACCCTGTTGACTCATTAGGGATGTCCCTAATAGCAAACAACATGAATGGAATCCCTCGATCCCAGTCATGTGGATAGCCTTGCCTATATACTCTAATCATAGTCTTTAAAGCCTGATGCTACCTTTCTAAGGCACCTTGTGATTCAGGGTGATAGGCTGACGACCTAAATTACTTTGTTCCTAGGCTGTTCATTACTTCTTTAAACAGCTGAGACATGAAATTGGAACCCTGACCTGACTGTATTTCTTTTGGCAACCCGTATCTTGTAAAGAATTTAGTTAACTCCTCTCCAATCACCTTTGCTGTAATTTTCCTTAAAGGTATTGCTTCTGGAAACCTTGTGGACACAACCATGATTGCCAGTAAGTACTGATCTCCACTTTTAGTCTTAGGGAGGGGTCCTACACGATCAATTGGGACTCTGTTAAAAGGTTTCTCAAACACTGGAATCGGAATTAAAGGCTGCAGGTTTAATTACTGCTTGAGGTTTTCCTATCAACTGACATGTGTGGCATGTTTGACAGAACTTGACTACATCTTTATGTAGCCCAGACCAATAGAAATGTTTTTGTAGCTTAGCTTGAGTTTTCCTAATTCCCAAATGTCCAACCATTGGAATTTCACGAGCCACTCTCAAAATTTCATCACGGTACCCAGGTGCTATCACTACTGGGTGCACTATCGCCCACTTTCCATCTGCTGGAACATGCAGCGGTCTCCATTTCCTCATCAATACATTGTCCTTAATGTAGTAACACTCTGGAATGTATTATGCTTCCGTTTCAGAATAAGCTGTCTGGTATAACTGCTTCAGGCCTGAATCCTGCTGCTGCAACTCCACTAACTTCAATGAACTAAACACCTCGGCCTCATCCTCTCTCATCTTCTCTTCCTGAGTAATCTTTTCGATTGAATTTCAGCGTCCTCCCCCTGTGTTCTAGACTCTTCTTCTTCCTGTTTTAACTTGTGAGTCTGTAACCTCATCACCACACAATCTGGAAACAATCTGGGATGTTTCTTCTGTAACACCTCTGTTGCTTGTGTCTCAACAGGCTGCTCTACTACAGTAGGCATAGTCTACATCTCTGATCCAGCTATATCATTCCTTAGAATAAATTGAACCCCTGCAAGGGGCAATTTCTCTCCTACCCCAACAATCACCTCTACTGTTTTCAAATCACTTTTTAAATTTACTTTATACAATGAAATAAGTTTGACTCCCTCATGAATCCCATTAATTAATTCTCTCTCCTGCAGTAATCCTTTTGGACGACAGATGACACTATCCTATAACATTAAGGACTGGCTAGCCCTCGTGTCCCATAAAATTTTGACATCCTTTCCTGTAAACATGGATATAGTTTCCCTTTGCATATAAAATCTTTAAAAATCTCTGTAACCTACCCTTCCGAACTCCCTTGGGTAGGTTGTGAACACATTCCCACTACTCTAGCTACCACTGATATTTCCTTCTCCACCTGTGCGAAAGCTACTAGTTTGTCTTGCCCCTGGATCGCAGAGTCCGCGGTACTCTTACTTACACAGCTCTTCTGAATTCCTATCACTGCAACCGCTTTCCCGTTTAACCTCCAACAACTTGACCTCGTATGTCCATCCTTATTACAATGGTAACACATCAGTTTCCTCCCTTCAACTCTACTTTCCACCTTTCCATCTTTAATAGACTGGCATCCTTCAGCTTGATCCTTATTACTAACACTTTTACTATAACTAGGTTTTCTAAATCTCTGGGTCCCCTGCTGATTTCCATCTGACCCTTTTCCTACAGTCAACTGTTTGTGTGAAATATCATGCAAATCGGCTAAAACATCAGCTTCCCTGATCTTTTTACTTTGTCTTTCACCTAAATATATCTTGATGTTTACTGGAATGCTATTTCTAAATTTCTCCATAGTCGTAACCTCTCTCACATTTTCAAAAGCCTTGTCTAATTTTAATGCCCTGAACCATTGATCCCAGATAATTTCTTTTTCTCTTGCAAACTCTACAAATGTCTGATGAGGTCTCTTCCTTATAGTCCTAAACTTCGACTGAAAAGCTTCAGGGACAAGCTGATAAGCATTTAACAGGGTCTTCTTTACTATCTCTCAGTCTGTAGACTGTTCCTCTGATAAGCTTGCATACGCATTCATTGCTGTACCTAACAAAACACTCTGTAACATTATAGTCCAGTCATCTCTTGGCCAATTCAATCTCATTGCTATCTTTTCAAAATATCTTTCAACTCCATCCTGTGTAAATTTAAGCACTAATCGAAGATTTATAGTTAAATCAAATTCCCCATCTGAATCGTGACCTCTCCTTTCCTCCTTTATTCTAAGTTTCACTTTAGACAATTCATACTGTCTGGCTTCTTTCAGAATCACAGAATTGTTACCACGTAGAAGGAGGCCATTCAGCCCGTCAGGCCTGCACCTGCTCTCTGAGCATTTTAACTTTGTGCCAATTTCCTGCCTTTTCCCCATAACCCTGCACGTTATTTCTATTTAGATAATCACCCAGTGCCCTCTTGATAACAGAGGGCATTGGATGATTATCCAAGTCGATAAAAGCGCATGAGGAGAGTAGCAGAAAAAGGATGAAAGAGCGCGAGGAGAGCGGAGACACAGGATAAAAGAGCGCGAGGAGAGCGGCGGAGACACAGGATAAAAGAGCATGGGGAGAGTGGAGACACAGGGTGAAAGAGCATGAGGAGAGTGGCGGAGACACAGGATAAAAGAGCGCGAGGAGAACAGCAGAGACACAGGATAAAAGAGCGTGAAGACATACGTCGTAGTTAAGGTATGACCTTAGTTGTCAGTGATACTAGCATTCAATAAACACAGTAAATTGTAGCATACATAGGAAGCAAGTAATTAAAGTAAATTAAATAACATAAGTTAGAATGGTAGGATAGGTGTTATTTGCAGCTAAGAGATGTGGGAGCTTTTGGATATCAAGGCGATCCATGACAAACACGTCTGCAGGAAGTGTAAGCAGCTTGTGGAATTCCGGATCAGGATTATTGATCTGGAAGCCGAAATGCAGACACTGCGCAACATAAGGGAGGGGTAGAAATACCTGAGTACTTTGTTCCAGAAGACAGTCATACATCTTAGAAGAGGGTCATCTGCTTTGGTCAGCAGTGAGGGGCAGGAGGATGTGACTGTCAGTGAGGCAGGTAATGGGACCGAGCAGACAGTAGTGGAGAAGCCTCAGACTTTGCAGTTGTCAAACAGGTTTGAGGTGCTCACAACCTGTGTAGATGAAAGCGAAGTCTGCAAGGTGGATGAGCTGACTGGCCATGGCACTGTGGTACAGGAAGCCATTGAAGCGGGGGGAGCAAAAAGGAATGTAGTGGTTGTAGGGGACAGTATAGTGAGGGGGATTGACACTGTTCTCTGGAGCGAAGAGCGAGAGTCCAGATGGCTGTGTTGCCTGCCTGGTGCCAGGGTTTGGGACATCTGCTCAGGGCTGGAGAGGAACTTGCAGTGGGAGGGGGAGGATCCAGTTGATGTGGTCCGTATAGTTACCAATGACATATGTAGAACTAGGAAGGAGGTTCTGCATAGTCAGTATGAGGAGCTAAGTACCAAATTAAGAAGCAGAACCTCAAAGGTAATAATCTCTGGATTATTATCTGAGCCATGTTCAAATTGGCATAGGGCAAATAAGATTAGAGAGACGAATGTGTAGCTTAAAGACTGGTGTGGGAGAAGTGGGTTCCGGTTTGTGGGGCACTGGTATCAGTACCGGGGACAGTTTACACCTGATCCATGCTGGGACAAGTGTCCTCGCAAATCTCATAGCTAGGGAAGTAGACAGGGCTTTAAAGTAAACAAGAGGGGTGAGGGATCAAGCTTGGGTAGAGGTAGCAATTCAAGGTGTAGAGTCAAGACAGGAGAGCAAGATAATAATATGAGAAATGAGGGTCAGAAAATGGCAGGAAGGGACAGAGAAAAAAAACCTAAGAATACATCAGCAGTCAAGACTGGATGTTACAAAGGTAACCAAAAGACAAAACTGAAGGCTTTCTATCTGAATGACGTAGCATTCATAACAAAGTAAATGAATTGATGACCCACATTGAAGTAAATAAATATGATCTGATAGCAATTATGGAGACATGGCTACAGGACGACAAAGATTGGGTCCTGAATGTTGAGGGGTACATGACATTCAAGAAGAGTAGGAAGCTAAGTAAAGGTGGAGGGGTAGCACTGTTAATCAAAGAGAGCATTAGTACAATAGTTAGAGATGACCTTGGTTTAGGAGATCAGGATGTAGAATCGGTTTGAGATCAGGTTATATTAGACTTGGTATTGTGTAACGAGTCAGGATTAATTAATGACCTCAGAGTAAAGGGACCCCGAGGTAGCAACGACCACAATATGATTGAATTTTACATCCAGTTTGAAAGGGAGAAGAGTGGGTCTAAGACTAGTATCGTAAACTTAAATAAGGGCAACTATGTGGTGACAAAAGCTGAGCTAGCTGAAGTGAACTGGGAAACTAGGCTAGAGGATAGATCGATAGAGAAACAGTGGCAGACATTTAAGGGGACATTTCAGATTATTCAGAATAAGTACATTCCTATTATAAAGAAAATTTCTAAGGGGAGGACAAACCATCCGTGGTTAACTAAAGATGTTAAGGAAAGCATCAAACTTAAGGGAAAAGCGTACAATTCCGCAAAAAAAAGCAGAGTATTGCTTAAATGGAGAATGGCTGTATAATTCTGAGGTGCAGAGGGATCTGGATGTTCTAGTGCGAGTCACAAAAAGTTAATATGCGGGTACAGCAAGTAATTAAGAAGGCTAATGGAATGCTATCCTTTATTACAAGAGGGATTGAACATAAAAGTAAGGATGTTATGCGTCAGTTATACAGGGCATTGGTGAGACTGCACCTCGAATACTGCGTGCAATTTTAATCTCTTTATTTAAAGAAGGATGTAAATACATTGGAGGCGGTTCAAAGGAGGTTTACTAGATTGATACTTGGAATGAGTGGGTCGTTCTATGAGGAAAGGTTGGACAGACTGTGCTTGAAGAGTGAGGGGTGATTTGATTGAAGTATATAAGATCCTGAACGGCCCTGACAAGGTGGACGGGGAAAGGATGTTCCCTCTTGTGGGTAAGTCCAGAACTAGGGGTCACTGCTTTAAAATTAGGGGTTGCCCTTTTAGGACAGAGATGAGGAGAATTCTTTTTTCTGAGGGTTGTGCGACTTTGGAACTCTCTGCCTCAGAACGTGGTGGATGCGGGGTCATTGAATATTTTTAAGGCAAATAGATTCTTGTCAGGCAAAGGAATCAAAGATTATCAGGGTTAGATGGGAATGTGGAAATCGAAACACAAGATGATCAGTCATGATCTTATTGAATGGCGGAGCAGGCTCGAGGGGCCGTATAGCCAACTGTTCCTATTTCTTATGTTCTTATGAACCTGCCTCCACCACACTTCCAGGCAGTGCATTCCAAACCCTAACTACTCGTCTGAAAACTTCTATCAAGGCTCCTCTCAGCCTTCTCCTCTCCCAGGAAAACAGCCCCAATTTCTCCAATCTTTCCTCATAACTGAAGTGTCTCATCCCTGGAACCATTCTCGTATACCTCTTCTGCACTCTCTCCAATGCGTTCACATCTTCCCTCTAGTGTGGCACCCACAACTGTACACAGTACCCTAGCTGAGGTTTACCCAGTGTCTTATATATAAGTGCATCATAACCTCCCTGCTCTTGCACCCTATGCCCCTATTAATGAAGCCTAGAATACTGCATGCTTTAGAAACAGCTCTCTCTACCTGTCCTGCCACCTTTAACGTCTTATGTACATATACACCCAGGTCTGTCTGCTCCTGCACTCCTTTTAGAATAGTATCCCTTACACTGTCTCGATACTTTGGATCAAAGTGCATCACCTCACACTTCTCCGCATTGAACTTCATCTGCCACCTATCTGCCCACTCCACCAATGTGTCAATGTCCTTTTGAAATTCTACACTGTCCTCCTCACATTTTACAATTCTCCCAAGTTTTGTGTCATCCGCAAACTTTGAAATTGTCCCCTACACATCAAGATCTAGATCATTTATATATCAGGAAGAGCAAGGGTCCCAATACCAACCCCTGGGGAACTCCACCACAAACCTCCAGCCCGAAAACTACCCATTAGTCATTACTCTGTTTTCTAACCCTTAGCCAATTTTGTATCCATGTTGCTACTGTCCCTTTTATTCCATGACCTATAACTTTCCTCACAAGTCTGTTGTTTGGCACTTTATTGAACGCCTTTTGGAAGTCCATATAAACCACATCAACGGCCTTGCCCTCATCAACCATCTCTGTTACTACTTCAAAAAACTCTAGCAAATTAGTTAGACACGATTTTCCTTTAACAAATTTATGCTGGCTCTTCCTAATCAATCCAAATTTTGCCATGTGACTATAAATTCTATCCTGAATAATTGACTTCCAATGACTTGGAAATATATCGCCCTTTCTTCGTTGTCACTGGGTCAAAATCCTGGAACTCCTTCCCTAACAGCACTCTGGGTGTACCTACACCACATGGACACCTTTTCAAGGGCAATTAGGGATGGGCAATAAATGCTGGCCTAGACAGTGAAGCCCACATCCCTTAAAATATATATATATTTTAAATTAAATGCTGAGTACCGTAACCACATCAGCCTTACGAAACTCAACTTTTACCTCTACCTTCATTTTATCTGCTAACTCTCTTAGCTGAGTTTTAGTTCGACTTCAAATACTCCATAGTCACATTTTCCACTCTCAGAAAAGTCTTAGCAATTGCCGTAGCCATTTTGCAGTCCAACCACTTCAAATGCCTCAACAGAAAGCTCCTGAGTTCAGCGTTCTTCTCGTGAATCCCTTGGATTCATAAACTCCAACCCAATCAATGAATTTTAAATCCCGCAAAGAGCCCCCAAATTTGTTATAACCACAGGAGATGTTAGTTGCTGAGCAAACCAAATCTCAGAGGAAATTTGGCTTAAGTGCCTTGCCTTTTTTTTTTGTATTCTGAAAGCGAGAAGCAAATGTACTGACCTCAGCAGCTAGAAGTCCAGTAACACATTTGGGCTATTAAAAGTTAAAAGTAAAAGCCTATTAACAAGAAGAAAAGAAAACATAAGCACACAAGATTACAGTTACATAGTTAAAATAGGTCTTACAAAACATTCCCCCCACAAAGTCCCTACTTGGTCAGACCTTCTTGGCAACACTCCCTTATAGATGCTTAACTCTAAAAATCCAGTTATATTACCCAAAGCAAACTGCTGTAGCTTTAATAAAGGCACACCATCCCTTAAAATCTCTTCCATGCTGCTATGGAAATCCAAGACTCCAGAACAAGACTGTTGTTTGTGGTGTGTTATTATATGATATATAGAGTTATACCCAGTAAAATACGGTGCATTATTATATAATGTATACAGTGTTATACCCAGTAATGCACAATGTGTTTTTATATAATATATAGTGTTATACCCAATAATGCAGGGTGTGGTATTATATAATATATAGTGTCACACCCAGTAGCACACGGTGTGTTATTATATATGTATAGTGTTATGCCCAGTAAAACATGGTGTGTTATTATGTAATATATACAGTGTTACACCCAGTAACACACTGTTAATATGTAATACATATCGCATTATACCCAGCAATGCACGGTGTGTTATAATATATACAGTGTCATATCCAGTAACACACAGTTTGTTGTTATGTAATATATAGTGCTATACCCAGTAACATGTGTTTTAATGTATAATATATAGTGTTATACCCAGTAACATACAGTATATTATCATGTAATATATACAGTACTTTACCGAGTAACACAAGGTGTGTTATTGTATACTTTATACATTGTTATACCCAGTAACACACGCTGTCATTATATAATATATACAGCATTTATTCCAATAGCAGTGTGTTATTGTGCGATATATACAGTACTTTACCCATGAGCACAAGTGTGTTATTATGTAATATATAGTGTTATACCCAATAACACACGGTGTGTTATTATGTAATAAATAGTTATACCCAAGAACACAAGTTGTGTTATATAAAATATACAGTGTTTTACCCAGTAACACATGGTGTGTTATTGTAAAATGCAATAGTGTTATACCCAGTACTGCACGGTATGTTATATAATATATAATGTTGTACCCAGTAACACATGGTGTGTTAGTAATATATACAGCCGTATACCCAGTAACATATGGCATTATTATATAATATTACAGTGTTATACCCAGTAACAGTGTTATTGTATAATATATACAGTATTATATGCAGGAACACATGATGTGTTATTATATAATATATACATTGTTATGCCCAGTAACACAGGGTGTGTTATCATATAATATATGCAGTGCTATACCCAGTAACACAGTTATTATATAATATATACATTGTTATACCCAGTAACACATGGTGTGTTATTATATAATATATACATTGTTATACCCAGTAACACATGGTGTGTTATTGTATAATATATGCAGTGCTATACCCAGTAACAGTGTGTTATTATATAATATATACAGTGTTATACCCAGTAACAGTGTGTTATTATATAATATATACAGTGTTATACCCAGTAACACATGGTGTGTTATTGTATAATATATACATTGTTATACCCAGTAACACATGGTGTGTTATTGTATAATATATGCAGTGCTATACCCAGTAACAGTGTGTTATTATATAATATATACAGTGTTATACCCAGTAACAGTGTGTTATTATATAATATATACAGTGTTATACCCAGTAACACATGATGTGTTATTATATAATATATACAATGTTATACCCAGTAACACAGGGTGTGTTATTATATAATATATACAATGTTATACCCAGTAACACAGGGTGTGTTATTATATAATATATACAATGTTATACCCAGTAACACATGGTGTGTTATTGTATAATATATACAATGTTATACCCAGTAACACATGGTGTTATTATATAATATATACATTGTTATATGCAGGAGCACATGATGCATTATTATATAATATACACAGTGTTATACCCAGTAACGCATGGTGTGTTATTGTATAATATATCGTGTTATGCCCAGTAACACATTGGTGTGTTATTATATCATATAGTGTTATACCCAGTAACAGTGTGTTATTATATAATATATACAATGTTATACCCAGTATCACATGGTGTTATTATATAATATATATATAGCGTTATACCTAGTCACACAGGGTCTGGTATTATATAATATATACAGTGTTAACCCTGTAATGCATGGTGTGACATATAATGTATACAGTGTTGTATGCTGTAACACATGGTGTTTAATTATGTAATATATGCAATGTTATACCCAGTAACATGTAATGTTATTATATAATATATACAGTGTTATACCCATCAACACATGGTGTGTTATTACATAACATATACAGTGTTATACACAGTAACACATGGTGTGTTATTATATAATATATCGTGTTATACCCAATAACAAACTGTTATATACTATATACCGTGTTATACCCAGTCTCTCACAGTGTGGTATTATATAATATACACATTGTTAACCCGGTAATGCACGTTGTGGTATTTAATATATACACTGTAATACCCAGTCATGCATGGTTTGTTATTCTATAATACATACAGTGTTATACCCAGTAACACACAACGTGATATTGTATAATATGTACAGTGTTATACCCAGTCAAGCATGGTGTGTTACTGTACAATATACACTATTATACAATTTCACACCGTGTGTTACCGGGTATAATATAGACAGTGTTATACCCAGTAATGCACCATGTGTTTTTTCATACAATATTTATAGTGTTATACCCAGTAACACACTTATGGTATTATATAATATATACGTTGTTATACCCAGTGACACACGGTGTGTTATATGTTATATGCAGTGTTATACCCAGTAATACAGTCTTTTATTACGTAATATATAGTGTCATACCCAATAACGCACAGGGTGTCATTATATAATATTTACTGTTATACCCAGTAACACACCGTGTGTTACTATGTAATATATACAACCTTATACCCAGTTACACATGGTGTATTATATAATGTATGCAGTGTTATATCCAGTAACACACTGTGTTATCATATAGTACATATAGAGTTATACCCAGCAACGCATGGTCTTTTATTATGTAATATATACAGCATTATACCCAGTAACACACGGTGTATTATCATATAATGCGTAGTGTTGTACCCAGTAACACATAGCGTATTATACAATATATAAAGTGTTATACCCAATCATGCACGGCGTGTTATTATATAATATTCACAATATTATACCCAGTAACATATGGTGTAAAATTGTATAATATAGACTCAGTAACACATGATGTGTTTTTGGATATAACACTGTATATAAACTTGGTGTGTCATATACCACAGAGGTGGCGGCACAGTGGGAAACAGTTGGGAGGGAGTTGCCCTGGGAGAGTCCTCAACATTGAAGTCTCATGGCATCAGGTCAAACATGGGCAAGGAACCCTCCTGCTGATTACCACATACTGCCCTCCCTCAGCTGATGAATCAGTGCTCCTCCATGTTGAACATCACTTGGAGGAAGCACTGAGGGTGGCAAGGACGCAGAATGTTTTCTGGGTGGAAATGTCCATCGCCAAGAGTGGCTTGGTAGTACCACTACTGTCCGAGCTGGCCAAGTCCTGACATAGCTGGTAGTGAGGGAACCAGCAAGACGGAAAAACATAATTGACCTCATCTTCACCAACCTGACCACCGCATAGTCATTGTGGAGACGAAGTCCTGTCTTCACGTTGAGAATACCCTCCTTCGTATTGTGTGGCACTACCATCATACTAAATGGGATAGATTTGGAACAGATCTAGCAATTCAAGACTGGGCATCCATGAGGCGCTGTGGGCCATCAGCAGCAGCAGATTTGTACTCAAACACAATCTCATGGCCCGGCATATCCCCCACTCTACCATTACCATCAAGCCAGCGATCAACCCTGGTTCAGTGAAGAGTGCAGGAGGGCATGCCAGGAGCAGCACCAGGCATACCTAAAAATGAGGTGTCAACCTGGTGAAGCTATAACACAGGACTACTTGCGTGCCAAACAGCATAAGCAGCAAGTGATAGACAGAGCTAAGCGATCCCACAACCAACGGGATCAGATCTAAGCTCTTCAGCTCTGCCACATCCAGTCGTGAATGGTGGTGGACAATTAAACAACTCACTGGAGGAGGTGGCTCCACAAATATCCCCATCCTCAATGATGGAGGAGCCTAGCACATCAGTGTAAAAGATAAGGCTGAAGCATTCGCAACAATCTTCAGCCAGAAGTGCCAAGTGGATAATCCATCTCGGCCTCCTCTGGAGGTTCCCAGCATCACAGATGCCGTCTTCAGCCAATTCAATTCACTCCACGTGATATCAAGAAACCGCTGAAGGCACTGGATACTGCAAAGGCTATGGGCCCTGACAATATTCCAGCAATAGTACTGAAGACTTGTGCTCCGGAACTTGACGCGCCACTAGCCAAGCTGTTCCAGTACAGCTACAACACTGGCATCTACCTGGCTATGTGGAAAATTGCCCAGGTATGTCCTGTACACAAAAAGCAGGACAAATCCAACCTGGCCAATTACTGTACCAACAGTCTACTCTCGATCATCAGTAAAGTAATGGAAGGGGTCTTCAACAGTGCTATCAAGTAGCACTTGCTTAGCAATAACCTGCTCACTGATGCCCAGTTTGAGTTCTGCCAGGACCACTCAGCTCCTGACCTTGTTACAGCCTTGGTTCAAACATGGACAAAAGAGCTGAACTCCCAAAGTGAGGTGAGAGTGACTGCCCTTGACATCAAGGCAGCATTTGACCGAGTGTGGCGTCAAGGAGCCCGAGCAAAACTGGAGTCAATGGGAATCAGGGAAAACTCTTCGCTAGTTGGAGTCATACCTAGCACAAAGGAAGATGGTTGTGGTTGTTGGAGGTCAGTCATCTCAGATCCAGGACATCACTGCAGGAGTTCCTCAGGGTAGTGTCCTCGACCCAACCATCTTAAGCTGCTTCACCAATGACCTTCCTTCCATCATAAGGTCAGAGTGGGGATGTTCACTGATGATTGCACAATGTACAGCACCATTCGCGACTCCTCAGATACTGAAGCAGTCCATGTCCAAATGCAGCATGACCTGAACAATATCCAGGCCTGGGCTGACAAGTAACATTGGCACCACACAAGTACCAGGCAATGACCATCTCCAACAAGAGCAAATCCAACCATCGCCCCTTGATGTTCAATGGCATTACCATCACTGAATCCCCCACTATCAACATCCATTGACCAGAAACTGAACTGGACTAGCCATATAAATACTGTGGCTACAAGAGCAGGTCAGAGGCTAGGAATCCTGCAATGTGTAACTCACCTCCTGGCTCCCCAAAGCCTGTCCACCATCTACAAGACACATATCAGGAGTGTGATCGAATACTAAACAAATACAGAATTACCTGGAAAAACTCAGCAGGTCTGGCAGCATCGGTGGAGAAGAAATCATTTAACGTTTCGAGTCTTCATGACCCTTCGGCAGAACTGAAGTATAGTTAGGAGAAAGGTGAAATATAAGCTGGTCTAAGGTGGGGGGCGGGGCGGGGAGAGAGAAGTTGCAGGTGGGGTGATTGTGGAGATAAGCAAGCAGTGATAGGAGCAGATAATCAAAAGATGTCATAGACAAAAGGATCAAAGAGGTGTTGAAGGTGGTGATATTGTCTAAGAAAAGTGCTAATTAAGAATGGAAGACAGGATACTCAAGGTACAGCTCTAGTGGGGGTGGAGTGGAAAGACTGACAAAGTTTTAGTTTTAGATTTAAAAATAATGGAAATAGATGGGAAAAGAAGAATCTATATAAATTATTGAAAAAAAAGGGGAGGAGGGAGAAACGGGGTGGGATGGGGGGAGGGGGAGTTTAAGATCTAAAGTTGTTGAATTCAATATTCAGCCCGGAAGGCTGTAAAGTACCTAGTTGGAAGATGAGGTGCTGTTCCTCCAGTTTGCGTTGGGCTTCACTGGAACAATGCAGCAAGCCAAGGACAGACATGTGGGCAAGAGAGCAGAGTGGAGTGTTAAAATGGCAAGCGACAGGGAGGTTTGGGTCTTTCTTGCGGACAGACCGCAGGCGTTCTCAGTTCTGCCGAAGGGTCATGAAGACTCTAAACGTTAACTGATTTCTTCTCCACCAATGCTGCCAGACCTGCTGAGTTTTTCCAGGTAATTCTGTTTTTGTTTTGGATTTCCAGCATCCGCAGTAGCTTTTAGCTTTTTGTTTTTATCTGTGTGATCGAATACTCCCCACTTGCCTGGATGAGTGCAGCTCCCACAACACTCAAGAACCTTGACACCATCCAGGACAAAGCAGCCCCACTTGATTGGCACCCCATCCACAAACATTCACTCCCTCCACCACTGACGCACAGTAGCAGCAGTGTGTGTACCATCTACAAGATGCACTGCAGGAATTCACCAAGGCTCCTTAGACAGCACCTTCTAAACCCACGACCACTGCCATCTAGAAGGACAAGGGCAGCAGATACATGGGAACACCACCACCTGGAAGTTCCCCTCTAAATCACTCACCATCCTGACTTGGAAATATATCGCTGTTCCTTCACTGTCGCTGGGTCAAAATCCTGGAACTCCCTTCCTAACAGCACTGTGGGTGTACCTACACCACATGGACTGCAGCGGCTCAAGAAGGCAGCTCACCACCACCTTCTCAAGGATAACTAGGGATGGGCAATAAATGTTAGCCCAGCCAGCGAAGCCCACATCTCATGAATGAATTTAAAAAAGCAGTGTGTTATTATATAATATATACAGTGTTATACCCAGCAGCACACGGTGTGTTATCATATAATACGTACAGTGTTATACCCAGTAACAGTGTTATTATATAATACATACAGTGTTATTCCCAGTCATGCACAGTGTTTTATTGTATAATATACACAGCATTATACCCAGTAATGCATGGTGTGAAAAGTGTACAATATACCCAGCAATATACCCAGTTATACCCAGCAACACACTGTGTGTTATTATATAATATTCACAGTGCTACACTCAGTAACACATGGTGTATTATATAATATACAGTGTTTTTTCCAGTACTGCACAGTGTGTTTTTACATAATATATACAGTGTTCTACTCAGTAACACACGGTGTTATTATATAATATATACAGCATTATACCCAGTATTATATAATGTATACGGTGTTATAACCAGTAACAAATGGTGTTATTATATAATCTATGCAGTGTTATACCTAGTAGCATATGGTGCATTATTATATAACATATAGTGTTTGCCCAGTCACGCATAGTGTGTTATTATATCATATATACAGTGCTATACCCAGTAACAGATGGTGTGTTATTGTATCATATATACAGTGTTATACATAGTAACATGCGGTGTGTTATATAATATATACAGTGTTATATCCAGTAACACATGGTGTGTTATTATATCGTATATACAGTGTTATACCCAGTAACATGCAGTGTGTTATATAATACATAGTGTTATACCCAGTAACACACGGTGTGTTATATAATATATACAGTGTTATATCCAGTAACACATGGTGTGTTATTATATCGTATATACAGTGTTATACCCAGTAACACACAGTGTGTTATATAATATATAAAGTGTTATATCCAGTTATTATATCGTATATACAGTGTTATACCCAGTAACATCGGTGTGTTATTATAGATTATATACAGTGTTATACCCAGTGATGTCAGTGTGTTATTATAGAATATATACAGGAGTGTTACCCCCAGTGATGTCGGTGTGTTATTATAGAATATGTACAGGAGTGTTACCCCCAGTGACATCGGTGTGTTATTATAGAATATGTACAGGAGTGTTACCCCCAGTGACGTCGGTGTGTTATTATAGAATATGTACGGGAGTGTTACCCCCAGTAACGTCGGTGTGTTATTATAGAATATGTACAGGAGTGTTACCCCCAGTGACGTCAGTGTGTTATTATAGAATATGTACAGGAGTGTTACCCCCCAGTGACGTCAGTGTGTTATTATAGAATATGTACAGGAGTGTTACCCCCAGTGACGTCAGTGTGTTATTATAGAATATGTACAGGAGTGTTACCCCCCCAGTGACGTCGGTGTGTTATTATAGAATATGTACAGGAGTGTTACCCCCCAGTGATGTCAGTGTGTTATTATAGAATATGTACAGGAGTGTTACTCCCAGTAACGTCAGTGTGTTATTATAGAATATGTACAGGAGTGTTACCCCCAGGAATACCACTTGAGCTCCTATACAATATCTACAACATCCCAGTAACAGCTTCTGGATTAATTATATCTTCAGGCAATAGTGTAACATGGGTGATATCAGATTGGATGGCTGTTATGCCTCACCCCCAATCTTTCTATGTGATGACTTCATTTGATACCACCCATTTTACAATATTAACTCAAGTTTAAACTAGTCCCCGCCTCCCCACTGTGCATTACTATTAAAGGGGTATTATGCCTCAACCCAAGATAGTAAAGGAGCTGACTGAGGTTTGGGGACATTGCTGTTCATTGCATTCCTGGGCAGGCTGGTAGCACTTCAGCCTGTTTGTTTCTGTCATTCCTTATTCATATAGACCAGGCTCACTCAGTATTGTTTAGTTGTCAACTGGTTTGATGTAAATTCCTCTTAAGAGATATTCTGTGCTTGATGTTTATAACTTATTCTCAGCTTTTTATTGCAAGGGGATTGGAGTACAGGAATATAGAAGTCTTGCTACAAATGTACAAGACTCTGGTCAGACCACACCTGGAATACTGTGTGCAGTTCTGGTCTCCATATTTGAGGAAGGATATACTTGCATTGGAGGTGGTACAGCAAAGGTTCACCAGATCAGTCCGTAGGATGAGAGGGTTGTCCTATGGTGAGAGGCTGAGTAAGTATTCTCTGGAGTTTAGAAGAACGCGAGGTGATCTCATTGAAACGTTCAGGATTCTGAAGGGGCTGGGCGGGGTAGATAGACATTGAGAGGTTGGGGAATTTAGAACAAGGAGGGCAACAGTTTCAGGATAAGGGGCTGATTATTTAGGGTTGCGAACCCTTGGAATTATCTACACCAGAGGATTGTGAATGCTATTTATCAGGCGGAATAGGAGTATGGGGATCGGGTGGGAAAGTGGAGTTGAATTCTAAGATCGGCCAGGATCATATTGAGTGGCAGAGCAGGCTCGACGGGTCGTAGGGTACACTTTTTAAAATTCATTAATGGGATGTGAGCATAGCTGGCTAGGCCAGCATTTGTTGCCCATCCCTAGTGGTGGTGAACTGTCTTCTTGAACCGCTGCAGCGCACATGGTGTAGGTCCAATTTGCTGTAGCAGTTTGGGTACAACTGAATGGCTTGCTGGACCATTTCAGAGGGCGTTTAAGAGTCAGCCACATTACTGTGGATCTGGAGTCACCTGTAGGCCAAACCAGGCAAGGACGGCAGATTCCCTTCCCCTAAACCAGGGATCCTGAACCAGACAATCAACAATGGTTTCGTCATCGACAATGATTTCATCATTAGACTTTTCATTCCAGATTTTTATTGAATTCCAATTCTACCATCTGCCGTGGTGGCATTCGAACCCAGGCCCCCAGAGCATTACCCTGGGTCCCTGGATCCAGTGACACTACCACTGCTGATGGGTCTCCCTCTTGCGCAGTAGTTCTCTGTACAACCGAGTGCCTTGCCACATTAGATTGACCCAGCTGGGGTGATATTGGAGTTAGGAGTATGCCGGCCGTTTTGGGGGTGGAATGTTCCATTTCCTGAAGGATTGTTAGGAGGGAAGAACTTGCATTCCCGTAGCATCTTCCACGACCTCAGGACGACACAAAGGGCTTTACCGGCCAACGAAGTGGGGTTTTTTTTCTTGAAGTGTAGCCACTGTTATGATGTAGGAAACGTGGCAGCTGTTTCGTGTCCAGCAAGCTCCCACAAACAACTGTGATAATGACCAGGTAGTCCACTTTTGAGAGGTTGGTTGAGGTATGAATTCGCGGCGGGACACCATGGAGAACTCAACCACCACCACCCCCACCCCTCTGATCTTTTACACTGACCCGAGAGCATCATAAAATGGTGGCCCCTGATAGTGCTGGACTGGCTCGGTGCTGCATGGGGGATGTTGGGCTACAGTTAGGAGAATGCAGCAATGTTTAATGACCCTATGATTCTTGCTGCAGGGGCCACACAGAATACCAGATTGATTGAACTTAATTTGGGATTTGAACGCATGACCTTGCTGGTTGTCTGCCCAGTGTCTAAACTATACAATCTGCATTCATGTCACGCTTTGAAGGTAAACCACATAGTGGTACTAACTGGGGCTTAAGAGGGCTGAATTATGAGGACAGGTTGCTGAAACTTGGCTGGTGTTCGCTTGAGTTTCCAATTGATCTGACCACAGTGCTTAAAATCACAAAGGGTGTTTATAGGGTGGATGCGGAGAATCTGTTTCCTCAGGCAGGAGAAGTTGGGAACGAGGGGACAAAATCTTAAAACTACAGCTAAGCTATTCAGCAAGGAAATCAGAAAGCATTCTTAAACACAAAGGGTAGTGAAAATATGGGCGCAAAATATTGTGGACGCTGGGAGACAATTGGAGCTTTCAAGCCTGAGAGAGATTTTTGTTAGGTACAGTGTCAAGGAATGTGAGCCAAAGGTGGGTAGATAGATTTGAGGTGCAGATGGACCACTTAAACATTCACTCCCTGCCCCACCGACGCACAGTAGCAGCAGTGTGTGTACCATCTACAAGATGCACTGCAGGAACTCACCAAGGCTCCTTACACAGCACCTTCCAAACCCACGACCACTACCATCTAGAAGGACAAGGGCAGCAGACACACGGGAACACCACCACCTGGAAGTTCCAACCCTCCAGTGCAATCACATCCTTCCTATAATGTGGCGACCAGAACTGCACACAGTACTCCAGCTGTGGCCTCACCAGCAGTGTCACGGGCTCCAGTTCCAAGTATGGAGCAACTGCCAGCAGTTAAACGAACACGAGGGACAAGAGGTGCTAATCCCAGAATTAGATAGAATTTACAGCGCACAAACAAGGCCATTTGGCCCATCTGCTCCGTGCTGGTGTTTCTGCCCCACACCAGCCTCCATCTCCCCCTGTCAGCATATCCTTCTATTCCTTTCTCCCCCACGGGCTGAATTTTGCGCCCTGCATACAGGTGCATGCCCGACCCGGCCGACATTGGGCGAGCGTCCCAATGTCATCGCGCACCCGTGCGATATTTCGCTCGGCGGGCACGTGCAAAATTCGGAAGCGCGCCCGCGGACAATGAAGGGGGTAATTAAGCCCATTAACGGAGCAATTGTCTCCGATTTTTCATGGCCCGTCCAACCTTACGGTTGGCGGACGGGTGAATCGGCCGGGCGGCCTTTACATTTTTCATCAAACCCCATCCAAGGGTGGGGTGAGATTTCTGTCAGGAAATAAAATAATAAATAAATATCTGCGGACGGCACTTTTATCAGCTTTTTTTTCAGGTGATTGATTGTGATGCTTGGACATTTTTTGTTTCGCAGCTTTTTAAACCTTTATTTGAGCTTTCTCGGGTCTGCAGCTTCCCTGAGGTAGCTGTCTACCTTCAGGGAGCTCTCTCGCAGAGCTCACCCCCGCCCATGGAAACATCAGTGCCCGTCCTTATCCTGGCCCCCACCTCGACAGCGCTGAGCTCTTCACCGCGCGCTTCATGCTGGCTGCCCGTTAATTGTTCAGTCAGTGTGAAATCGCGGCTGGAGGCCTGACCGTTCCCAGACCCGCCAATCACACGTGTCCACCAAAGGTAAAATTCAGGCCCATGTGTTTATCCAGCTTATTTATCCCTTAAATATATCGATACAATTCACCTCAACCACTCCCTGTGGGAGCGAGTTCCACATTCTCCCCACTCTCTGGGTAAAGGAGTTTCTCCTGAATTCCCCACTGGATTTATTAGTGACTGTCTTTATAGCCTCAGGCTTCAGACACTTGTATTGTTCAAATATTAGTTTCGCAATAATGTGAGGGAGCTGGATTAACATCAGTAGAGATACAGTCAGTAACACAGGGCGCTGGGGGGGTGAGGGGTTACTGAGTGACAGTGTGAGGGAGCTGGATTAACATCAGTAGAGATACAGTCAGTAACGCAGGGCACTGGGGAGAGAGGGGTTACTGAGTGACAGTGTGAGGGAGCTGGATTAACATCAGTAGAGATACAGTCAGTAACACAGGGCGCTGGGGGTAGAGGGGTTACTGAGTGACAGTGTGAGGGAGCTGGATTAACATCAGTAGAGATACAGTCAGTAACACAGGGCACTGGGGGAGAGGGGTTACTGAGTGACAGAGTGAGGGAGCTGGATTAACATCAGTAGAGATACAGTCAGTAACACAGGGCACTGGGGGAGAGGGGTTACTGAGTGACAGTGTGAGGGAGCTGCATTAACATCAGTAGAGATACAGTCAGTAACACAGGGCGCTGGGGGGAGAGGGGTTACTGAGTGACAGTGTGAGGGAGCTGGATTAACATTAGTAGAGATACAGTCAGTAACACAGGGTGCTGGGGAGAGAGGGGTTACTGAATGGCAGTGTGAAGGAGCCTGGGGGAGAAGGGTTACTGAGTGACAGTGTGAAGGAGCCTGGGGGAGAAGGGTTACTGAGTGACAGTGTAAGGGAGCTTGGGGGAGAGGAGTTACTGAATGGCAGTGTGTGGGAGATACACTCAGCAATATGGGATGCTACGTGGTTGGGTGTTTTTTCTGGAAAGGGTTTCTGACTGTGACATATTCCCTCCTGAGGTTTGCAGCGACTGTTCCCTGGGCCAGTGACCCACCCAGTCAATGATTATTTCAGTCATGTTCTGAATGACAGTGATTGAAGCCGTGACTGTGGCAACCAAGGTGATCAAGCTTTAGATGGGTCGTGTGTGTATGTGTGTGTGTGTAATGGGCTCAGGTGTGTGTGTGTGTGTGTGTGTGTGTGTAATGGGCTCAGTTGTGTGTGTGTAGATGAACTCAGGTGTGTGTGTGTGTGTAGATGAACTCAGGTGTGTACGTGTGTGTAGATGGACTCAGGCGCGTGTGTGTGTGTAGATGAACTCAGGTGTTTGTGTGTAGATGGACTCAGATGTATGTGTGCATGTATGCAGATGGGCTCAGGTGCGTGTGCGTGTAGATGGACTCAGGTGTGTGTGTGTGTAGATGGACTCAGGTGTGTGTGTGTAGATGGACTCAGGTGTGTGTGTGTGTAGATGGACTCAGGTGTGTGTGTGTGTAGATGGACTCAGGTGTGTGTGTGTGTAGATGGACTCAGGTAAGTGTGTGTGTAGATGGACTCAAGTGCCTGTGTAGATGGACTCAAGTGCCTGTGTGTAGATGGACTCATGTGCCTGTGTGTATGTGTGTGTGTGTGTGGATGGGCTCGGGCGTGTGTGTGTGTGTGTGTGTGTGTGTGGATGGGCTCGGACGTGTGTGTGTGTGGATGGGCTCGGACGTGTGTGTGTGTGGATGGGCTCGGACGTGTGTGTGTGTGGATGGGCTCGGGCGTGTGTGTGTGTGTGTGTGTGGATGGGCTCGGGCGTGTGTGTGTGTGTGTGTGTGTGTGTCTGGGGATGGGCTCAGGCGTGTGTGTGTGTGTGGATGGGATCGGGCGTGTGTGTGTGTGGGGATGGGCTCAGGCGTGTGTGTGTGTGTGTGGATGGGCTCGGGCGTGTGTGTGTGTGGGGATGGGCTCGGGCGTGTGTGTGTGTGGATGGGCTCGGGCGTGTGTGTGTGTGGGGATGGGCTCGGGCGTGTGTGTGTGGGTGTGTGTGTGGATGGGCTCGGGCGTGGGTGTGTGTGTGGATGGGCTCGGGTGTGTGTGTGTGTGTGTGTGTGTGTGTGTGTGTGTGGATGGGCTCGGGCGTGTGGGTGGATGGGCTCGGGCGTGCGTGTGTGGGTGGATGGGCTCGGGCGTGTGTATGTGTGTGGATGGGCTCGGGCGTGTGTGTATGTGCGTGAATGGGCTTGGGAGTGTGTGTGTGTGTGCGTGGATGGGCTCGGGCGTGTGTGTGTGTGTGTGGATGGGCTCGGGCGTGTGTGTGTGTGTGTGTGGATGGGCTCGGGCGTGTGTGTGTGTGTGTAGATGGACTCAGGTGTGTGTGTTTGCGTAGATGGACTCAGGTGTGTGTGTTTGTGTGCAGATGGACTCAGGTGTGTGTGTGTGTGTGTGCAGATGGACTCAGGTGTGGGTTTGTGTGCAGATGGACTCAGGTGTGTGTTATTGTGCAGATGGACTCAGGTTTGTGTGTGTGTGTGTAGATGGACTCAGGTGTGTGTTTGTGTGCAGATGGACTCAGGTGTGTGTGTGTGTTTGTGTGCAGATGGACTCAGGTGTGTGTGTGTGTTTGTGTGCAGATGGACTCAGGTGTGGGTTTGTGTGCAGATGGACTCAGGTGTGTGTTATTGTGCAGATGGACTCAGGTGTGGGTTTGTGTGCAGATGGACTCAGGTGTGTGTTATTGTGCAGATGGACTCAGGTTTGTGTGTGTGTGTGTAGATGGACTCAGGTGTGTGTTTGTGTGCAAATGGACTCAGGTGTGTGTTTGTGTGCAAATGGACTCAGGTGTGTGTTTGTGTGCAGATGGACTCAGGTGTGTGTTTGTGTGCAGATGGACTCAGGTGTGTGTTTGCGTACAAATGGACTCAGGTGTGTGTTTGTGTGCAGATGGACTCAGGTGTGTGTTTGTGTGCAGATGGACTCAGGTGTGTGTTTGTGTGCAGATGGACTCAGGTGTGTGTTTGCGTGCAGATGGACTCAGGTGTGTGTTTGCGTGCAGATGGACTCGGGTGTGTGTTTGTGTGCAGATGGACTCAGGTGTGTGTTTACGTACAGATGGACTCAGGCGTGTGTTTGTGTGCAGATGGACTCAGGTGTGTGTTTGCGTGCAGATGGACTCAGGCATGTGTTTGCGTGCAGATGGACTCAGGCGTGTGTTTGCGTGCAGATGGACTCAGGCGTGTGTTTGTGTGCAGATGGACTCAGGTGTGTGTTTGTGTGCAGATGGACTCAGGTGTGTGTTTGTGTGCAGATGGACTCAGGTGTGTGTTTGTGTGCAGATGGACTCAGGTGTGTGTTTGTGTGCAGATGGACTCAGGTGTGTGTTTGTGTGCAGATGGACTCAGGTGTGTGTTTACGTACAGATGGACTCAGGCGTGTGTTTACGTACAGATGGACTCAGGCGTGTGTTTGTGTGCAGATGGACTCAGGTGTGTGTTTGTGTGCAGATGGACTCAGGCATGTGTTTGCGTGCAGATGGACTCAGGCGTGTGTTTGTGTGCAGATGGACTCACGTGTGTGTTTTTGTGCAGCTGGACTCAGGTCTGTGTTTGTGTGCAGAGATGAAAGCCAAGGACTGCGGATGCTGGAAATCCAAAACAAAAACAGACTCAACTTAGTCTACTGCATTCGTTGCTCCAAATGCGGTTTCCTCTACATTGGAGAGACCAAACACAGACTGGGTGACCGCTTTGCAGAACACCTTCGGAATGTCCGCAATCGTTACCCAGACCTCCCTGTCGCTTGCCATTTTAACACTCCACCCTGCTCTCATGCCCACATTTCCGTCCTTGGCTTGCTGCATTGTTCCAGTGAAGCTCAACGCAAACTGGAGGAACAGCACCTCATCTTCTGACTAGGCACTTTACAGCCTTCCGGACTGAATATTGAGTTGAATAATTTTAGATCATGAACTCTCTCCTCCATCCCCACCTCCTTTCTGTTTTTTCCCCCCTCCTTCTTGTTTTATCCAATAATTTATATAGATTTTTCTTTTCCCACCTATTTCCATTATTTTTAAACGTATTTCCATCCATTGTTTTATCTCTACCTTTTAGCCTTTTTAGTATTCCTTCACCCCACCCCAGCCCCACTATCTGTACCTTGTTTGTCCTGCTTTCTACCCATAATTAGCACATTCCTTTAGATAATATCACCACCTTCAAAACCTCTTTGTCATTTTATCCTTGACATCCATTGGTTATCTCCACCTATCACTTGCCCCTTACCTAGCTCTTCTTGTCCCAACACCCCACCCCGGCCCCCTAAAACCAGCTTATATTTCACCGCTTTTCTATTTTTACTTAGTTCTGTTGAAGGGTCATGAGGACTAGAAACATCAACAGTGCTCTTCTCCACCGATGCTGCCAGACCTGCTGAGTTTTTCCAGGTATTTCTGTTTTTGTTTTTTTTGTGTGTTTGTGTGCAGGTAGGCTCAGGTGTGTGTTTGTGCACATGTGGACTCAGGTGTGTGTGTGTCTGCAGGTGGACTCAGGTGCGTGTGTGTGTGCAGGTAGGCTCAGGTGTGTGTTTGTGTGCAGGTAGGCTCAGGTGTGTGTTTGTGTGCAGGTGGACTCAGGTGTGTGTTTGTGTGCAGGTGGACTCAGGTGTGTTTGTGTGCAGGTGGACTCAGGTGTGTTTGTGTGCATGTGGACTCAGGTGTGTTTGTGTGCAGGTGGACTCAGGTGTGTTTGTGTGCAGGTGGACTCAGGTGTGTTTGTGTGCAGGTGGACTCAGGTGTGTTTGTGTGCAGGTGGACTCAGGTGTGTTTGTGTGCAGGTGGACTCAGGTGTGTTTGTGTGCAGGTGGACTCAGGTGTGTTTGTGTGCAGGTGGACTCAGGTGTGTTTGTGTGCAGGTGGACTCAGGTGTGTTTGTGTGCAGGTGGACTCAGGTGTGTTTGTGTGCAGGTGGACTCAGGTGTGTTTGTGTGCAGGTGGACTCAGGTGTGTTTGTGTGCATGTGAACTCAGGTGTGTTTGTGTGCAGGTGGACTCAGGTGTGTTTGTGTGCAGGTGGACTCAGGTGTGTTTGTGTGCAGGTGGACTCAGGTGTGTTTGTGTGCATGTGAACTCAGGTGTGTTTGTGTGCAGGTGGACTCAGGTGTGTTTGTGTGCAGGTGGACTCAGGTGTGTTTGTGTGCACGTGGACTCAGGTGCGTGTGTGCACGTGGACTCAGGTGCGTGTGTGCACGTGGACTCAGGTGCGTGTGTGCACGTGGACTCGTGCGTGTGTGCAATTGGACTCAGGTGCGTGTGTGCAATTGGACTCAGGTGCGTGTGTGCACGTGGACTCAGGTGCGTGTGTGCACGTGGACTCAGCTGCGTGTGTGCACGTGGACTCAGGTGCGTGTGTGCACGTGGATAGGCTCAGGTGCGTGTTTGCGCGCAGGTAGGCTCAGGCGTGTGCGCGCAGGTAGGCTCAGGTCCGTGTTTGCGCGCAGGTAGTCTCAGGTGCGTGTTTGCGCGCAGGTAGGCTCAGGTGCGTGTTTGCACGCAGGTAGGCTCAGGTGCGTGTTTGCGCGCAGGTAGGCTCAGGTGCGTGTTTGTGCGCATATGGGCTCAGATGCGTGTTTGCGCGCAATGGTACTAAGGTGCGTGTTTGCACGCAGATGGACTCAGGTGTGTGTTTTTGTGCAGATGGACTCAGGTGCGTGTTTGTGTGCAGGGATAAAAGCAAAGAAATGCGGGTGCTGGAAATCCAAAACAAAAACAAACTCAACTTAGTCTACTGCATTCGTTGCTCCAAATGCGGTTTCCTCTACATTGGAGAGACTAAACGCAGACTGGGTGACCGCTTTGCAGAACACCTTCGGACTGTCCGCAATCGTTACCCAGACCTCCCTGTCGCTTGCCATTTCAACACACCACCCTGCTCTCATGCCCACATTTCCGTCCTTGGCTTGCTGCATTGTTCCAGTGAAGCTCAACGCAAACTGGAGGAACAGCACCTCATCTTCTGACCAGGCACTTTACAGCCTTCCGGACTGAATATTGAGTTGAACAATTTTAGATCATGAACTCTCTCCTCCATCCCCACCTCCTTTCCGTTTTTCCCCCCTCCTTCTTGTTTTTTCCAATAATTTATATAGATTTTTCTTTTCCCACCTATTTCCATTATTTTTAAACGTATTTCCATCCATTGTTTTATCTCTACCTTTTAGCCTTTTTGGTATTCCTTCACCCCACCCCCACTAGAGCTATCTGTACCTTGTTTGTCCTGCTTTCTACCCTTAGTTAGCACATTCCTTTAGATAATATCACCACCTTCAACACCTTTTTGTCATTTTATCTTTGACATCCATTGGTTATCTCCACCTATCACTGGCCTTTACCTAGCTCTTCTTGTCCCAACACCCACCCCCCCACCCCGCCCCCTAAAACCAGCTTATATTTCACAGCTTTTCTATTTTTACTTAGTTCTGTTGAAGGGTAATGAGGACTAGAAACATCAACAGTGCTCTTCTCCACCGATGCTGCCAGACCTGCTGAGTTTTTCCAGGTATTTCTGTTTTTGTTTTTTTTGTGTGTTTGTGTGCAGGTAGGCTCAGGTGTGTGTTTGTGTGCATGTGGACTCAGGTGTGTGTGTGTCTGCAGGTGGACTCGGGTGTGTTTGTGTGCAGGTGGACTCAGGTGTGTGTTTGTGTGCAGGTGGACTCGGGTGTGTTTGTGTGCAGGTGGACTCAGGTATGATTGTGTGCAGGTGGACTCAGGTGCGTGTGTGCACGTGGACTCAGGTGTGTGTGTGTGCAGGTGGACTCAGGTGTGTTTGTGTGCAGGTGGACTCAGGTGTGTTTGTGTGCAGGTGGACTCAGGTGTGTTTGTGTGCAGGTGGACTCAGGTGTGTTTGTGTGCAGGTGGACTCAGGTGTGTTTGTGTGCAGGTGGACTCAGGTGTGTTTGTGTGCAGGTGGACTCAGGTGTGTTTGTGTGCAGGTGGACTCAGGTATATTTGTTTTCAGGTGGACTCAGGTGCGTGTGTGCACGTGGACTCATGCATGTGTGCAATTGGACTCAGGTGCGTGTGTGCACGTGGGCTCAGGTGCGTGTGTGCACGTGGACTCAGGTGCGTGTGTGCACGTTGGCTCAGGTGCGTGTGTGCGCAGGTAGGCTCAGGTGTGTGTTTGCGCGCAGGTTGGCTCAGGTGCGTGTTTGCGCGCAGGTTGGCTCAGGTGCGTGTTTGCGCGCAGGTAGGCTCAGGTGCGTGTTTGCGCGCAGGTAGGCTCAGGTGCGTGTTTGCTGCCAGGTAGGCTCAAAGGTGCGTGTTTGCGCGCAGATGGACTCAGGTGCGTGTTTGCGCGCAGATGGACTCACGTGCGTGTTTGCACGCAGATGGACTCGGGCGTGTTTGCGCGCAGGTAGGCTCAGGTGCGTGTTTGTACGCAGGTAGGCTCAGGTGCGTGTTTGCGCGCAGGTAGGCTCAGATGCGTGTTTGCGCGCAGATGGGCTCAGGTGCGTGTTTGCGCGCAGATGGGCTCAGGTGCGTGTTTATGCGCAGATGGACTCAGGTGCGTGTTTGCGCGCAGATGGACTCAGGTGCGTGTTTGCGCGCAGATGGACTCAGGTGCGTGTTTGTGTGCAGAGATAAAAGCAAAGAAACGCGGGTGCTGGAAATCCAAAACAAAAACAAACTCAACTTAGTCTACTGCATTCGTTGCTCCAAATGCGGTTTCCTCTACATTGGAGAGACCAAACGCAGACTGGGTGACCGCTTTGCAGAACACCTTCGATCTGTCCGCAATCGTTACCCAGACCTCCCTGTCGCTTGCCAGTTCAACACTCCACCCTGTTCTCATGCCCACATGTCCGTCCTTGGATTGCTGCATTGTTCCAGTGAAGCTCAACGCAAACTGGAGGAACAGCACCTCATCTTCCGACTAGGCACTTTACAGCCTTCCGGGCTGAATATTGAGTTCAACAATTTTAGATCATGAACTCGCTCCTCCATCCCCACCTCCTTTCCGTTTTTCCCCCCTCCTTCTTGTTTTTTCCAATAATTTATATAGATTTTTCTTTTCCCACCTATTTCCATTATTTTTAAACGTATTTCCATCCATTGTTTTATCTCTACCTTTTAGCCTTTTTAGTATTCCTTCACCCCACCCCCACTAGAGCTATCTGTACCTTGTTTGTCCTGCTTTCTACCCATAATTAGCACATTCATTTAGATAATATCACCACCTTCAACACCTCTTTGTCATTTTATCTTTGAAATCCATTGGTTATCTCCACCTATCACTGGCCCTTTACCTAGCTCTTCTTGTCCCAATACCCACCCCCCGCCCCCTAAAACCAGCTTATATTACACCGCTTTTCTATTTTTACTTAGTTCTATTGAAGGGTAATGAGGACTAGAAACATCAACAGTGCTCTTCTCCACCGATGCTGCCAGACCTGCTGAGTTTTTCCAGGTATTTCTGTTTTGTTTTTTTTGTGTGTTGTGTGCAGGTAGGCTCAGGTGTGTGTTTGTGTGCATGTGGACTCAGGTGTGTTTGTGTGCAGGTGGACTCAGGTGTGTTTGTGTGCAGGTAGGCTCAGGTGTGTGTTTGTGCGCAGGTGGACTCAGGTGTGTTTGTGTGCAGGTGGACTCAGGTGTGTTTGTGTGCAGGTGGACTCAGGTGTGTTTGTGTGCAGGTGGACTCAGGTGTGTTTGTGTGCATGTGGACTCAGGTGTGTTTGTGTGCAGGTAGGCTCAGGTGTGTGTTTGTGCGCAGGTGGACTCAGGTGTGTTTGTGTGCAGGTGGACTCAGGTGTGTTTGTGTGCAGGTAGGCTCAGGTGTGTGTTTGTGCGCAGGTGGACTCAGGTGTGTTTGTGTGCAGGTGGACTCAGGTATGTTTGTGTGCAGGTGGACTCAGGTGTGTTTGTGTGCAGGTGGACTCAGGTGTGTTTGTGTGCAGGTAGGCTCAGGTGTGTGTTTGTGCGCAGGTGGACTCAGGTGTGTTTGTGTGCAGGTGGACTCAAGTGCGTGTGTGCACGTGGACTCATGTGCATGTGTGCAATTGGACTCAGGTGCGTGTGTGCACGTGGATAGGCTCAGGTGTGTGTTTGTGCGCAGGTAGGCTCAGGTGCGTGTTTGCGCGCAGGTAGGCTCAGGTGCGTGTTTGCGCGCAGGTAGGCTCAGGTGCGTGATTGCGCGCAGGTAGGCTCAAAGGTGTGTGTTTGCGCGCAGATGTGCTCAGATGCGTGTTTGCGCGCAGATGGACTCAGGTGCGTGTTTGCGCGCAGATGGACTCAGGTGCGTGTTTGCACGCAGATGGACTCAGGTGCGTGTTTGCGTGCAGATGGACTCAGGTGCGTGTTTGCACGCAGATGGACTCAGGTGCGTGTTTGCACGCAGATGGACTCAGGTGCGTGTTTGCACGCAGATGGACTCAGGTGCGTGTTTGTGTGCAGATGGACTCAGGTGTGTGTTTTTGTGCAGATGGACTCAGGTGCGTGTTTGTGTGCAGAGATAAAAGCAAAGAAATGCGGATGCTGGAAATCCAAAACAAAAACAAACTCAACTTAGTCTACTGCATTCGTTGCTCCAAATGCGGTTTCCTATACATTGGAGAGACCAAACGCAGACTGGGTGACCGCTTTGCAGAACACCTTCGATCTGTCCGCAATCGTTACCCAGACCTCCCTGTCGCTTGCCATTTTAACACTCCACCCTGCTCTCATGCCCACATTTCCGTCCTTGGCTTGCTGCATTGTTCCAGTGAAGCTCAACGCAAACTGGAGGAACAGCACCTCATCTTCTGACTAGGCACTTTACAGCCTTCCGGGCTGAATATTGAGTTCAACAATTTTAGATCATGAACTCTCTCCTCCATCCCCACCTCCTTTCCGTTTTTTCCCCCTCCTTCTTGTTTTTTCCAATAATTTATATAGATTTTTCTTTTCCCACCTATTTCCATTATTTTTAAACGTATTTCCATCCATTGTCTTATCTCTACCTTTTAGCGTTTTTAGTATTCCTTCACCCCACCCCAGCCCCACTATCTGTACCTTGTTTGTCCTGCTTTCTACCCATAATTAGCGCATTCCTTTAGATAATATCACCACGTTCAACACCTCTGTCATTTTATCTTTGAAATCCATTGGTTATCTCCACCTATCACTGGCCCTTTACCTAGCTCCTCTTGTCCCAACACCCACCCCCCGCCCCCTAAAACCAGCTTATATTTCACCGCTTTTCTATTTTTAGTTAGTTCTGTTGAAGCGTAATGAGGACTAGAAACATCAACAGTGCTCTTCTCCACCGATGCTGCCAGACCTGCTGAGTTTTTCCAGGTATTTCTGTTTTTGTTTTTTTTGTGTGTTTGTGTGCAGGTAGGCTCAGGTGTGTGTTTGTGTGCAGGTGGACTCAGGTGAGTTTGTCTGCAGGTGGACTCAGGTGTGTTTGTGTGCAGGTGGACTCGGGTGTGTTTGTGTGCAGGTGGACTCAGGTGTGTTTGTGTGCAGGTGGACTCAGGTGTGTTTGTGTGCAGGTGGACTCAGGTGAGTTTGTCTGCAGGTGGACTCAGGTGTGTGTGTGTGCAGGTGGACTCAGGTGTGTGTGTGTGCAGGTGGACTCAGGTGTATGTGTGCAGGTGGACTCAGGTGTATGTGTGTGTGTGCATAGATGGACTCAGGTGTATGTGTGTGTGTACATGGACTCAGGTGTATGTGTGTGTGTGTACATGGACTCAGATGTATGTGTGTGTGTGTGTGTACATGGACTCAGGTGTATGTGTGTGTACGTGGACTCAGGTGTATGTGTGTGTGTACATGGACTCAGGTGTATGTGTGTGTGTGCATAGATGGACTCAGTTTGTGTGTAGATGGACTCAGTTGCGTGTGTGTAGATGGACTCAGTTGCGTGTGTAGATGGATTCAGGTGTGTGTGTGTGCGTAGATGGACTCAGTTTGTGTGTAGATGGACTCAGGTGCGTGTGCGTAGATGGACTCAGTTGCGTGTGCGTAGATGGACTCAGTTGCGTGTGCGTAGATGGACTCAGTTGCGTGTGCGTAGATGGACTCAGTTGCGTGTGCGTAGATGGACTCAGTTGCGTGTGCGTAGATGGACTCAGTTGCGTGTGCGTAGATGGACTCAGTTGCGTGTGCGTAGATGGACTCAGTTCCGTGTGCGTAGATGGACAGTTGCGTGTGTGTGTAGATGGACTCAGGTGTATGTGTGTGTAGAGGGACCCAGTTGTGTGTGTAGAGGGACCCAGTTGTGTGTGTAGAGGGACCCAGTTGTGTGTGTAGAGGGACCCAGTTGTGTGTGTAGAGGGACCCAGTTGTGTGTGTAGAGGGACCCAGTTGTGTGTGTTGAGGGACTCAGTTGTGTGTGTGTTGAGGGACTCAGTTGTGTGTGTGTAGAGGGACTCAGTTGTGTGTGTGTAGAGGGACTCAGTTGTGTGTGTGTAGAGGGACTCAGTTGTGTGTGTGTAGAGGGACTCAGTTGTGTGTGTGTAGAGGGACTCAGTTGTGTGTGTGTAGAGGGACTCAGTTGTGTGTGTGTAGATGGGCTCAGGTGTGTGTGTTTGTGTGTGTAGATGGGCTCAGGTGTGTGTGTGTGTAGATGGGCTCAGGTGTGTGTGTGTGTAGATGGGCTCAGGTGTGTGTGTGTGTAGATGGGCTCAGGTGTGTGTGTGTGTGTAGATGGGCTCAGGTGTGTGTGTGTGTGTAGATGGGCTCAGGTGTCTGTGTGTGTATGTAGATGGGCTCAGATGTGTGTGTGTGTGTGTGTGTAGATGGGCTCTGGTGTCTGTGTGTGTGTAGATGGGCTCTGGTGTGTGTGTGTAGATGGGCTCTGGTGTCTGTGTGTGTAGATGGGCTCTGGTGTCTGTGTGTGTCGATGGGCTCAGGTGTGTGTGTGTGTGTGTGTAGATGGGCTCAGTTGTGTGTGTCTAGATGGACTTATTTGTGTGTGTGTGTGTATAGATGGGCTCAGGTATGTGTGTGTGTGCATGTAGATGAGCTCAGGTGTGGTTGTGCGTGTCGATGGGCTCAGGTGTGTGTGCGCGTGTGTGTGTGTGTGTGTGTGTGTGTGTGTGTGTGTGTGTCGATGGGCTCAGGTAAGTGTGTGTGTGGCGATGGGCTCAGTTCTGTGTGTGTGTGTGTCGATGGGCTCAGTTGTGTGTGTGTCGACGGGCTCAGGTGTGTGTCGATATGCTCAGGTGTGTGTGTGTGTCGATGGGCTCAGGTGTGTGTGTGTGTCGATGGGCTCAGGTGTGTGTGTGTGTCGATGGGCTCAGGTATGTGTGTGTGTGTCGATGGGCTCAGGTATGTGTGTTTGTGTAGATGGGCTCAGGTATGTGTGTGTGTGTGTGTGTAGATGGGCTCAGGTATGTGTGTGTGTGTAGATGGGCTCAGGTGTGTGTGTGTGTAGATGGGCTCAGGTGTGTGTGTGTGTAGATGGGCTCAGGTATGTGTGCGTGTGTGTAGATGGGCTCAGGTATGTGTGTGTGTGTGTAGATGGGCTCAGCTATGTGTGTGTGTGTGTGTAGATGGGCTCAGGTGTGTGTGTGTGTAGATGGGCTCAGGTGTGTGTGTGTGTAGATGGGCTCAGGTGTGCGTGTGTGTAGATGGGCTCAGGTGTGTGTGTGTGTAGATGGGCTCAGGTGTGTGTGTGTGTGTAGATGGGCTCAGGTGTGTGTGTGTGTGTGTAGATGGGCTCAGGTGTGTGTGTGTGTGTAGATGGGCTCAGGTGTGTGTGTGTGTCGATGAGCTCAGGTGTGTGTGTAGATGGGCTCAGGTGTGTGTGTGTTTGTGTCTGTAGATGGGCTCGTGTGTGTGTGTGTGTAAATGGGCTCAGGTGTGTGTGTAGATGGGCTCAGGTGTGTGTGTGTTTGTGTGTGTAGATGGGCTCAGGTGTGTGTGTGTACATGGGCTCATGTGTGTGTGTATGGGCTCAGGTGTGTGTGTGTGTAGAGGGACTCAGTTGTGTGTGTGTGTGTTTAGAGGGACTCAGTAGTGTGTGTGTAGAGGGACTCAGTTGTGTGTGTGTAGAGGGACTCAGTTGTGTGTGTGTAGAGGGACTCAGTTGTGTGTGTGTAGAGGGACTCAGTTGTGTGTGTGTAGAGGGACTCAGTTGTGTGTGTGTAGATGGGCTCAGTTGTGTGTGTGTAGATGGGCTCAGGTGTGTGTGTTTGTGTGTGTAGATGGGCTCAGGTGTATCTGTGTGTGAAGATGGGCTCAGGTGTGTCTGTGTTTGTGTGTGTAGATGGGCTCAGGTGTGTGTGTGTACATGGGCTCAGGCATGTGTGTATGGGCTCAGGTGTGTGTGTGTAGAGGGACTCAGTTGTGTGTGTGTAGAGGGACTCAGTTATGTGCGTGTGTGTAGAGGGACTCAGTTGTGTGTGTGTGTGTTTAGAGGGACTCAGTAGTGTGTGTTCAGAGGGACTCAGTAGTGTGTGTGTAGAGGGACCCAGTTGTGTATAGAGGGACTCAGTTGTGTGTAGAGGGACTCAGTTGTGTGTAGAGGGACTCAGTTGTGTGTAGAGGGACTCAGTTGTGTGTAGAGGGACTCAGTTGTGTGTAGAGGGACTCAGTTGTGTGTAGAGGGACTCAGCTGTGTGTAGAGGGACTCAGCTGTGTGTAGAGGGACTCAGCTGTGTGTAGAGGGACTCAGCTGTGTGTAGAGGGACTCAGCTGTGTGTGTGTGTAGATGGACTCAGTTGTGTGTGTGTCTGTAGATGGGCTCGAGTGTGTGTGTGTCTGTAGATGGGCTCGAGTGTGTGTGTGTCTGTAGATGGAGTCGCGTGCGTGTAGATGGAGTCGCGTGCGTGTAGATGGGCTCGGGTGCGTGTAGACGGGCTCGGGTGCGCCTGTGTGTGTAGACGGACTCAGGTGCGCCTGTGTGTGTTGACGGGCTCAGGTGTGTGTGTGTAGATGGGCTCAGGTTTGTGTGTGTGTGTGTGTGTGTGTGTGTAGATGAGCTCAGGTGTGTGTGTTTGTGTGTTGATGGGCTCGGGTGTGTGTGTGTGTAGATGGGATCAGGTGTGTCTGTGTGAGTAGATGGGCTCAGGTGTGTCTGTGTGTGTAGATGGGCTCAGGTGTGTCTGTATGTGTAGATGGGCTCAGGTGTGTCTGTGTGTGTAGATGGGCTCAGGTGTATCTGTGTGTGTGTGTGTGTTTGTGTGTGTAGATGGGCTCAGGTGTGTGTGTTTGTGTGTGTAGATGGGCTCAGGTGTATCTGTGTGTGAAGATGGGCTCAGGTGTGTCTGTGTTTGTGTGTGTAGATGGGCTCAGGTGTGTGTGTGCTTGTGTTTGTAGATGGGCTCAGGTGTGTCTGTGTGTGTAGATGGGCTCAGGTGTGTCTGTGTGTGTAGATGGGCTCAGGTGTGTCTGTGTGTGTAGATGGGCTCAGGTGTGTCTGTGTTTGTGTGTGTAGATGGGCTCAGGTGTGTGTGTGCTTGTGTGTGTAGATGGGCTCAGTTGTGTGTGTGCTTGTGTGTGTAGATGGGCTCAGGTGTGTGTGTGCTTGTGTGTGTAGATGGGCTCAGGTGTGTGTGTGCTTGTGTGTGTAGATGGGCTCAGGTGTGTGTGTGCTTGTGTGTGTAGATGGGCTCAGGTGTGTCTGTGTATGTAGATGGGCTCAGGTGTGTCTGTGTGTGTAGATGGGCTCAGGTGTGTCTGTGTGTGTAGATGGGCTCAGGTGTGTCTGTGTGTGTAGATGGGCTCAGGTGTGTCTGTGTGTGTAGATGGGCTCAGGTGTGTCTGTGTGTGTAGATGGGCTCAGGTGTGTCTGTGTGTGTAGATGGGCTCAGGTGTGTCTGTGTGTGTAGATGGGCTCAGGTGTGTCTGTGTGTGTAGATGGGCTCTGGTGTCTGTGTGTGTGTGTGTGTAGATGGGCTCTGGTGTCTGTGTGTGTGTGTGTGTGTAGATGGGCTCTGGTGTGTGTGTGTGTAGATGGGCTCTGGTGTGTGTGTGTGTAGATGGGCTCTGGTGTGTGTGTGTGGGTGTGTGTGTGTGTGTAGATGGGCTCTTGTGTTTGTGTGTGTAGATGGGCTCAGGTGTATCTGTGTGTGAAGATGGGCTCAGGTGTGTCTGTGTTTGTGTGTGTAGATGGGCTCAGGTGTGTGTGTGCTTGTGTGTGTAGATGGGCTCAGGTGTGTCTGTGTGTGTAGATGGGCTCAGGTGTGTCTGTGTGTGTAGATGGGCTCAGGTGTGTCTGTGTGTGTAGATGGGCTCAGGTGTGTCTGTGTGTGTAGATGGGCTCTGGTGTCTGTGTGTGTGTGTAGATGGGCTCTGGTGTCTGTGTGTGTGTGTGTGTAGATGGGCTCTGGTGTGTGTGTGTGTAGATGGGCTCTGGTGTGTGTGTGTGTAGATGGGCTCTGGTGTGTGTGTGTGTAGATGGGCTCTGGTGTGTGTGTGTGTAGATGGGCTCTGGTGTGTGTGTGTAGATGGGCTCTGGTGTCTGTGTGTGTGTGTGTAGATGGGCTCTTGTGTGTGTGTGTGTGTGTGTGTGTGTGTAGATGGGCTCTTGTGTGTACGTGTGTAGATGGGCTCTGGTGTATATGTGTGTGTGTGTAGATGGGCTCTGGCGTGTGTGTGTGTAAATGGGCTCATGAGTGTGTGTGTGTAGATCGGCTCGGGTGTGTGTGTGTATGTGTAGATGGGCTTGGCGGTGTGTGTGTGTATATAGTTGGGCTCGGGTGTGTGTGTAGATGGGCTCGGGTGTGTGTGTAGATGGGCTCGGGTGTGTGTGTGTATATAGTTGGGCTCGGGTATGTGTGTAGATGGGCTCGGGTGTGTGTGTTGATGGGCTTGGTTGTGTGTGTTGATGGGCTCGGGTGTGTGTGTTGATGGGCTCGGGTGTGTGTGTTGATGGGCTCGGGTGTGTGTGTTGATGGGCTCGGGTGTGTGTGTTGATGGGCTCGGGTGTGTGTGTTGATGGGCTCGGGTGTGTGTGTTGATGGGCTCGGGTGTGTGTGTAGATGGGCTCGGGTGTGTATGTAGATGGGCTTGGGTGTGTGTGTGTGTGAAGATGGGCTCGGGTGTCTGTGTGTGTGTGTGTGTGTGTGTGTAGATGGGCTCGGGTGTGTGTGTGTGTGTAGATGGGCTCGGGTGTGTGTGTGTGTGAAGATGGGCTCGGGTGTCTGTGTGTGTGTGTGTGAAGATGGGCTCGGGTGTCTGTGTGTGTGTTTGTGTAGATGAGCTTGGGTGTGTGTGTTTGTGTAGATGGGCTCGGGTGTGTGTGTGTTTGTGTAGATGGGCTCGGGTATGTGTGTGTTTGTGAAGATGGGCTCGAGTGTGTGTTTGTGAAGATGGGCTCGGGTGTCTGTGTGTGTGTGTAGATGGGCTCGGGTGTCTGTGTGTGTGTGTAGATGGGCTCGGGTATGTGTGTGTGTGTGTGAAGATGGGCTCGGGTGTGTGTGTGTGTGTGGATGGGCTCGGGTGTGTGTGTGTGTGTGGATGGGCTCGGGTCTGTGTGTGTGTGTGGATGGGCTCGGGTGTGTGTGTGTGTGTGAAGATGGGCTCGGGTGTGTGTGTGTGTAGATGGGCTCGGGTGTGTGTATGTGTGTGTGTGTAGATGGGCTCGGGTGTCTGTGTGTGTGTAGATGGGCTCGGGTGTCTGTGTGTGTGTAGATGGGCTCGGGTGTCTGTGTGTGTGTAGATGGGCTCGGGTGTGTGTGTGTGTGTGAAGATGGGCTCGGGTGTGTGTGTTTGTGTAGATGGGCTCGGGTGTCTGTGTTTGTGAAGATGGGCTCGGGTGTGTGTGTGTCTGTAGATGGGCTCGGGTGTGTGTGTTTGTGTAGATGGGCTCGGGTGTGTGTGTTTGTGTAGATGGGCTCGGGTGTGTGTGTTTGTGTAGATGGGCTCGGGTGTCTGTGTGTGTGTAGATGGGCTCGGGTGTGTGTGTGTTTGTGTAGATGGGCTCGGGTGTGTGTGTGTTTGTGTAGATGGGCTCGGGTGTGTGTGTGTTTGTGTAGATGGGCTTGGGTGTGTGTGTGTTTGTGAAGATGGGCTCGGGTGTGTGTGTTTGTGAAGATGGGCTCGGGTGTGTGTGTTTGTGTAGATGGGCTCGGGTGTGTGTGTTTGTGTAGATGGGCTCGGGTGTGTGTGTCTGTGTGTAGATGGGCTCGGGTGTGTGTGTCTGTGTGTAGATGGGCTCGGGTGTGTGTGTGTGTGTGTGTGTGTGTAGATGGGCTCGGGTGTCTGTGTGTGTGTGTTTGTAGATGGGCTCGGGTGTGTGTGTGTAGATGGGCTCGGGTGTGTGTCCGTGTGTGTGTGTAGATGGGCTCGGGTGTGTGTCTGTGAAGATGAGCTCGGGTGTCTGTGTGTGTGTGTGTGTGTGTGTGTGTGTGTAGGTAGATGGGCTCGGGTGTGTGTGTGTGTGTGTGTGTAGATGGGCTCGGGTGTGTGTCTGTGAAGATGGGCTCAGGTGTCTGTGTGTGTGTGTGTGTGTGTGTGTGTGTAGATGGGCTCGGGTGTGTGTGTGTCTGTGTGTAGATGGGCTCGGGTGTGTGTGTGTGTGTGTGTAGATGGGCTCGGGTGTGTGTGTGTGTGAAGATGGGCTCGGGTGTCTGTGTGTGTGTGTGTAGATGGGCTCGGGTGTCTGTGTGTGTGCGTAGATGGGCTCGGGTGTGTGTGGGGAGCGTGTTTAAGCGTGACAATGGTTGTGGCTAAACTGCTTGAGAATCCAGTTTGTAACTAGTGACCTTGGCAGAAATGGCTTCTCAGGACTGACCCAGCTCGAGAGTGACGCTGCCTCAGCATCAACTGGCGGCTATGGTACTTGGTCAGCGACTCGGGCACCATGAGTTCATATCGCCCTTTGGCAATTTGAGGCACTGTATTCAATGAAGTGCCGACTGGTGCCCTGAGTAATGCTGGACTCGCATCAAAGCCCCACACATTGCCAGCAAACTCTGAATTGCTTCACTAATTCCCTTCAGCTCGTGGGAGCTGCCAATCCTATCCCGTCTGGCCTGGTTCCAGATCCACGCAATGTCATTGATTCCAAATGCTGACCGGGGCAGCAAGGACTGGGCGAGAACCATTAGCCAGCGATCCCCACCTAACAAAGTCTCATTTTGCTTTGGAGAAAAAGCCCTAGGTGTGGCAGGCGCTGCCTTTGCCCGATCTCCCCACCTGACCGCTCAGCTGGAGAGTTAGCTGCTGCAGGAGTCGGGCGAGGAGTTCAATTGCTCTCTTGGGAGGTGATGGTTTGTGTTTAAAATGTACATCTCTCCAGAGCCATATCAGTCAGGTACCCGCATCAGATCATCAGCTGCGTCAGGCGTGTGTCTGTGTGTGGGGTTGGGGGTGTGTCTATGGGGGCGTGCGCGTGTGTGTGGTACAAACAGGCCCCTGATGTTTATGGAGTTTCTCCTGCGACATTGGATTCTGAGACGAGACAAGCCAGATGAATGTTGATTTTAGGGACCTGACTTGAACTCGGAAACCTTACCTTGAAGCCAAGGAAAGGGAAAATGAAAATACATATCAGTGAGAAGAGGGAACTCAGGAACCTGTTTTTCATTCTGTTGGCATGGCAGCACAGAAAACATTGGGAACATGTCAGGGGGAAGGAGTTGCTGTTCAACACAACAGTCCCTTGTTCGAGTTGCCTCAGAACAACTCTGGTCAGCTGAACGAGAGTACGGTATCGGATGGTCTGTTGCACTATCCCCTTGCAACAAGGATAACTTACGTTTGTATAGCACCTTTAACACAGTGAAGCATCAATCAGGCAGAATTTGACCCAAGCCACGGAAGGTGATATGAGGGACAGTTGATAATGAGGGACAGGTGACCAGACCAAACGCTCGGTCAAAGAGGTCGGTTTTAAGGAGCGTCTAAATGGAGGAGACAGGGGCGGAGTGGTTTAGGGAGGGAATTCCAGAGCTTTTGGACCCAGGCAACTGAAGGCACGGCCGCCAATGGCGGAGTGATGGGAATCAGTTCTGGGGGGTGCACCAGAGATCAGAATTGGAGGAATGCAGAGATCTCGGAGTGTTGTAGGATTGGGGTAAGGGGGTGGAGCGGGGGAGCAAGGCCATGGAGGGATTTGAAAGCAAAGATTCAAATTCCAAAATTAAAGTTTCACTGGGACCTCACGTGACCCAATAAATTGCAGCCCAGAACATTTAGCTTCCTTTCAGTGTGGTACTGAGGGAGTGCTGCACTGTCAGAGGTACCATCTTTTGGGGGAGATGTTAAATCGAGACCCCCTTCTGCCCTCTCTTAGGACTAAACCACCCAATATCCCAAAGCACTATTCGCAGAAGAGCGTGAGAGTCCTCCTCAGTGTCTGGGGTCAATAGTGATCCCTCATCCAACATCACTGAAAACAGATGGTCTGGTCATTATCAGGTTGGGGTTTCTCCGCACAGTTTGCCTGCTGAGTTTCCTACATTACAATAGCGACCACACATCAAAAGTTGGCTGTGAAACGCTTTGGAAAGTTCTGAAAGGCACTGTGTAAAATGCAAGTTCTTTCTTAGTGAGACCCGTCCATCCCTGAAAGCCAATAACATTAAAATGGGAACTCACCCCAACCTGAGCTTCTTTCAGATCCCACCCGCCTCCCCACCCCCAGAATCTGCCATGTTTTGGCACAATCTCCATCGTGAATAAGTGCACAACTTCAGTGCCAGGAAGTGTCACACTTGCTTGGGATTATACATAAAGCAGATTTCCTGTGAGCTGCAGATAAAAATAGCTGGATCTGCACCTTCCGATCCATCGAATGCCTCATTCCATAACTGAACTCAAACAGAACCTGCAGAAATACTGTAAACCATTGCATTCAGCTAGTTTTGTAGATTATCACAGTGGAGTGAGCACAGTATTTGCAGTCAGAGATTTGGGACTGCAGTGCGCACTTAGATCAGAATTATTATTCAGTGGGAGTGATTTGGAAGGGTTTTGGCCCAGTAGAATTGTGTACACTGAGAGTGAATGAATCCCATTAGGATTGTGTACAGTGGGAGTGAATGGAAGGGGTTTGGGTCCATTGGGATTGTGCACAATGGGAGTGAATGGGAAGGGGGTTTGGGTCCATTTGGATTGTGCACAATGGGAGTGAATGGGAAGGGGGTTTGGGTCCATTGGGATTGTGTACAGTGGGAGTGAATGGGAAGGGGTTTGGGTCCATTGGGATTGTGTACAATGGGAGTGAACGGAAGGGGTTTGCGTCCATTGGGATTGTGTACAGTGGGAGTGAATGGGAAGGGGTTTGAGTCCATTGGGATTGTGTACAATGGGAGGGAATGGGAAGGGGTTTGGGTCCATTGGGATTGTGTACAATGGGAGTGAACGGAAGGGGTTTGCGTCCATTGGGATTGTGTACAGTGGGAGTGAATGGGAAGGGGTTTGAATCCATTGGGATTGTGTACAATGGGAGTGAATGGGAAGGGGTTTGATCCATTGGGATTGTGTACAATGGGAGTGAATGGGAAGGGGTTTGATCCATTGGGATTGTGTACAATGGGAGTGAATGGGAAGGGGTTTGGGTCCATTGGGATTGTGTAGAATTGTAGTGGTTTAGTCTAATGCGATTTAATACAATAGGAGTAGATGAGTAGGGGGGTTTAGTTTGCACTGGTTCCCAAACTCAGTTGGGGCATGTGTGACAAGCAGAAACAAAATGTTGAGGAAAGATAATTAGTAGGCGAACCACACTGAATGAACCTTTTCGTGCCTACTCTAAGAACGCTGGAGGCCAGAGCTGGGGCAGGTGAACCAGCTGAATTTTGGCTAACGTGTCTTGTGCAACCGCCTAGAAAGATAAAGGCTACAGTGAGCAAGAGGAAGCCAAAAGTGACCTATGTTCAAACACTTCATTACTTGGGAACCCAGATGAAGGGCTGAGGGCCATGGTGCAGGACTCCATCGAGGCTAGACAAAAGGGCAAGGGTCATAGTGTAGGACACCATCAAGGCTAGACAAAAGGGCAAGGGTCATTGTGCAGGACAGCTTCAAGGCTAGACAAAAGGGCAAAATTCATAGTGTAGGACAGCTTCAAGGGTAAGCGAAAGGGCAAAGGCCATAGTGCAGGGCACCATTGAGTTAGAAATGAGAGGGGATAAGATGGACCAAAGAGTGTTGGTTTGGTGACATCACAGAGTGCAGAAGAGGCCCTTTGGCCCAACGAGTCTGTACCGACATGTGAGAAACACCTGACCTACCTACCTAATCCCGTTAACCAGCACTTGGCCCATAGCCTTGAATATTATAACGTGCCAAGTGCTCATCCAGGTACTTTTTAAAGGATGTGAGGCAACCCACCTCCATCACCCTCCCAGGCAGCGCATTCCAGACCGTCACCACCCTCTGGGTAAAAAAGTTTTTCCTCACATCCCCCCTAAACCTCCTGCCCCTCACCTTGAACTTGTGTCCCCTCGTGACCAACCCTTCAACTAAGGGGAACAGCTGCTCCCTATCCACGCCCCTCATAATCTTGTCCACCTCGATCAGGTCGCCCCTCAGTCTTCTCTGCTCCAACGAAAACAACCCAAGTCTATCCAATCTCTCTTCATAACTTAAATGTTTCATCCCAGGCAACATCCTGGTGAATCTCCTCTGTACCCCCTCCAGTACAATCACATCCTTCCTATAATGTGGCGACCAGAACTGCACACAGTACTCCAGCTGTGGCCTCACCAAGGTTCTATACAACTCCAACATGATCACCCTACTTTTGTAATCTATGCCTCGATTGATAAAGGCAAGTGTCCCATATGCCTTTTTCACCATTCCACTAACCTGCCCCTTTGCCTTCAGAGATATATGGACACACACGCCAAGGTCCCTTTATTCCTCAGAACTTCCTGGTGTCATGCCACTCATTGAATATTTCCTTGTCAAATTACTCCTTCCAAAGTGTGTCACCTCACACTTTTCAGGGTTAAATTCCATCTGCCATTTATTTGCTCATTTGACCATCCCGTATATATCTTCCTGTAGTCCAAGACACTCAACCTCACTGTTAACCACCCGGCCAATCTTGGTGTCATCTGCAAACTTACTAATCCTACCCTCCACATAGTCATCTATGTCGTTTATATAAATGACGGATAATAGGGGACCCAGCACAGATCCTTGTGGTACGCCACTGGACACTGGCTTCCAGTCACTAAAGCGTCCTTCTGTCATCACCCTCTGTCTCCTACAGCTAAGCCAATTTTGAACCCACCTTATCAAATTACCCTATATCCCATGTGCATTTGCCTTCTTTATAAGTCTCCCATGTGGGACCTTGTCAAAGGCTTTGCTGAAATCCATATAAACTACATCAACTGCACTACCCTCATCTACACACCTGGTCACCTCCTCAAAAAATTCAATCAAATTTGTTAGGCATGACCTCCCTCTGACAAAGCCATGCTGACTATCCCTGATCAAACCTTGCCTCTCCAAGTGGAATTAGATTCTCTCCTTCAGAATTTTCTCCAATAGTTTCCCTGCCACTGACATGAGACTCACTGACCTGTAGTTCCCTGGCTTATCTCTACAACCCTTCTTAAATAGCAGAACCAGTCCTCGAGCACCTCCCCTGTGGCCAGAGGGGAATTAAAAATTTGGCTCAGAGCCCCTGCGATCTCCTCCCTTGCCTCCCTCAGCAGTCTGGGACACAAATCATCGAGACCTGGAGGTTTGTCCACTTTTAAGCCTGCCAACACCTCCAATACCTTGTCACTCCTTATATCAATTTGCTCAAGAACCTCGCAGTCTCTCTCCCCGAGTCCCATACCTTCATCCTCATTCTCTTGGGTGAAGACGGATGTGAAGTATTCGTTCAACACTCTACCGATGTCCTCTGGCTCCACCCATAAATTGGTCCCTAATGGTCCCTACTCTATCCCTGGTTATCCTCTTCCCATTGATATACTTATAGAATGTCTTGGGATTTTCCCTATTTTTACCAGCCAGAGCTTTCTCATATCCTCTCTTTGCTCTCCTAATTGCTTTATTAAGCTCCACCCTGCACTTTCTGTACTCCACTAATGCCTCCGCTGATTTGCTTCCCTTGTACCTACTAAAAGTCTCTCTTTTCCTTCTCATCGTATCCTGAATTTCTCTGGTCATACATGGTTCTCTGGGCTTGTTACTCCCTCCTATCACCCTAGAGGGAACATGTTGGGCCTGTACCCTCCCCATTTCCTTTTTGAACGCCCCCCCCACTGCTCCTCTGTAGATTTCCCCACAAGTAGCTGTTCCCACTCTACCCTAGCCAGATCCTGCCTTATTTCACTAAAATCCGCTCTCCCCCAATCCAAAACATTTTTTTGCAACTTGTCTATTTCTTTGTCCATAACAAACTTAAATTGTACCATGTTGTGGTCGCTATCACTAAAATGCTCGCCCACCACCACCTCAGCCACCTGTCCGGCTTCATTCCCGAGAATTAGGTCCAGCACTGCGCCGTCCCTTGTTGGACCCTCTACATGTTGACCTAAAAAGTTCTCCTGTGCACATTTCAAGAAATCGACTCCATCCAAGCCCTTAACGCTATGTCTATCCCAATTAATGTTGGGAAAGTTGAAATCACCTAATATAATTACCCTACTGTTATTGTTTTTACACACCTCCACAAATTGTGCACATATTTGCTCCTCAATTTCCCGCTGACCATCTGGGGGTCTATAATAAACACCTAACAATGTGGCTGCCCCTTTTTTATTCCTAAGCTCTACCCACAAAGCTTCATTCGATGTCCCCTCCACGATATCATCTTTCCCTACTGCAGTAACTGACTCCTTAACTAATAATGCAACGCCTCCTCCTCTTTTACCCCCTCCCCTGTCTCGCCTGAAGATTCTATATCCCGGAACGTTGAGCTGCCAATCCTGCCCCTTCCTCAACCACGTCAACCTTGGGTATTAAAAATTAGCCGATTGTTGGAGGAAGTAATACTGAGACAGATAAGAGGAGTTTTGAGAGCCCGTGGAAAGAATGAATATACAGTCGGGGACAATGTAAGTGTCTTGATGCCAACGCATTGAGGATGCAGGGAGGGCACAACCCTGTTGCCTTCACCATTGGGTTGGGAGGAAAGAGTTAAGTTGCATTGCAGCTGAGTCTGGCATGTTGAAAGACATCGAACTTGTGAGTCTAACCCAGCTTGTGTTTTCATTAACGACAGAAAGGTTCTTTGGAGCTGCCTGTCACATGTAAACAAGCCATCAAATCTTGGGAATGGCTCGATCACACCACCAGCATCAAGAAGGGATTCATAAAATAACCACGACTTGCTGGGCATTTAGTGCCGGGGAAGTAAGGTTGAAAGGTGGGGGGTGGTGGGGTGTATTCTGAGGTCAGTCAATGTGCACAGATTTGATCAGACTATTTCCAAGGTGAATCCAATTAGAAATCATATTTCAATAATTGTTCTGTGCCCATGGGGATTCTTAACTGAATTACCTCAGTGTACAGTACATTTACAGCAAAGAAGGAAACTGAGCTTAACCACTTAGGCACGTTATATAAAACACCTTGCCTGGGGCACACACTCCCTGTCCACATACCTTCCTGTTGACACTACATTTAGTCACCTAATGGACCCAAACCCCTTCCCATTCACTCCCATTGTACACAATCCCAATGGACCCAAACCCCTTCCCATTCACTCCCATTGTACACAATCCCAATGCACCCAAACCCCTTCCCATTCACTCCCATTGTACACAATCCCAATGGACCCAAACCCCTTCCCATTCACTCCCATTGTACACAATCCCAATGGACCCAAACCCCTTCCCATTCACTCCCATTGTACACAATCCCAATGGACCCAAACCCCTTCCCATTCACTCCCATTGTACACAATCCTAATGGACCCAAAACCCTTCCCGTTCACTCCCATTGTACACAATCCCAATGGACCCAAACCCCCTCCCATTCACTCCCACTGTACACAATCCTAATGGACCCAAAACCCTTCCCCATTCACTCCCATTGTACACCATCCCAATGGACCCAAACCCCTTCCCAGTCTCTCCCATTGTACACAATCCCAATGGTCTCCATTGTCAATCAAAAATCTGTCTAACTCAGCCTTGAATATGTTCAATGAGCCTCCACTGCTCGCTGGTGAAGAGAATTTCAAACAACCCTCAGAGAGAAGAAATCCCCCCTCCTGTATGTCTTAAATAGGAGGCCCCTTATCTTGAAATTGTGCCCCCCAGTTCCAGATTCTCCTTGAGGTGAAACATCCTCCCAGCGTGTATGGACTCCTTACCTGCTGGGAGTGTAGGGGTTTGTGTAGGTACTTATGTGTATGCGATAAGCATGTAGGTTTGTCTGTATATGTCATGCATGTGAACATGTATATTTGGGATGTGGTTTGTGAGTATGTAATTTTGTTTTCTATCAGTAGCCAGTTATATTTTTCTATTCGGTGCTCCTAATGGTGAGGGGTGTCAGTACGAGGGATAGAAACACTTCCCATTATAAACACTCAATGCCAAGTAGAAGACGAGTGAGACTTTAAAAAATCTTGAACTTCTCTTGAGCCTTTTACAACCTCAGGATGTCCCAAGATGCCGAAAAGCCAATGATGCACTTCTGAGGTGTGCTCACTGTAGTAATGTAGGAATCGCAGCTAGCTCACACAACCAGGAATCAGATCATATTTTCTTACTAATATTGGTAGCGGGATTATTATTAGCCAGGAAGGCTTGCCCCGCACCCCAACAATTCACACCCCAACAATTCACACCCCAACAATGCACACCCCAACAATTCACACCCCAACAATTCACACCCCAACAATGCACACCCCAACAATTCACACCCCAACAATTCACACCCCAACAATGCACACCCCAACAATGCACACCCCAACAATGCACACCCCACCGCAACACCCCACCGCAACACCCCACCACCCTCAAGCTAGCCATGCAAACCATGGCTCTTATACCATTTCTAACCCCGTGCTGTACCTGTCCTGGGAGTGTTTGATGGGGACAGTGTAGAGGGAGCTTTACGCTGTATCTAACCCTGTGCTGTACCTGTCCTGGGAGTGTTTGATGGGGACAGTGCAGAGGGAGCTTTACTCTGTATCTAACCCCGTGCTGTACCTGTCCTGGGAGTGTTTGATGGGGACAATGTAGAGGGAGCTTTACTCTGTATCTAACTCCGTGCTGTACCTGTCCTGGGAGTGTTTGATGGGGACAGTGTAGAGGGAGCTTTACTCTGTATCTAACCCCGTGCTGTACCTGTCCTGGGAGTGTTTGATGGGGACAATGTAGAGGGAGCTTTACTCTGTATCTAACTCCGTGCTGTACCTGTCCTGGGAGTGTTTGATGGGGACAGTGTAGAGGGAGCTTTACTCTGTATCTAACTCCGTGCTGTACCTGTCCTGGGAGTGTTTGATGGGGACAATGTAGAGGGAGCTTTACTCTGTATCTAACCCCGTGCTGTACCTGTCCTGGGAGTGTTTGATGGGGACAGTGTAGAGGGAGCTTTACTCTGTATCTAACTCCGGGCTGGACCTGTCCTGGGAGTGTTTGATGGGGACAGTGGAAGAAGGTTAGACCCTGTTGAACATTGTATGGAAACTAACAGCTCAAAGCCCTTTTGGTGCTTGAACTGCTGTGAGCTGAGAAGCAGCAGCTGTGGGCTTTTAGCCAAATCGCACATTAACAGCTGTCATTTCCATCAATGATAAAGGTTACAGGAGCTGGGTCTCCTTTTGCTCTGAGTTAACTGCATGGCTGAAATGTCTCTCGCAGTGATTCTGGCCCAACGCACTGCTTGATTCAGAAAATTTTTGAAAACTATTTAAAGTCTTGAACATTAAAAATAACGCCATACGAGAGGGGCCCGATTTAGTGTCAAAATCTGACTTTATGTCAATTTTCAACCTGTATTGGATCAGCCACCCGCTGCCAGTGAGGGTCTGTGTTCCAGCGGAGCCGCTGCCGTCATTCGGGAGGAGAGTTACCCGCCCCCTCTCCTCGCTAATTTTCTTTTCCTGTTTCACTCCCTCCCTGCATGAATCCCCCATCCTCCCCCACCTTTACTGAAGGCACTGACATTCACCCACAGCCCCTGCCTCAGTCAGCTGACCCTCCTTTGTCTGAGAGTTCAGACAGCGAGGCTGTGCAACTTGAGGGTGCTTCGCTGCCTCTCCAGTCTGGCTGCCGATCCCCCCCCCCCGCCCCCCCGCCCTCCACCCCGTCCACCTCACCCAATCTCCACGTGCTTTCTGACATTGCAACCGTGAGGCTGTAAACAACTGCATTCATTTAGCACCTTTGAACATCCCAGGGCCCTTCCCAGTACCGGTAATCAGAATAACGTTGACACTGGGCCACATAATGAGATTATCGGTCAGGTGACCCAAAGCTTGGGTGTGCATCGTTGGGTTGTATCGTGGGTCATGAGTGACCAAGTTGGAGGGGGAAGGGCGCTGGGTACCGGGGCAGGGGAAAGGAGGGGTGAGGACTGGTTGATCAGCAAACCACTCGGCGCGTTACTTTCCGTTCTCTGTTCTCTACACCTCCCCACTTTCCTCTTCACCCCAGTCACCTACCCCACCTGCTCCCGCCACAGCTACCCACTACTTTTTAACTGCAGTTTTGAGAAACATTCGCATTGCATTGAGAGAGGGGAAAAAAATAACTCCCGTCAGTCGTCTGCCCTGCAATTCACAGAATCAGAAATGACTGGGGCCCATCGTGAGGGTGGCTGAGAGACTGACTGGAGAGCCAGTTTCATCTCGTCGAATGTTCCAGCAGGAATGTCTCAGAGTATTAGCAAACAGTCTAATCCTTTCATGCTACCCAGTCCTGGCTGTGCCATGTTGTAGCCCGACATTTTACATTAACCCTACCCTATCCTTCCCTTGTCCCTGTTTTAACTTCACTCTATTTGTCGGACAGACTACGCTTCTCTCACGCCGAGTCCCACTCCCAGATACGAGAGCACCTTCTAGTTGGACACTCTGAGGGAGTGTTGCACTGTTGGAAGTACCATCTTTCGGATGAGCTGTTAAATCAAGGCCCTGTCTCCCTTCCCGGGGTGGGCATAAAAGATCCTACGGGCGCCATTGGAAGAAGCACGAGGGTGTTCTCTCCGGTGTCCTGGAGCCAATACTTATCCCTCCACCAACCGTCACTGGAAAGCAGATGATAAGGTCATCCCGTTGGGTGTTGTGGGAGCTTGCTGTGCACATGTTGGCTCTCAGTCCTCCTGCAAGTCAACAGTGAATACACTTTCAAAGTACTTCATTGGATGTAAAATGCAATGCAAGGCGCTACAGAAATGCAAGTCCATCTTTGCTATTGATGAAGGGGTGATGTGCTCCAGGTGTTTAAAATGATAAAAGGGAATTAGTCACGTAGATGGAGAGCGAAACCATTTCCTCTGGTGGTGGAGCCCACAACAGGAAGGTACTATCTTAAAATGAGCGTTAGGCTATCCAGGCCAGGTATTCTTCACTGGAATACCTTCCTGTTGGTGAAAAACTGGAACTCTCTTGCCCACTCAAAAGGCTGTGAATGCTGGGGATGAATTGAAAATTTGAAGACTAAGACCGATAGATTTTTGTTGGGTAGGGGAGTTCTGGAGCAAAGACAAAGTAAAGGTGTTATGATAAAGATCAGCTGTAATCTATCTGAACTGTGAAGCAGGCTTGAGGGACTGATTGGGTTTGAGGGGCTGAATGGCCTCCTCTTGTTCCGATCCCAACCTTTCTCATTTTATTTTCCATGGACAAACACTAATAAATCCAATGGGGGAATTCAGGAGAAACTCCTTTACCCAGAGAGTGGGGAGAATGTGTGACTCGCTCCCACAGGGGGTGGTCGAGGTGAATAGTATCGATACATTTAAGGGGGAAGCTGGATAAACACATGAGGGAGAAAGGAATAGAAGGATAGGCTGATAGGGAGAGATGAAGAGGGGGGGTGGGGGGAGGCTTGTGTGGAACAGAAACACCAGCACGGAGCAGATGGGCCGAATGGCCTGTTTCTGTGCTGGGAGATTCTTTGTGAATCAGGCAGAAGTTGACTGTGAGCCAAGAAGTGGCATTTGGAGGGGTGACCAAGAGCTCAGGGAGGGGTGGATCCTGAGGAGGGTCTCGGAGGGGAACCCTGTGGTCTAGGAACGGTGGAGCGAAGAGCGGATGAAGGCAGCAGACTTGAGGGCTGGGATGCAGGTAGAGGTGCCTAGTCTGTTTGGACTTCATCCTGGAGGTTTCATGAAATGTCCACTTGCCTCCCATCGCCCCTCTCCACAATTCTGCCATTGGCCACCAGACATGTCCATCCTCGCAGTGCCCATCTTCCCACGGCCAATTGGAGAAAGAACAGAGTCTTTGTTACTCTATCGGATGATTCTTGACGACCCTAATTCCAATATTTTTACAATTAATAATCGAAATTGCTCATGGAAAAGCAAAACAATGCATGTTTTGTGTTCAAAGGCCCCAATTCTTTCTCCTGGCTTCGCTTGCTGTAGTGACCTGGTGATTAATCTTTAAGTCCAGTGCCTCAGGGAGTGGGCCATACAATCGAGCAGTTAAATTGGGCAAAGGTGGGCAAAGCCTTCGGTGGGCCCGAGTTGGTTGAAAGACCCAGTTAAGAATCCTAAGTATGTCCATTAACTCGAAACAGAAATTATGACTCACGCTCCAAACATCCCATAATTCAGGGCCTTATGTCAGATCGTGTTACAATCATGTGGCGAATGTGCGTCTGTCTATTTAACTGCAGCCCCCACTTTCCATGAACCTCATACAGATTTAGCTAGGGGTTATACTTAACAGTTTTATATATAAACTTATATCCCTCGCAGCCCAGAACCTATTTTTAACGTTCAGTGACGTGCACTCTCTCCTGTGAGTTAGAAAAGCTCAAGTCCCACTCCAAAGACTCGAGGGCAAAATCCAAGCCGCTACTCCCGATGGCCGCAGTGAGAACACGCCTCGCTGCACTGCCCAGAGGTACCATCTTTCACACAGGGCGTTAAACCGAGGGCCCCATCTGCTCTCTCGGGTGGAGCTGAAGAAAACACCGTAGCCGCTATTCAGAGTAGAGTTGCAGTTTCCTGGGGCCCACGTTTACCCTCTACATTGGCGCCCTGCCAACACGGCTAAAATAGAATACCTGGTCGTTGTCGGTTTGCTGTTAGTGGGATCTTGCTGTGCGCAAATTGGATGCTGTGTTTGCCACGTTACAACTTCCTAAAAAGTTCTTAATTGGCTGTAAAGCACTTCTGGAGCGTCCTGAGGTCGAGGTGCTATCGAACTGGAAGTCCTTTGTTTGAACAGCGCTCCTTGTGAGAATCTCAGCAGCAAATCCTTGTTCCGCCAGGAGTCTGGCAGTCCATAGGGGTGACCTGATCGAGCTCCTTTAAATAATAAAGGAGTTGACAGAGAGAAGATGTTTCCATTGTGAGAGAGACCAGTACTTCAGACCATCAGCATAAGACAGTCACCAATAAATCCAATGGGAAATTCAGGTGAAACTTCTTTACCCAGAGAGATCACATAGAGTTGTGAGGCAAATATATAGATGTACTTAAGGGGGAAGCTGGATAAACACTTGAGGGAGAAAGGTATAGAAGGATATGCTGATAGGGGGAGATGAAGAGGGGGGTGGGAGGAGGCTCATGTGGAGCAGAAACACCAGCACAGGGCAGATGGGCCGAATGGCCTGTTTCTGTGCTGTGCATGAGTGAGGCCTCCCATTCATGGAACAAATAAAGACTTCCATTTATATTGTGCCGTCCACGAATTCAGACTGTTCCAAACTACAGCAAGCTTGCACAGTTCAAACGCGTAGGGGAGGGATACCTGATGGGTGCTCATCTGACAAGATTACAGTGAAAATCTTTTCACTTCAATAAACATTGATGCCTGTGTGTGCATCAGTGCGTGTGTGTGTCAGCGTGTGTGTGTATCTGTGTGTTTGTGTGTGTGTGTGTCAGTGTGTGTGTGTGTATCTGTGTGTGTGGGTCAGTATATGCCTGTGTGTGTGGACGTGCGCGCGCTTGGTGTCGGTGTTTGGGATGGGGGTGGGTGCAGGGACGGTGTTGGGGGTGGGGGGAGGGTGCGGGTTGGGTGGGTGACGGTGGGGGTAGTGTGCGGGGTGAGTGACAGTGTTTGTTAGCTGTATTGCAGAATTGTCAATGCACTGGCAAATGACCAGTTGGACAGGGGAAGCTGACTGGGAAGCACAGACTGTACCAGATTATAATTAAGAAATGCTGGTCATGATACTTTGTCTTGCCAGAGAACTGAAGGCTGAGGGAGTCTAGGGAGCCCCCAAAATTAAATCAATCCAACGAGCAGACTTTCACAACTCAGTGATATGTTACTTATTGCAGCCAGCCTGCCACAGCATGAGAGGAAATCTCCTCTGTTTGGTCCTTCCACTTGCGGCTGTATCTCCTCTGGTGCAAGGAAACAATTTCTCATTGCCCAATTCAGTTCTCTTCATGGCCTTGTCCCCTCCCTATCTCTCCAATCTCCTTCAGCCCTACAACTCCTCAAGTTCCCTGCACTCCTCCAATTCTGGCCTCTCCACAATCCCCGATTCCCATCGCTCCACCACTGGCGGCCGGGCCTTCAGCTGCCTGGGGCCCTAAGCTCTGCAATTCTCCCCCTAAACCTCTCTGCACTCTCTCCCTCCTTTAAGACCCTCCTCAGAACCTACTTCGTCGCTCATCTGTACCCATGTGACTCGGTGTCAGTTTTTGTCTGATCATACTCCTGTGCGTAGCGCCTTGGGGTGTTTACTGTGTTCAGTGCGTTGTCTGGATTGCGAGTTGTTGCTGGATGAATGCAGAGATGGTCATTCAGCAACCTGCAGCAAAGCCTTTGTTAAGCATTATGGCAGTGCTGAAATGTGCAGTGAACATCAGCTCCCACCGCCCACTCCTGCTCCAACGGCAGGCGAGACTGAGACCATAAGACATAGGCGCAGAAATTAGGCCATTCGGCCCATCGAGTCTGCTCCGCCATTCAATCATGGCTGATAAGTTTCTCAACCCCATTCTCCCGCCTTCTCCCCATAACCTTTGATCCCCTTACCAATCAAGAACCTATCTATCTATCTCGGTCTTAAATACACTCAATGACCTGGCCTCCACAGCCTTCTGTGGCAATGAATTCCATAGATTCACCACTCTCTGGCTAAAGAAGTTTCTCCTCATCTCTGTTCTAAAAGGTCTTCCCTTTACTCTGAGGCTGTGCCCTCGGGTCCTAGTCTCTCCTACTAATGGAAACATCTTCCCCACGTCCATTCTATCCAGGCCTTTCAGTATTCTGTGAGTTTCAATCAGATTCCCCCTTCATCCTTCTAAACTCCACCGAGTATAGACCCAGAGTCCTCAAACGTTCCTCATATGTTACCGCTGAGCTAAGACTCACACTGAGGCCTGCCTGCCTGTCACCTACTGTCGGCATCCCCAACTCGGCCTGGCTGCATTCCTGGAGGTTTTGTCATGCGACCTCTCACTGTCCTGCCCCCTACGCTCCCACCATCGGACCATCCCATAGCCAAAGGCAAAGTGAACAGAGTCCTCCTTACCGGACTGGACGATTCTTGACTCCCATTTTGTCTCCTATCCCCGATATTTTTGTAACTAACAAATTGAAGTGTTGAAAGAAATTGAAATAAGCGCAACTTTGTTCAATGCTGCATGGTGGTGTAGTGGCAGTGTCACTGGACTAGTAATCCAGAGAGCCTGGCTCATTCTCTGGAAATATGGGTTCAGATCCCGCCACGGCAGCAGGAATCGAATAAATCTGGAATTAAAAGCTAGTCTCAGTAATAGTGACCGTGAAACTATCATCGATTGTCGTAAAAACCCATCTGGTTCACTGATGCCCTTTGGGAGAGGAAATCTGCTGCCCTCAGTCCTCAGCACTGCCATGCCAGGGTAGTTAGGGATGGGCAACAAAAGCTGGCCTTGCCAACGACACCCACAGCCTCCTGGGTGTTCCTTGCAGCAGTGCCCTGAAGGTTAATCTTCTCTTCCTACTGACACGAAGCCAACCCTTGGAGGGCTGGGAAGCCCCTATCCGTTTTCTCCTGTTGTCACTTGAGTTACCCTCTGCTGCGTTTTGTGAGAAAGCCTTAATCTCAAAGTAAGCATGCCCCGAAATGTTAAAATTCCACAAAAAGGACATTCAAATAGCCTTCCTGAAATCATCAAGCCCCCCTTTTGAGTGAAGCCTGGGTTCCTAGAGATTGGCAGCGGGTGGGATCCTCAAATCATTTAGCCCTCCCCAAAGACTGTGCGCTGTCTCGATTTGGACTTGGTACCAACTCCAGGATCTGACTTATCGAACCTTGCCGTTGGATGCATTTGAAGTGGGATTGCCTTGAGTAGCGCCATCCTTTAAACATGTCAATCTGAAAAAGGGCAACTGCACCAAGTTAACCCCCGGCGGGAGCCTGAGGCCTACCTGGTGCTGGTACTAGGAGCCAGCTTTTCTGATATCATTATCTTAGCAACAAGGGGGTGGCATTTAAAGGCATCATTTAGTCAATCGTGCACGTTAAAGGTCTCATTATTGACTGGCATTGCGCCATTTTGTCCTCACCTTGCCAGGGCAGAGGTACCTACTGCAGCTGGCAAGCCTAGTTACTGTGGTAACTACCCAGTTAAGCCCTGTCTAATTTGTTTTTCTTCCTTTCTCCTTCAGATTGTTGATATCAGGCGCTCCCTCGTTTTCTGAAGCATTGAGGGAATGTTCTGCAGCCAAGCAACTGCTCTCCCCCCCAGCCCGACCATCCCGCCTCCCACCAAACCTCATCCGAGCTACGTTTACAACCAAGATGCAATTTTCAGCCATTTCAAGCTACAGCCAACTCACCTCAGGAGCCGGACTTGAGAAATAAGTTATTACTTTAATTTTGCACATTGAAACATTCTGCATCATGGGCAATGCACTTAGCCACATCCTCAGTGTGCTTCGAACTACCGTCAAGTCTTTCAGGAGAGGAAAGGTGGGCTGAGGAGGTGGGGAGGGGGGGGTGCGGAGGAGCCGAGAAAAAACATATTGCCGAGCCAATCTTCAAAACGGCAAGTGTCCCATCAACCGGATGCAAACTGGACTAGCTTTCTTTCCCGATTTCTGTATGAACTCCTCCGTGCCTGGTCACAGGCCGACATAGGAATGTTGAGTGGCAAGTTGCAAGAGGCCAGGACGTTGGAGTACAGATGTACCAACGCCTCCTGTACTGCGAGGGCCGAATGTTTGCAACCTGCCCTTGCCAAACTCAAGAACATTGCCATTGTGACTGTATTTGATGCTTTTATTTAACGTTACTTGTTGAATCAGCCACAGTCGGCTCATAAATGCCTTTCTGTAGAGGGAGAGCAGATGTAAAGCCAATCAGTTTGAGTCTCTTTTCATTTTCATGTCCTCTCCCTCCTGTCTACAGCTGATCATGAGAGAACCTGTAAGAGATGCACTGTCGAAAAGGTGACACTTCCAGTGCCTTCTCGATCTAACAAAGTTGGCCACTTGCCTTGACTGGGATGGGGCAGAAGCCAGCTTCAATTACCAGCTCAAACTTCACCAGCACAGCGGCTGAACCAGCCAACGCCATCCAGGTGCCATGTACCCTACACGCACAAACTGACCTCTCAAACCGTAAAGAGTGCTGACGCCACATTTGCGTTTAGAAAAATAATGGCACCCACGTGTTTTTCCCGACCGCGTAAGATAGTTCTCGTGACAATGAAGGGGTCTTCGGCCTAGCGTTACCCACACTGGTCAGACGTATCCCTGGAGCCTTCATCGCACATGACCTCCCGACCTCCAGTCGCCGCACTCTCTCATCATTGGCCACCCGGTATGTCCATCCTCGTAGCACCCCGCCTTCCCGCCACTAATTGGCCAGTGAACAGACTCCTCATTAACTGATTGGATGGCGGTGACTGTCAGCCTCTTTATCTCATCCTCCCAATGTTATGATAAATTTTCAATGAAAATATTAGCGTTTTTAAAGCCACTGTGACATTTCTCTGGAGTAACGCTTGGAGCAGTAGCCTGGAGATTAATTTTCAATTCCTGGAGACTGCTGGAGTGTTGGCACCCCCTCCTCCTGCCTGTGTAAGCAGCCACTGCTGCACCCAGAATTGGAAGCTAGGAGCACCTTGAGTTTGCACCTACCATCCAGACAGACTCAGTGGAGATGTTTTTTCAGTGGGATGATGCTATGCGCCTGGATGTCACAGTGAAATTGAGTATTTAATTATTGGGCTATTGGCATTTATTGGCAAAATATCAATGTTGCACCAGCCTATATTTGCATTATAACAAAGAGGTTGTCCCAATTGTCCTTGCAGTAACTTCACAAAGCCCAGTTCCCTGACTGCCTTTTCTCGCTCTGTTTTTGCATTTCTCTTTCCATCCCTCTTCCTTCTCCTAATTTACAACAATCCCTTTCTTCTTCACTCTCAACTTTCATTCTGTCACATCTCTGTATCTCTTATCTCTCGCTGTCTCACTTATCTTTTCTTCCCATCTCTCACCTGTCTCTCATTCTCTCTCTTTCTTGTCCCTCTTCCCCTCCCTCTCTTTCCAGCTTTCCTTCAATTTTGTTTCCTCTCTCTCTCTCTCTCTCTCTCTCTCTCTCTCCCTCTCCCTCTCCCTGTCCCTGTCCCTGTGGGTGAATACCCTCCTACCCATTGGGATGACCTTCACTGAAGGCCTGGCTGTCAGCCCCACCCTGGCACCCACCCCCCGACACACACACACATACTGACACAGACACACTGACAGACAGACACATACACTTACAGGCACACACTGACACACACTGGCATTGACAGACACACACACGCACATTGACACAGACACGCGCTCATACACAAGCACATGCACACACAAAGACACACACTCACACAGACACACGCGCATACACACACAGGCGCGCACACACAGACACACGTACATTCAGACACACGCACACATTCAGACACACACATTCAGTAGGAAACACACATTCAGTCAGACACACATTCAGTCAGAAACACACATTCAGTCAGACACACATTCAGTCAGATACACACACATTCAGTCAGAAACACACATTCAGTCAGACACACATTCAGTCAGATACACACACATTCAGTCAGACACACATTCAGTCAGAAACACACATTCAGTCAGACACACATTCAGTCAGATACACACACATTCAGTCAGACACACATTCAGTCAGATACACACACATTCAGTCAGACACACATTCAGTCAGACACACTTTCAGTCAGAAACACACATTCAGTCAGAAACACACATTCAGTCAGAAACACACATTCAGTTAGACACACATTCAGTCAGAAACACACATTCAGTCAGATACACACACATTCAGACACACACACACACAGAGTTATTACGGTGTAGATGGAGGCAGTTTGGCCCATCATGTCAACACAGGCTCTCTGAGCATTTTAACTTAGTGCCAATCTCCTGCCTTTTCCTGCTGTAACCCTGCACATTGTTTCTATTTAGATAATCGTCCAATTCCCTCTTGAATGCCTTGATTGAACCTCCCTCCAGCACACTTCCAGGCAGTGCTTTCCAAATCCTAACTACTCGCTGTGTGAATAAGTTTTTTCTCACCTCGCATTTGCTTCTTTTACAAAACACTTTAAAACTCTGTCCTCTGGTTCTTGATCCATTTACAAGTGGGAACAATTCCTCCCTATCTGCTCTGTCCCGACCCGTCATGATTTTGAAAACTTCTATCAAGCCTCCTCTCTCTCTCTCTCTCTCTCTCCCTCTCTCTCCTCTCTCTCTCTCTCTAACACACATTCAGACGCACACACACACACTGGAGGGAATCATAGGCCAATGGCTCCACTCTCCTCTAATAGAGACACTGCCTTTCATTGGTCAGTAAACTCGTCCAACCCCTCCAAAACTCGTCCACTTTTGTTGAAATAGGGGACGTAATAACTCACGGAAAGATTAGTAATGACTTTATATATTTTAGTTAAAGTGATCATTTAATTGATAAGGTCGCTGGAGAGTAGCCGCGCTCTCTGGTATCCATGTCTATCGCTGCCCAGTCACATTCCTAGAATGTGCCTCCCATGGCCCACTCGCCAACCTCCACCTCCTTTCCTGTAGGTATTGACTCTTTCCGGGTTACACGTTTAAATAGGCACCAAGCCCCCACTCCCTCCTCCCATACCTTGCCCCAAGCGACCATAGAAAGGTCATGGCACAGAAAGAGGCCATTCAGCCCATCGTGTCTGCGCCAGCTGAAAGAACTAGTCAACAGCTATCCTTTTCACTATCAACTACACGGCTGATTTTGTGTCACCTGCAAATTTCCCAATCATGCCACCCACATTTAAGCCTAAATCATTAATGTATACAACAAACAGCGAGGGCCCCAACACTGAGCCCTGTGGAATGGCGCTAGAAAGTGTTTTCCATTCGCAGAAACATCCGTTTACCCTTTGTTCCCTGTGGCTGAGCCAATTTTGGATCCAACTCGCCACCTTCCCCTGTATCCCATGAGACCTCACTTTCCTGACCAGCCTGCCATGTGGCACCTTGTCAAATGCCTTACTGAAATCCATGTAGACCACATCCACTGCACTACCCTCATCAATCCTCCTTGTTACTTCCTCAAAAAATTCAATTAAATTAATCAGACACAATCTCCCCCGAATAAAACCATGCTGACTGAGCCTGATTAAACCCTGCCTTTCTAAGTGACAGTTTACCCTGTCCCTCCGAATTGATTCTCATAGTTTTCCCGCCACCTAGGTCAGACTGACCGGCCTATAATTTTCTGGCCTATCTCTCACACCCTTTTTAAAATATTGGTACAACGTTCGCAGACCTCCAATCCTCCAAGTCCTCTCACCGTATCCAGTGAGGATTGAAAAATGATCCTCAGAGCACCCGCTGTTTCCTCCCTGGCTTCCTTCAGCAGCCTGGAATACAATCCATCCGGCCCTGGTGATTTATCCACCTTCAAGGATGCCAGTCCCTCCAGTACGTCCTCTCTCACTGTGCTTGTATCTCATATTTCACTACTCCTCGTCTTTAACTAGAATGTCTACACCATCCCCTCTCTTTTGTGAAGATGGGGGGGGCAAAGTACTCATTAAGAACCCTGCCCATATCTTCTGCATCAATGCCTAAGTTACCTTGTACACCCCTGATAGGCCCTATCCTTTCCTTAGTTATCCTCTTGCTCTTAAGGTACTGAAAAGACATGTTTGGGTTGCGTACCTCAGGTTGAAGCCCAGGCCTGGGGTGTTGACAGGCTGTTTGACCACAGAGGGGGTCACAGCGAAGCCTGAAACTGGCCTGCTGCGCCAGACGTGGCTCTCGCGCACTTCCAGCCGAGTGTTGGACAGCAAGCAGGAGATCAACCCTGGCTGATTCAACCCCCACCCCCTCTCCCCATTCACAGATCAGGGACCAGGGGGCACATTGTAGCACCTCTGCTGTCACCTTAGTGAGGCCAGGTGATTTGGCACAGCCAGAGTATCATACACGTGGTCTGTGCGACTCACCACCCACATTGGCTGGTGCATTTAATAGCTGAGCCTTCAGGAGACCTTCTCCCACTTAGCTTTAGAAAACTTTATCCTCCCCCCGCCATTGCTTTAATCGTTGCTCCAACGCAGAATAAATCGACCTTGGTAACTTACTTCACCATCTCTCACCCCTGTGAGTGGCACCGGCCACAGTATCATCCCAACCCAGGACAGCCAAGTGAAAAGGAAGGCCCCAAATGATTGTATACCTTACAGCAGCGCTGTTGTCTAGGATGTACACTTTCTGCGGCTGCTACACCTTCCTGTCCACACTCCCCAGACTTACACACCAATACCACCTTCTGCGTCACCACCGCACATCTTTGCCATGCCGATTAACCCTGTGTATGGTTGTCGCTATGGTTACCTCACCCTCCCGGGCCTATGATCGACCTGACATGTCGCACAGGTTACCCTTCTGGGCTGCCAGTTACCGGCTGTGGTTAATGCCAAGCCCTGGTTACGTGGGGATACCAGGGTCAGCCTTATAAAAGAAACAAGATTATTATTAATGAGGGGTATCACTTATGGGTAAAGGTCAGGGGTTGAGATGGTGGATGCCAAGAAACTCTGCCTTCCTCGCAGTTGCCCGGGATAAACATGAAAGAAATATGAATTACTTGCATTGCAGGGGAAAGTTTGGGGTGCGGGAAATGACCATGAATTGTGAAGCAACAAACTGGGTAAATCTATGTCTGCTTTTATAGATGGGCTCCACAAATGTCACAGGATCGGTGTGTAACAGACTGCAGCTGGCAACTCAAGATTGCTTTTGTTCATAACACAGACGGTTGGTGCCTTACTTACCGTCCATGTCTGGGCGCCTCACACACTGCTGTGCCTGTCCTTTAAAAGCTTTCAACCACCTACACAAGTCGTCTTAAAATCACCAGTGCCTCCTGAGAGGGGAGGTGTCGCCACTGATCAGTGCTTATCCACACAGAGAGCCTTAAAGTGGAGGCTAACCCTATGGCTAAACCTAGTGAGCAGCCATAGGAATCTCTGCCGCCAACCATTGTCCTTTTCACCCCCCTCCCTCAGTGCTGAGCAGATGCAGCGATGCCGGCTACTGGGAAGCTTTTGTGTCCAGCACTCCCCCCGCTAGGGTCATCCCTGGGCGGGTGGTTTTTATCGCGTCACTCTCTCCTCTCCTCCCACCGTGGATAGTCCACGCATCCATCAACATGGAGACCCGTCTTCTCATACCAATTGGACAGCGAACAGAACCTTTGTTATCTGATTGGATGATTCTTGGCGGTCAGTCAAGCCACCGTTTTGGATTTTTTTTTCTTTCTTCGTTTTTGCCCATCCGATATTTTTATAAACGCAAAGAAAATGTAGAAAGAACGCCAGTTTTTAAAAAAAAAAATTTACTTTTTGCCCGGACTGCCGCTCACAGCAGTGCCCCGGAGACTCCAGTCTTAAAGGTGGAGGATTGTCAACGGTCTGTCTCTCCCTCACGTGACTTCACCAAGATGGATCCCTGACTTGAAAACCAGTGTCGTTTTCTCAAAACGCCATGTAAATTGGGACTTGGTGGAGGAATTAAAACATAAACTCCTTCGAGCATCCCACATCCTGCGACCCCCCTTCGCATGACTGAGGAAGCAAAAAAAGATCATTTCTAAAGTGCCTATCTGCAGGAGAGCAATGAATACTTTCACATACTTTCATTTTGTTTGTTTTTTTAATTTTCCTTAACCTGTCCATTCTGGTTACCTTTGATGTAGAAAAAGAATTTAAGATCTGTGTGGTGCGTATTTTTTTTTTTTAAAAAAGAAAAGATTCTATTCCGTTCTACTCAACACTTAAATGTACATACCAGACCTCTCAATACGATGAACTCTCATTGGCCTATCTTGAGCCCATGATTTTTACTGGCTGAATGATTTGTAAAGCCACCTGTGCTTTCTCTTGTACATAATCTCTGGAGTGAAGTATATAACCTTCCTTTTCCTCAAAAAAAAAATTAAACTTTGGGGAGAAATGCGGTAGTCTGATTTTATGGCAGATTGCGTAAAGATGTGTCAATGCTTGTTTGCGAGGTATTTCATGTTTTCTCTCGTCTTGATCATTTCACATGTCACTAATGCTGATTGGCAATAAAGGTTTCCCTGTATTATTGGCAGTGACCAGCTCCTTGTCCTTTTTAATGTGACCTATTCATCTGCAAATCCGTAAATTGGTTTAATGTTTATAAGCTTCCTTTACATTTTGTCTTTGTCTTTGCAGTTCCCCTTTAAGGGGCTGCTCTTTAATTTGTCCCCAGTTTTGTTAATTTAGTTTATTTGGTTGACTCAAAAGAGCCGCAGACCAGTAAGTTTCGCCGTGGTTCATTAGCAGAAGGGTATTGCGCCAACTCAGTTACATAGCGCAAAAGCTGGCTGTTTGACTCAGTTGGTCTGTTTCTGATGTTTCTGTTCCATATGAGCCTCCTGCCACCCCTACTTCATGTCACCCTGTTACCATTTTCTTCTATTCCCTTCTCCCTCATGTGTTTATCCAGTTTATCCCCTTAAATGCGTCTATGCTATTCACCTCAACCGCTGCCTGTGCTGTGATGAGGAGCTAAGTAAATTGGGGCTTAGATTCTCTGGAGTTTAGAACAATGAGAGGTGATCTCATTGAAACGTTCAAGATTCTGAAAGGGTTTGACAGGGTGGACGCTGAGAGATTGTTTCCCCCCCTTCCCCGGGCTGGGGAATTTAGAACATGGGGAACAGTCTCAGGATAAGGGGCCGATCATTTAGGACTGAGATGAGGAGAAATTTCTTCACTCAAAGGGTTGTGAATACTTAGCATTATCTACCCCAGAGGGTTGTGGATGCTCCATCGTTGAATACATTGAATGCTGGGATAGGCAGATTTTTGATCTCTCAGGGGATTAAGGGATGTGAGGGGCGGACGGGAAAGTGGAGTTGAAGCCCAGGATCAGCCACGATTGTATTGAATGGAGTAGCAGGATTGACGGACCAAATGGCCTACTGTTGCTCCCATTTCTTCTGTTTTGCACATTCTAACTACACTCCGGCTATCGAAATTTCTCCTGAATTCCCGATTAGATTTATGAGATTTATCTTGTCTTTACAACCCTGAGTTTTGGACTCTCCTACAAGTGGAAACGTCTTCTCTATGTTTATCCTGTTGAACAGCTTCATAGTCTTTAAGACTTCCATCCTCAGTCTTTTCTTTGCTGGAGTGACTTCAGAAATGCACCCTGCCACATCACCTACTGGCCAGACCCAGCAACTGCACTGTGACAGGCTGCTGTTTACATACAGTTATTTCCATTCATAAATATTAACTTTGACATTAAAGCACAGCCAAACAATCTTGCAGCGGGATGCAAGGTCATGGGTTCAAGTCTCCCTTCAGAGGCTTGAGCACGTGATTTAGAGTGGCAATTCAGTGCCAGTTCTCATGCGGTACCGCACTGTCAGAGGTGCCATCCTTCAGGTGAGATGTAACGAGGCGCCGTTCTGCTGTTTGTAGATCCCACGGCATGTTTTGAAGGGCAGGGAGTTCACACTGGTTGTTGTGGTCAAGATTCATCCCTCAGCCAATACCGTTGAAAGCACATTAGTTGGCCACAAAATGGCTGCCATGATTGCACACATTAACAATGGACTGCAATGCGTCTCTTCATACATGAAGCACTTTGAGACCTGGAGGAGCGATGCGAGATGGTAAATGTAAGTATTTTATTTATTACCATAGAGCGTTGAGGTGTTTAACTCTCTGCCAATCATCCTTTCAACACCATTGACGCTTGATGTCAGGGAATGGCCATATTTGACATGCTGTATGGCTTCCCCTTCCATTCCTCATCTCTAAATGGGCTTTGAGTTCGGAAGAGCCATTTGTAAAGAGGTTCAAGAGGAGATTGAAGAATTTACCGAGTGCTCATCGCACTCAAAGAAGGCCACCGTCCTCAAGCTCCATAAGGTAACGTGCTCGAGGTGGGTGGGGGCACACATTCCATATGTTTCTGTTCTTTACAGAGGTGTCATTGGCATAATGACAATGACGGATGTGGCAAAATCACAAGCATTTGCTCTCCATTGACATGGTCAGAAACCAAACATGGTTCAGGAGGAGGGGGTGGAATTCCAGAGCTTAGGGCCAAGCCAACAGGAAGCATGCCCGTCAATGGTGGGTCAATGGAAATTGGGGATTGGAGACCAGAACTGGAGGAGTGCAGAGAAGCTGGAGGATTCTGGGGTTGGGGGAGGCTACAGAGATAGGGTGAGATTTAGAATTAAGGCATTGTCAGACCAGGAACCAATCAGCGAGCATGGGGGAGGATGATGGATGAACGGGACTCAGGTGAGGTGCCTGGCATCTTGCAATACCTCAGCTATGAATCACTTTACAATGGGTAAGCCCTGACACTGAGTGTCACCCTAGGAGAATCAGAGCTGAACTCTGTCCTACCTTCACACACTTTCCACCAGGAGTCATTGAGCACTGTTCATCGAGGGGGGGACTCACAGAATCTTTACAGTACAGAAAGAGACCATTCAGCCCATCAAGTCTGTAGTGGCTCTCTGAAGGAGCATTCTACCTGGTCCCACTCCCCTGCCTTATCCCCGTAACCTTGCACATTCTCTCTTTTCACGTAGCAACCCAATTCCCTTTTGAATACCTCGATCGAACCTGCCTCCACCACCCTCTCAGGAAATTCGTTCCACACTCCAACCACCCTCTTCGTGAAAAAACTTTTCCTTGCATGACTTTTACTCCTTTTGCCCATTATTTTGAATCTGTGCCCTCTAATTCTTGATGTTCTCTTGAGTGGGAACAGTTTCTCACTATTTACCCTGTCCACACCCCTCAGGATCTTGAATACCTCTATCAAGTCTCCTTTCAGCCTTATTTTCTCCAAGAAAAACAGTCCCAACCTCGCCAATCTATCCTCACATCAACAGTTCTTCATCCTAGGAATCATTCTTGTGAATCTTGTCTGTACTCTCTCCAATGTCTTCACATCCTTCCTCAAGTATCGCACCCATAACTGGACGCAGTACTCCAGCTGAGGCCTAACTGGTGTCTTAGAACCATAGAAAAGTTACAGAAGGAGGCCATTTGGCCCATCTTGTCCATGCCAGCCCAAGGACACCCAGGTACCCTTTCTAAGCCCACCTTCCTGCACCCGGCCCATAGCCCTGCAGCTTACAGCACTTTAGGTGCAGATCCAGGTACTTTTTAAAAGAGTTTAAAGTTTCTGCCTCTACCACCAACTTGAGCAGCGAATTCCAGACACCCACTACCCTCTGCGTAAAAAAGTTCTTCTTCATGTCCCCCCTACACCTTCTGCCACTTATCTTGAATCTATGTCACCTGGTTCCAGAATCCTCCATCAAGGGAAACAATTTTATCCTGTCCACTCAATTCTGTACACCTCAGTCAAGTCACCTCTCAGCCTTCTTTGTTCAAAGGAAAATAACCCCAACCTATGCAGCTGTACAGAACCTTGGTTAGGCCACACTTGGAATATTGCGTGCAATTCTGGTTGCCACATTACCAGAAGGATATGGAGGCGTTGGAGAGGGTGCAGAGGAGGTTTACCAGGATGTTGCCTGGTCTGGAGGTTATTAGCTATGAGGAGAGGTTGGAGAAACTCTAATTGTTCTCACTAGAGCGACGGAGATTGAGGGGCGACTTGATAGAAGTTTACAAAATTATGAGTGGCATGGACAGAGTAGATAGAAGCTTTTTCCCAGGGTGGAAGAGTCAATTACTAGGGGACATAGATTTAAGGTGAGAGGAGAAAACTTTAGAGGAGATGTGCGAGGCAAGTTTTTTATGCAGAGGGTAGTGAGTGTCTGGAATTCGCTGCCAGAGGAGGTGGTGGAAGCAGGTACAATAGTGGTGTTTAAGAGGCAGTTTGACAAATACATGAATAGGATGGGAATAGAGGGATACGGACCCCGGAAGTGCAAAATGTTTTAGTTTGACAGGCAATATGATCGGTGCAGGTTTGGAGGGCCGAAGGGCCTGTTCCTGTGCTGTACTTTTCTTTGTTCTTTGTTCTTCTTCAATCTCTCCTCATAGCTACACTTTTCTAACCCTGGCAACATTCTTGTAAACCTCTGCACTCTCTCCAGAGCTATTACGTCCTTCCTGTAATGTGGTGACCAGAACTGCACACAATACTCCAGTTGTGGCCTCACGAGTGTTTTATACAATTCCAACATTATATCCTTAATCCTATACAAGTTCAACATGACCTCCTTACTCTTGTCCTCAATGCCCCTATTAATAAAGCCTAAGATACTATATGCGTTATTAACTGCTCTCTCAACATGCCCTGCCATCTTTAATGACCTATGTACATAAACACAGGGGTCCCTCTGTCCTGCACCTCCTTTAGAGTTTCTCCCTTTAGTTTACACTGTCTCTCCATATCTTTCCTGCCAAAATGAATCACCTCACACCTCTCTGCATTGAACTTCCATCTGTCACTTGTCTGCCCAATCCACCAACATGTCTATGTCCTTCTGAAGTTCAAGACTATCCTCATCACAGTTGACAATGCTTCCAATCTTCGCATCATCCGCAAATTTTGAAATCATGCCCTGCACACCACAGCCTAGGTCATTAATATATATCAGGAAGATTAAGCGTCCCAACACTGACCCCTGGGGAACTCCACTACCTTCCTCCAATCTGATAAACAACTATTTATCACTATGACTATGTTTCCTGTCACTCAGTTGATTTCTTATCTCAGTGCCTACTTTCCCTTTTATTCCATGAGCTAGAATTTTGCTTACAAGTCTATCGTGTGGCACTGTGTCAAAAGCCTTTTGCAAATCCATATGCACCACATCAATAGCGTTTCCCTTATCAACCTCTCTTACCTCCTCAAAAAACCCCATCCAGCAAGTTAGTTAACCATGATTTTCCCTTAATGAATCCATGCTGGCTTTCCTTAATGATCCCGCACCTGTCTAAGTGACTATTGATTTTGCCCTGAACTATGGTTTCCAGAAGTTTCCCTACCATTGAAGTCAAACTGACTGGTCTGTAGTTGCTGGCATTATCCTTGCACCCCTTTTTTGAGCAAGAGAAATTTACCCTGGAAAATTTTGTTCACCTTCTGTGGGCATTAATATAGCGACCCCCGTGTTGGCACATTGATTGGAATCTGTGGAATCAGCACAGGTAGCGGTTAGTACCTGAGTTGCTCCTGCCCTCTATAATTCACACTGTGTAGTCCATACAGAAGCTGAGTCCTTGATAGCCCTGGATGTGGAGGATGTGTGTCGTACTTCCATTGGTACTCATGGGAAGAGGTTGTTTTTAGCATTCACCACCTTTCCTACTCTGCTATAGCTTCCCTCTGTTCCTGTCTTGGAATCCTCCCAAGGACTGTCCAAGGCACTTGTCCCAGCCTCCTAATAAGCAGCAACTCCAACTGTCCCATCCAAGTGTGTCCTCATCCTTTGTGCCTGCCAGGGGCTATCCCTGCCAACCTCTTCCCCGTTCCTTTCATTAATCCCAATTCTAACTCTGTGGGCTTTGCCAATAGGTGGACTCTCTCTGCTCCTCACTACATCTCCCTCCAGAATGTCCACTCACTTGTGAACAAGGCCCTTTCTGTCCATGATTTTTATTGTGGATGATCACATTGATATTATGGCCTTGACGGAGACCTGGCTGAAGGGTGATGGCACCTTTCCTCTTAATGAAGCTTCCTCTGACCATACCTTCCAGCGCTTTCCTCTCAAACTGCTGCACCTTCCACTGCCGTCCAGCTGGGCGGGACTACTCTCACCTGGCTCCATCCTCACCACAGCCAGAGTAACACTTGCAATGGCTTCTCTTCCTGCTTCTATTGCCACTCGTCTCCCCCAAGGATCTGTCCTTGATGCCCCCCTCCTATTCCTCACCTACACTCTGCCCCCTCAGCGACACCATCTGTAACCACACCAGCTCCCGCGTGTATTCTGTCAACGGCCAGCTCCATCTCTTCAATAACCCCTGTTATTGTCTCTAATGTGCCAGGCTGCTCGTCCGACACCTCATATCGGATGAGCAGAAATATTCTCCAACTAAATATCGGAAAAACTGAAGCCATTGACCTTGACGCCCACTGCAGACTCTGTTCCCTCTCCACCATTTCCATCCCTGTTAACTGAAGCTGGTACAAGCTGTTGTGTTGCGCTGTTGCATTTGAACCGAACCGAGTTTCTGACCACGTGCTCAATCATCACTGAGGCTGCCTAATTCTTCCTCCGTAACACTGTTCCACTCTGAGCCTGCCTCAACTCACCTGCTCAAACCCTCACCCCGGGTCCATCACCTCTCCACTCCACTATCCCAACGCTCCCCTGGTCAGCCTCCCATCTTCCACCCTCTGTGAACTTGTCTTCACCCAAAACTCTGCTGCCCCTATCTTATCTCGCTCCAGGTCCCACTCGCCCACTAGCTCTGTGCTCACGGATCCACACCGCCTCCCAGGCTGACAGCACCGACTCCTTGGCCAGGATTTCCAGCTTGGCCTGCAGGCGCGCGCCCGAGCGTGAAACAGCGTGCGATGACCTCGGACGAGCACCCTGCGCGGTATTTTGACTCTCGTGTACGCCCAGCGACAATTAAGAGGCCTATTGAGGCCCTTAAGCAGCTAATTAAGTAGGATTTTTCGCTGCCCATCCAACCTTACGGTGGGCGAATAGGCCGGGCGGCCTTGACATGTTTTGCAAAACGTCAACCACGGGCGGGATGAGGTTTCCAACAATGACTGGAAAAACAATAACATTTTTTAACGTGTCCCTCTCCGTGTGACTGAGCCACACACGCGTGGGGACGTGTTCATCTTATTTGTCGAATCTTCATTTTTCATTTAAAAGCCCCTCAGCTCCCTGAGGCAGCCTCTGTGCCTTCAGGGAGCTGTCAGTGTGCGCACTCCCCACCCCGTGCCCTGCGCGCACTTCAGCGCTCGCGCTCCTCCCGCTCTCAGCGCGCATTTCACGCTGACTGGCCGCTAATTCGCTTTGCGGCTGCTCCCAGGCCTGCCCACCCGATCAGGGGGAACTCCTGCCCCTCGCTTTCTGGCCCCTCCATGCCCTCGCCTCGCTCCATGGCCCATCCCCTGTAAACCACCATCACCCTTACGAACCCCTGAGGCCTCTGCACCCCTGCAACTCTGGCCTCTTGAGTTTGTCCGATTCTTAATTGCTCCGTGATCAGCTCCTGTGCCTATCCTCTTCCCTCCCTAACCCTCTCCACCCCCTCCCTCCCTCCCTCTCTCTTTCTCTCTCTCTCCTCCTTTCAAACGCTCCTTAAAACCTACCTCTTTGACCAAGCTTTTGACCACCTGCCCTGGTATCTCTTTTCCCGGAGTCGGTGTCAGAAACATTTTTTGTTAAGTTAGTGGTCCATGTGAAGTGGATATTTTGGTCCATTAAAGACTCTGCAACAAAGCAAGTTCTTGTGGTTAAACGATTTCCACTTAGTCAGGTTCCAATTCACAGACTCCTTTAGGAAGGGGTCCTTATGGTCAGTGTCCTTGTGAAAAGGGTCCAAATGCCAAGTTCCCCCCTTTAAAAGGGCCATGCCAGTGGATATCCCCTTTTAAAGGGACCGTGATAGTGAGTGTCCCTTTTAGGACGGTGAAAGATTCCTGTCGGAGGGGTTTGTGAGGGTTCAGCCCAGTCTTTTAAGAGATCCTAACTCAGTCAGTTTTTTCGAGGGTCACTGTCCTGAGGCTCTGGTTGTGCTGCTGCTTCTCGGGCTGAATCTAATGATATTGTAACCAGGGCTGTGTAAAGTGTGTGGGTTGAATGTGCCAGGGATGTCTTAATGAATGAACAAAGGGTGCATCCTGGGACAGTGTCGATAGGTGGTGGATTAGGCTTAAGTCTGACCTTTCACCTTTTCGGCCTGCTACCTCAAAACGGCCTAAACTGAGACCTTAATGTCTCTGGTGTTTTTGGAAGAATGTCCAAGGCAAAGTGAGATTGGGCCTGTGTCCGTCATGGACCAACTCTGTGTACACTATGCACAGTGCTTTTTCAGGTGTCCATTTAGGTGAGGTTAATCAGTGGGAGAGTCTAGGACCAGAGGGCATAATCTCAGAATAAGGGGGTGCCCATTTAAAACAGATGAGGAGGAATTTCTTCTCTCCGAGGGTAGTGAATCTGTGGAATTCTTTACTGCAGAGGGCTGTAGAGGCTGGGTCATTAAGTATATTCAAGGCTGAGATAGACAGATTTTTAATCAGTAAGGGAACCGAGGGTTATGGGGAAAAGGCAGGAAAGTGGAGTTGAGGATTATCAGTTCAGCCATGATCTCATTGAATGACGGAGCAGACCCGATGGGCCGAATGGCCTACTTCTGCTCCTATGTCTTAAGGGTCATTTCTTCTGCAATGCTTCAGGGAAATGGCTGCCTAAGGCAAGGGGAGTAGTGGACACACTCAGAAAGCAAACCAAGGACGATATACCTTTTTAAGAAGGACATGAAACGATCCCTGAGTGGGGAGATCCATACAGAGTCTCAGTCTCAGCCTGAGATGAATGTGATAGTGTTGGAAAAGGTGTGAAGTGGTGCTTATTGACTGGGAATTCAGAGACAGTTTCAGGCCCTCAGAATCTTCGGTTTATTAAAAGCCTGTCACTTTCGCACAATATACAAACACCCTGTAAACTTACTGAAAACATAGAGTAAAAAATGTGGGGGATTATTCAACAACATTCAAGCAGTGCCATTAACAACAATAACTACTTTTATATAGCATCTTTAACGGAATGAAATATCCCAGGGTGTTTCACATTATAAAACAAAATATTACACCGAGACACACAAGGAGATATTTCATCAGGTGACCCAAAGCTAGGTCAAAGAGATCGATTTTTAAAAGCATCTTAAAGGAGGAGAGAGAGGTGGAGACGTTTAGGGAGGGAATTCCAGAGCTCAGGGCTCCCAGGCAGCTGAAGGCACGGCCGCCAATGGTGGAGCGATGGGAATCGGGGGGATGCTCCTGAGGCCGGAATTGGAGGAGCGCAGAGATCTCGGAGGGTTGTAGGGGGCTGGAGGAGATCACAGAGATAGGGAGAGAGGGTGAGGCTATGGAGGGGTTTGGACACAAGGATGAGAATTTTAAAACCAAGACGTTGCTTGACCAGGAGCCAGTGTGGGTCAGCGAGCACAGGGGGTGATAGGGGAACGGGACTCGGTGTGAGTTCGGACACGGGCAGCAGAGTTTTGGATGACCTCAAGTTTACGGAGGGTAGAATGTGGGAGGCCAGCCAGGAGGGTGTTGGAATAGTCACGTCTGGAGGCAACAAAGGCAGGAATGAGGGTTTCCACAGCGGATGAGCTGTGACCGGGGTGGAGTTGGGCGATATTACAGAGGGGGAAATGGGCGGCCTCAGAGATGGCGTGGATAAGAGGCTGGAAACTCATCTCATGGCTGAATACGTAGTAGAATGTTCCAAGGTGTCTCTTAGAAGTTCCATCAGACAGAATTTAACCCAGAGCCACATAAGGAGATACAAGGGACAGGTGACCAAAATCTCTGTCAAAGTGGTCGGTCTTAAGGAGGGTCTTAAAAGAGGAGAGAGAGAGGTGGAGAGGTTTAGGGAGGGAATTCCAGAGCTTAGGGTCCCAGGCAGCTGAAGGCACGGCCGCCAATGGTGGAGCGATAGGGAATCGGGGGATGCTCAAGAGGCCGGAATTGGAGGAGCGCAGAGATCTCGGAGGGTTGTAGGGGGCTGGAGGGGGTTACAGAGATAGGGAGGGGCGAGAAACCGTGGAGGGATTTGAAAACAAAGATGGGAATTTTAAAAACGGGGCATTGCCAATTGGAAGCCAATGTAGATGGTGTGATGGGTGAACAGGAGGGTGAGTTAGCATCCTGGCAATTGGTAGGGGTCTGAGAGTGGAGCAGGAGACCGGGGTGGGATTTTAACTTTAGCCCTTTGGTTACAGATCGATCTTGACTGAAAAACGTGATGACCTATCACGTACTTCATCTCACAACATAAGATTTTAAACATGGACGTCGTTGGTGTCTAGGTTACGTTTTAGAAAATTCTAGACCATTCACTCAAAAAGCTGAAGGGAAGGTTTTGCTGCCCGAAACTTGGATCGTTTATTAAATTGATGGAAACCCTGGGTGCTCTTTAATTCCAGATGTGTAGCTGCGATGAAGTGGCGAGATAAGGATGGGAGGGAGGTGGAGGTGGAAGGGGAGGAGAGTGATGAATCTGGAGGCCTGGCTGTGTGACATTTAGTAAATGGACTAGAGGCTGGAAAGTGCCCCTACCACCCCCACTGACCGCTCTGCTGGCACTGCCATGCCCAGGTCAGTGCCAGTCTGTGCCTCTGCAGCATGCCGCTTTGTTGCTGTCTGTCTTGTGGTGGGTGACTGACCTCAAAGGCCAATGGAAAGCAGAACGTCGGCAACTGGTTGCCATGGACACAGACTCCTACATGTGATATTTTGGTTGTGATTGTGAAGCTTAGTTGTCAACAGTTGAGTTGGTGCCTGTCCTGATCAGTCTCTCTCTCTCTCTCCCTCCCTTTTCCTCTCTCTCACTCTCCCTCTATCTCTCTTTCTCCCTCTCTCCGTCTCTACCATTCTGTCCTTTCCTCTCCTCTCTTACACTCACTTCTTTCTTCCCCTCCCTCATTCTGTCTCCCTCTCCTTTCTCCCTCACTCCTCTCCTTTACTTTCTCCCACCCTACCCCTCCCCTTCTCCCTCATATCCATCCCAACTCCCTCCCCTCTCTCCCTCTCCTCCCCTCCTTTCTCCCTCTCCCCCTCTTCTCTTTGCCCTAACTCCCTCCCTTTCCCTCTCTTCCTCTTTCCTATCTCTCTATTTCTCTCCCTTCCCTCGCCACCTCCTCTCCCTGCATTCCCATTCCACTCTACCCCTCCCTCCTCTCTACCTCCCCTTCCACCTGTCTCCCTCCCTCCATTCTAATGTCTCTCTCTGCTCCTCTCTCCCTCACCTCCCCTCTCCATTTACCCCTCTCTCTCTCTCTGTCTCCTTCTCGTTCTTTCTCACCCCTCCTCTTCGTGCTGCCTCCTTTCCCTCCATCCCCATCTTCTCTCCCCCTTTCTCTCGCTCTCTCTCTCTCCCTCTCTCTATCCACCCCTCCTCTCTCTCCCCATTAGCAGCCGGATGGAGTCTATCTAGAAGCAGCAATTAAATCTGCCCCCATCCCAGGGTGGGTGTAATTACCCTTCTATCTTTGTGTTCAGGGCCTGAGGGAGAGGGGAAATCGCTATGGTGATGGTGGAGACCAATGTTTTTAGCACTTTCTCGGGCTGTTTGATGATCACTCAGATTCATCACTTCAAGTCTCGGTAGGTACCAGGAGCAACGTGTTCCCAACCATCAGAACACAGGGCATCTTCGAAAAACTCATTGACTGAACGTAACCATTCAAGCAATTTATGGCCATTTTAAGCTTCGTTCAGACCAATCCTCAAATGGACTCTCATGGCTGCTTCCCAAAATCTTCAGCCAGCCTGAAGGGAGCCAAACCTTCGGAAAACCCGAGACCAGTCCCCGTCACAAACTCCATTCCCAAGCCACTGAATCCCAGCCCACTCCCAGGCCCCTGTCTCAGGCTGAATTTCCAACTCCACATTGTCTTCATACCGGAATAACCACCTCTGTAATATCTCTATATCCAGCTCGTCCTCTGCCACTCCTCACCTGCTGTTGAAATCCTCATCCATGTCTTCATCATCTCCAGCCTCAACTTTTTCCAATGCTCATCTTACAACCTTCATAAACATTAGCTTCTCCGAAACCCCTGGAGCTGCCTGAATCCTAATCCACACCAGGTTTCATCCCCTGTGCTGGGCTGGCCTGGATTGGTCCAGCACGCAATGCTTCGATTATAATACGTTCATTCTCATCTTCAAATCCATCCACGGCCCCGGCCCTTCCCATCTCCGCAACCTCCTCTGGTCTGACAATCTCGCACTGTCTCTGTGGTCCTCTGTATCATTGGCCGACTCCACCCTGGTCTCAGCTCATCCGCTGTGGAAACCCTCATTTCTGCCTTTGTTGCCTCCAGACTCGACCATTCCAACACCCTCCTAGCCTCCAACATTCTACCCTCCGTAAACTTGAGGTCATCCAAAACTCTGCTGCCCGTGTCCAAACTCACACCGAGTCCCGTTCCCCTATCACCCCCTGTGCCCGCTGACCCACACTGGCTCCCGGTCAAGCTACATTTGATTGTAAAATTCTCATCCTCCTTTTCAAATTCCTCCATGGCCTCGCCCCTCCCTCGCTCCATAACTTCCTCCAGCCCCCACAACCCTCCGAGATCTCTGCGCTCTTCCAATTCCAGCCTCTTGAGCATTCCCCGATTCCCATCGCTCCACCATTGGCGGCCCTGCCTTCAGCTGCCTGGGGGCCCTAAGCTCTGGAATTCCCTCCCTAAACCTCTCCGCCTCTCTCTCTCCTCCTTTAAGACGCTTCTTAAAACCAACTTCATCTGATTGAGTATGTCCTTTGTGGCTCTCTGTCATACTTTGTCAGATTCACACTCCTATGAATTGCCTGTTGACGATTAACTACGTTAAAGACACGATTAAAAACAAAATTCTTATAGCTCTTTTATCTAACCCCGTGCTATACCTATCCTAGGAGTGTTTGATGGGGACAGTGTAGAGGGAGCTTTACTCTGTATCTAACCCTGTGCTGTACCTGTCCTGGGAGTGTTTGATGGGGACAGTGTAGAGGGAGCTTTACTCTGTATCTAACCCCGTGCTATACCTGTTCTGGGAGTGTTTGATGGGGACAGTGTAGAGGGGGCTTTACTCTGTATCTAACCCCGTGCTGTACCTGTCCTGGGAGTGTTTGATGGGGACAGTGTAGAGGGAGCTTTACTCTGTATCTAACCCCGTGCTGTACCTGTCCTGGGAGTGTTTGATGGGGACAGTGTAAAGGGAGCTTTACTCTGTGTCTAACCCCATGCTGTACCTGTCCTGGGAGTGTTTGATGGGGACAGTGTAAAGGGAGCTTTACTCTGTATCTAACCCCGTGCTGTACCTGTCCTGGGAGTGTTTGATGGGGACAGTGTAGAGGGAGCTTTACTCTGTATCTAACCCCGTGCTGTACCTGTCCTGGGAGTGTTTGATGGGGACAGTGTAGAGGGAGCTTTACTCTGTATCTAACCCCGTGCTGTACCTGCCCTGGGAGTGTTTGATGGGGACAGTGTAGAGGGAGCTTTACTCTGTATCTAACCCCGTGCTGTACCTGTCCTGGGAGTGTTTGATGGGGACAGTGTAGAGGGAGCTTGACTCTGTATCTAACCCTGTGCTGTACCTGTCCTGTGGGTGTTTGATGGGGACAGTGTAGAGGATTGTGAACACTTTCTAGCTCTGTTTACTCCCACCAGTAGATGTGTTGGGTGGATGAACCCTCCAGATGACCTCGCCCTCCGAGGAACTGTCTGAATTGTTCTCGATCTGAAACTCTGATGAAAGGTCTCATTTTTAAACTGCAGCAGGAGGTTGAGGTGAATCAGGATGGGTGTTCAGGTGGGAGCTGGTGTGGCTGCCAATTATGGGAATATTGAGCCGCTGGAGGCTGGGTCAGGCGAGGGTGGGACAGGGTCACTGGGGAGGAGTTCCACAGGTTTAAGGTCCTTGCCAGCAATGCATTAGAACAGATTCCAGCATTATAAACCTCAGCATGCACATAGTGAGTGAGAAGGCATGCAGGAGATGGAGGCTGGTTGTTCGATGGAGTTTTGGTGAGAATGTTATCATCGTCTTGTTAAAATTGAGGTAATATCGTATTGGGATTCCGACACGAAACAGAAACCCTACCCTGTAGATATTTAATAACGTTCTCCTCATTACTATTCCTTATTTTTTAACTGGTGTATTCTACTGAACAAAGACGATTAAGGTGGTCGACCCTCTGCCTGAAACTTGTTACCAGAATAAAAGAATTCTCTTCTCAGTTTCGGGAATGTCCCCACCTCGTTTTCCCTAAAGAGTTTCCAACAGACCACCCGGGACTGGACAGACCAATTACAAAGCCAGCTACAGGAACACCATTTACACTTGATAAGCCAACCTTGCTAAGCAGAGTCCATGTGTCTGTTGAGACAATGGCTTCCCAAGCACCAGACACTCAACACCTTTTCAACCCATAATGGCTGAGACATTATCAGTCCTGAAAATAAAGCCAAATTCCAGAAGCTGGATAAACGTCCTTTGTTGAAGTCACTGTGGAGAAGGAAGGTCAGGTGACCCAAGACTCTGGCCTTTTGAACAGTTTAATATTATCTTCCTGGGCTGTGCAGTCAGTCTGCTATTTAACATGCAGCTGACAGGCCACACAGAAGCAAGCTCTGACCCCCTGCCCATCTAACCTGACTCTGCTGGAAGACTTTGCGTCATCGCCTACAGAGCCGTGTCAGTCTCTGCCTCCCTCCTTCACCTGGGGACCTCGACACCACCTGGAAAGTGAATCTTACAACACTGGTCTGCAGCCGGCTGACCATCGATGGCCCACGTGAGAGAATGCCTCATTGGACTCTGACTTTGGAACTCACCTGAATCAATGTTCGTTTTCTCTGTGGTCATTGTACTGTAAAAACCTCCTTTTCTCTATCCACCCTCCCCCCACCCCTGCTTTACTGTGCGAATGCAGAGTGGGATGTTGCTAATGCTCCTTTCACAGGGTTTGAATGTGTGAGTAAACTAACCCTCTGAGATAATCCTAACTCGAGTTTGCTGTGGGCAAAATTGTTTGTGAAATTGGATCCCACAAAAACCCAAGAGGTTGGGAAAAAAACCCACCACCGCTTATTCTTAAAAAAAGCTAATTCAAATCACCTTCTGTTTAAGGGCAGGCAGTAGGAGGGAAATAGTGCTGTTTGAACTGACCCCTGCCTGTCTGTAACAAATGTGATTTTTAACATTTATTTTATGGGATGTGGGTGTCGCTGGCTGGGCCCAGCATTTATTGCCCATCCCTAATTGCCCCTTGAGAAGGTGGTGGGTGAGCTGCCTTCTTGAACCGCTGCAGTCCATGTGGTGTAGGTACACCCACAGTGCTGTTAGGAAGGAAGTTCCAGGATTTTGACCCAGCGACAGTGAAGGAACGGCCGATATATTTCCAAGTCAGGATGGTGAGTGGCTTGGAGGGGAACTTCCAGGTGGTGGTGTTCCCATGTGTCTGCTGCCCTTGTCCTTCTAGATGGTAGTGGTCGTGGGTTTGGAAGGTGCTGTCTAAGGAGCCTTGGTGAGTTGCTGCAGTGCATCTTATAGAGAGAGACGGACTGAGAGGGAGAGAGAGAGAGAGCGTAAGAGAGGGACAGTAGGAGGGAGAAATAGCGAGAGTGAGAGGGTGCCAGTGAGATGGACAGCAAGAGAGAAAGACAGAAAAAGAGTTAGAGAAAGAGAGATAAAGACAGAAAATTCTGGAAATACTCAGCAACTTCTGCAGAGAGATAAAACCAGAGTTAACTTCCCGAGTCATGATCTTATGATCAGAAGCCAGAGTGAAAGGCCATTGGTCTTGAGGTGTTAGCTCTGTTTCTCACCCCACAACTGCTGAATGACCTGAGTTATTCCAGCATTTTCTGCTTTTATTTCAGATTTCCAGCATCTGCAGCATTTTGCTTGTGTAAAAGAGAGAGTGAGTGAGGCTGACGGAGAGAGAGACAGAGAGAGAGAGACCGTGTAGGAAAGTGTTAGGCTGATTGACAGAGTTTGAGAGAGAGAGAGAGAGGCTGTGAAGTGAGAGAGAGAGAGAGAGAGAGGGAGAGAGTAATGAGATTATCAGCTGAGATGTTTGCATAACCCTCTGAAGTAAAAACAAGCTGTGTATTTTGATGTACGTGATTTGACTGACAGGGACACTGTGTACCTTCATTCCGAGTTTCATACCAGCTCCAGCTCTCTCTCTCTCTCTCTCTGTCTGTCCTCATGTGCCCTCAGTTTCACCAGCAGTTCCATCTCACTCACTGCCCACATGGTGGTTGTATCACTCACCTGCCACAAGCACACGTCATGACTGGGCCTTACTCGCTGGACGGACAGTCTGAAAGTTCCGTATTTGGGACATTGACCACAGAGGCCTTTCCTCCTTGGTTCTGTTCCCACCAGCACCCTGCACCCCACCCCATCCCACCCCACCCCACCCCACACCACCCCACCCCATCCCACACCACCCCACCCCACCCCACCCCACACCACCCCACCCCACCCCACCCCACCCCACCCCACCCCACCCCACCCCACACCACCCCACCCCACACCACCCCACCCCATCCCACCCCACCCCACCCCACCCCACCCCACACCACCCCACACCACCCCCCCCACACCACCCCACCCCACACCACCCCCACCCCACACCACCCCACCCCACACCACCCCACCCCCCCACCACACACCACCCCACACCACCCCACCCCACCCCACCCCACACCACCCCACCCCACACCACACCACCCCACCCCACACCACACCACCACCACCCCACCCCACCCCACCCCACCCCACACCACCCCACACCCACCCCACCCCACCCCACCCCACCCCACACCCACACCACCCCACCCCACCCCACCCCCACCCCACCCCCCCCACCCACCCCACCCACCCCACCACCCCACCCCACCCCACCCCACCCCACCCCACCCCACCCCATCCCACCCCATCCCACCCCACCCCACCCCATCCCACCCCATCCCACCCACCCCACCCCACCCCACCCACACTACCCCCCCACCCCATCCCACCCCATCCCACCCCACCCCACCCCACCCACACTACCCCACCCCACCCCATCCCACCCCACCCCACCCCACCCCACACTACCCCACCCCACCCCATCCCCACCCCACCCCACCCCACCCCACCCCACCCCATCCCACCCCATCCCACCCCACCACACCCCACCCCCACACTACCCCACACCACCCCACCCCACCCACCCATCCCACCCCACCCCACACTACCCCACCCCACCCCACCCCACACCACCCACCCATCCACCCCACCCCACCCCACACTACCCCACCCCACCCCATCCCCCCACCCCACCCCACCCCACCCCATCCCACCCCACCCCACCCCACCCCACCCCACCCCACCCCACCCCACCCCATCCCACCCCATCCCACCCCATCCCCACCCCACCCACCCCACCCCACACTACCCCACCCCACCCCATCCCACCCCATCCCACCCCAACCCCACCCCACCCCACACTACCCCACCCCACCCCATCCCACCCCACCCCACCCCACCCCACACTACCCCACCCCACCCCATCCCACCCCATCCCACCCCACCCCACCCCACCCCACCCCATCCCACCCCACCCCCACCCCACCCATCCCACCCCATCCCACCCCACCCCACCCCACCCCACACTACCCCACCCCACCCCACCCCACCCACCCCACCCCATCCCATCCCACCCCACCCCACCCCACCCCACCCCACCCCACCCCACACCACCCCACCCCATTCCACCCCACCCCACCCCACACTACCCCACCCCACCCCATCCCACCCCACCCCACCCCATCCCATCCCATCCCACCCCACCCCACCCCCACCCCACCCCACCCCACCCCACCCCACCCCACCCCACCCCACCCCACCCCATCCCACCCCACCCCACCCCCATCCCACCCCATCCCCACCCCATCCCACCCCACCCCACCCCACCCCATCCCACCCCACCCCACCCCACCCCACCAGCCCATAGGCAAAACTTTGATAGAACTCGCCCAGGACCCTCCTGACCAGCGTCCAACATCCCATTGTCCGGAAATGCTAGCTCCTCCAAAGTCCAGTGACCTGTACGCCAACACGCAGCAAGTCCTCTTCACTCATCGCCCCTTGTACTCACTGGCCTCCACTGGCTCCATTTCAACAATGCCTCAAGTCTAAAATGCTCATCAAATCCCTCCATGGCCTCACCCCATCTCCCTCTCCCTATAACCTCCCCCGGCCCCCCGCAACCCTCCGGGATCTCTGCGCTCCTCCAATCCCGACCTTTCCACAGCCCCCGATTCCCGTCGCTCCACCATTGGCAGCCGTGCCTTCAGCTGCCTGGGGCCTAAACTCTGGAATTCCCTCCCTAAACCTCTCCGCCTCTCTCTCCTCCATTAAGACACTCCTTAAAATTGACCTCTTTGACCTACCTCTTTTGGTCAGCACTCCCTAATATCTCCTCAAGTGGCTCTGGGTCAAATTCTGTTTGATAACTCCTCCTGTGAAATGCCTCAGGATTGTTCACTATATGAAAGATGCTATATCAATGCAAGTTGCTGCTATTGAAACTGGATGATGGCTACACTGTACAGAGGGCTGCTCAATCACAAAGAAGGAGCAAGCAGAGCACATTTGACCCTCCTTCAACTCAGAGGCACCTGAATCAAGCGAAGGTGAACTAAAGCGATCTGGATGAGATCATCATTCCCATTGTGATAGATAAACACAAATCAGATTAACTTTATATACTGGAAAAGACAGTAATTACTCCAGGCCCAGAATGTAGAGGGAGCTTTACTCTCTATCTAACCCTGTGCTGTACCTGTCCTGGGAGTGTTTGATGGGGACAGTGTAGAGGGAGCTTTACTCTGTATCTAACCCCATGCTGTACCTGCCCTGGGAGTGTTTGATGGGGACAGTGTAGAGGGAGCTTTACTCTGTATCTAACCCCATGCTGTACCTGTCCTGGGAGTGTTTGATGGGGACAGTGTAGAGGGAGCTTTACTCTGTATCTAACCCCATGCTGTACCTGCCCTGGGAGTGTTTGATGGGGACAGTGTAGAGGGAGCTTTACTCTGTATCTAACCCCGTGCTGTACGTGCCCTGGGAGTGTTTGATGGGGACAGTGTAGAGGGAGCTTTACTCTGTATCTAACCCCGTGCTGTACCTGCCCTGGGAGTGTTTGATGGGGACAGTGTAGAGGGAGCTTTACTCTGTATCTAACCCCGTGCTGTACCTGTCCTGGGAGTGTTTGATGGGGACAGTGTAGAGGGAGCTTTACTCTGCATCTAACCCAGTGCTGTACCTGTCCTGGAGCATAAGGCATTTCACTCCCCAGCTCTCAACCTCAGTAGGAAATTTCAGCAAACCTTTTAACGGTAATGAATCGTGGAATTCAATTTGTTTCCCTCTGACATTTCGATCTGACCTGACTTACCCTAGCCAGAAAAGGGGAGGATGAGGTTGGCTCAGAGTTCATGCTTGAAGCATTGAACCTTTTGTGATATTCCCTTTGATTGCCAACGAGAGTTGAATTACTTCCTTCACGCTGAAATTCAGGAAAGCTGTTGGGAGCTGTTGAGTTTCCTCTCTTAATTCCCAAGCCGATTCCACCATTGTTCTTAAAGTACCTGAGCAAACAACCCACTTCTGGTTGGTATGGATTTCCTATTGAAAGCAGTGTTTTAATCCTACTGAAGATCACACGGCAACAAGTCATTTGATGAATATGAAACTGTTAACACAGTAAAATATTCCGGGACACTCTACAGGCGCTACATCAGCCAAAGTTTGACCCTGTGCCACATGAGGAGATATTAGGGACAGGTGACCAAACGCTTGGTCAAAGAGTTTGGTTTTAAGGAGCATCTTAAAGGAGGAGAGGGAGGCGGAGAGGGGTTTAGGGAGGGAATCCCAGAGCTCAGGGCCCCCAGGCAGCTGAAGGCCCGGCCACCAATGGTGGAGCGATGGGAATCGGGGGGATGCTCGAGAGGCCGGGATTGGAGGAGTGCAGAGATTCTGAAGGATTGTTGGGGGGTGTGGGAGATTACAGAGATAGGGATGGGCAAGGCCAAGGTGGGATGTTAATTCCAGAATGGGAATTTTAAAAATCGAGACATTAGTGGAACGGGAGCCAAAGCAGTGAGCACTGGATGAATGGGAGTTGGTGGGAGTTAGGAAAGGGGGCAGCAGAATTTTGGATGGATCTTAATTTATGGGATGTGCAGGTTGACCGGGAGAACATTGAAATGCAGTTTGTGTCGGGTATTGGTGGGTGGGCTCTACGATGGGGGCTTCTCTGCTACATTCTTACTCAAATAGAATCCCGGAACTGTACAGCACACACTGAGGCCATTCAGTCCATTATGTCCCTGTCAGCCTTTTGTCAGGTTATATTTTACTCCCCTAGCCCTGTTGAATTTTTTTACTTTAAATGTTTTTTCACTTGCCTTGGGAAGGGTATTCCATACCCTGCAGCCCCCACGCTGTTTCTGCAAAGGCAGTTCCATTTCCTAACAACCCTCTACATCAAAAGGAAAACTCTCTGAAGTCCCCTCTCCATTCTTTCAATGAACTCACACACAGACAGACCTGATATAGTTCCTGGTTCATAAAGGGATGGGATTACCTGCAGCAAGACCATCTTTTATTAGGCTTTTGGTTCTTTGCCCCATTAGGAATGTGCACAATGGGAATGAATGGGAAGGGGTTTGGATCCATTGAGATTAATGTACAGTGGGAGTGAATGGGAAGGGGTTTGGGTCCATTGGGATTGTGTACAATGGGAGTGAATGGGAAGGGGTTTGGGTCCATTGGGATTGTGTACAATGGGAGTGAATGGGAAGGGGTTTGAGTCCATTGGGATTGTGTACAATGGGAGGGAATGGGAAGGGGTTTGGGTCCATTGGGATTGTGTACAGTGGGAGTGAATGGGAAGGGGTTTGGGTCCATTGGGATTGTGTACAATGGGAGTGAATGGGAAGGGGTTTGGGTCCATTGGGATTGTGTACAGTGGGAGAGAATGGGAAGGGGTTTGGGTCCGTTGGGATTGTGTACCGTGGGAGTGAATGGGAAGGGGATTGATCTGTACAACATTTCACATTTTCTCTCTCTCAGATATCAGTTTCCCTGGATTCAGCTGTCAGTGAGTTATTTGCAGCTTGTTTTGGTAATTAATGAGTTAACAACTGCCATGCTGCGCATAATTGTGGTCCCTAAAAATGATACCAAAACACGGCTTGGCTCCCGAGCTCACATAGCTGCTGTGTAACCCAATACTGGGACAGGACAGCTGACAAAGCATTTGTGATGGCAAATGAGGAAGCTGGATGGCCGGGAGCTGTGTCTGATCCCTCAGCATTCAGATCGATGGGAGCGAGGTTTTCGAACCAGAGCCTTAAAATCGGAAGGTGCTGATGAACCTTGCCCTCAAAAATCCCTTTCAGAAATCAAAGTAGCAAATGCTCCCGCACATTTCTTTCAACTTCCTCTGACTACTCTCTCCAGGCTATTTAGTTTTTCAAATGCCACAGCCTCTCTGTCTAAACTTTCTTACTCCTAAACGTATCCTCTGCCCACATCCCTCCACCCCACCCCCCTGTCGCCCTGCAGGAATTCAGAGCCGTGACCAGACTCTGCTGTGCAGTCATCTGCCCGCCATTGTGCCGGACACATGGAGATGTGAGCTGTTGAACGGTGCAGAGGGGTATCAGTGTCAAACCTGGAGCTTACCCTTGGTACATCATTTCCCAGGGATCTCGGCGAATGATCAGAGTGAATGGCATCACTGCCAGCTCCTATTTTAACCTCCCTTAGCCCTTTCCATCGAGAACTACCAGAGTGATGTCGCCCATCTTGGTTTTCCTTCTTTACTCGCTCGCTCTTACCTGATCTCCCTCTCATCTCGCTCTCTCCGCTCCAACCCTAACATTGGCTGGCATCAACCCTGCCGGGATATGGGTGGCGCTGTTATTGTTGGCAAACCAGCCTCTTACCTCGGGGAGCCCGAATGCCAACTCTCTGACACCTGCTTCTCCCTTGACCACGACCCCCCCCACAACCCACAACCTCCCCCCCGCGCCACCTCCACAACACACCATTTCCCAGACTGTCACTGACCTCACCTCCATTGCAGATCTATCCACCATAGTCTCCAACATCCTAGTGCCCCAACACCGTACAGCCTGCTTCTACCCAAGAACCACAAACAGAACTGCCCTGGGAGACTTTACTGTTCCGGCCTGTCCCTGCCCCATCGAACTTATCTCTTCCTATCTTGACTCTCTGCCCAACTACATAGAATTAGAGAATGGTTACAGCACAGGCAGATGGTGAAATCTGAATTCAATAAAAATCTGGAATTAAAAGTGATGGTGATGATCATGAAACTATCGTCGATTGCAGTAAAAACCCATCTGGTTCACTAATGCCCCTTTAGGGAAGGAAATCTGCCCTCCTTACCCGGTCTGGCCTACATGTGACTCCAGACCGCACACAGCAATGTGGTCGACTCTTAAATACCCTCTGAACAAGGGGCAATTAGGGATGGGCAATAAATGCTGGGCCCAGCCAGCGACGCCCACATCCCACGAATGAATTTTTAAAAAGGAGGCCACTCATTCCATCTTGTCCATACTGGCTCACTGTGAGAACACCTCAGCTAGTCCCATTCCCCCAATAAATGCCAAGCTTCCATGAACCATTTTGGTGAATTTTTCTGCCGGTGTTTAGTGCTTTCTGTCCGTGGGCTCGTCCGCATGTCCGAGCTTCTCCCTGTTCAGGGGATCTGATCGTTCTTAAGTCCGGAAAGGGAGGGGCTCAGTTCAGGTCACACACTTCCAAATGGCGGCAATGGTGGGGGGGGGCCAGCGCTGTGACCAACACCCCCCAAGAGGGGTCAGCCTACAGATCCAGTTGTGGTGCTTCACAGGGAACATGAAACCTGACTTTTAAATGCTTCTGCACGGCTGGAAGACTGAGGGGGTTTTCACAGTGTAGGACTCCCGAGTCAGGGCAGGGGATTAATGGTCGGGGGAGGGGGGCGGGGGGGTCTATGTGAACATAGGGCGATTAGGCTTTGCATGTTCAGCTGTTGGCGACTTTTCAGAGGTTAGCGATGACGTGCTGTGGATCCCCGGCCTACTGGACACCAGCAGAGTCAGAGAGAAAGACTCCTATTTATATAACTTCTTCACAACCCCCATCATCTTTCCAGCCAATGAAATACTCTCGGAAGTGCAAGGTAGGGAGCACCCAATCTGAGCCCAGCAAGATCCCACAGGCTGCGTCCCGATCAGATAATCTGCTCTTTATCGAGTGTCGTTGGAGGGATAACTCACCAGGGAGAACTCCTCCGATCTTTGAATCTTCCAATCCCCCCCCAACAAAGCATCGGAAGGGCCTTAATTCAATGCCCGACTGGAAAGACGGCTGCACCCGCAGGGCAGGGCCCCCCTGGTACTGCACTGCAAGCGTCAGCCCAACTTTTACACTGAAGCCTGACAGGGTGGCTGGCCTATGTGTTATTTCTGTCCCTCCACACGCTTTCCTCGGTCCGCAGTGGCCGATCGAGAGTCTGAAAAGCCACAACCTGAGCTCCCATGGCCGTGCCCACCGTTATACCCGCTGTCGGGGGGCTGAGGGAGGGGAGGTGGTCAGTCTAATACAACACCCACAACCCACGTGGGGAGTGGAGGGGGGGGAGAATCGGAAAAGCACTGAGAACAAGAACTGTGGCCTCGTGGCGTGAGAAACAGGAGCAGGAGTGGGCTATTCGGCCCCTCTATTCCGCCATGGCTGATCCTCTACCTCAACTCCACTTTCCCATGCTATCCCCAGATCACTGAACTCCCCCAGTGCCAAAAAATCTAACCCTCTCAGCCTTGAATCTACTCGATGGGTCAGCAACCACGGCTCTCTGAGGGAGAGAATGCCAAAGATTCACCACCCTCTGGGCGAAGACATTTCTCCTCATCCCAGTCCTAAATGGCCCCACCCCCTATCCTGAGGCTGTGCCACTGTGTTCCAGACCCCACCCTTGCCCCCCACCCCAGCCAGGGTGGAGCAGCCTCTCAGTGTGGACCCTGGCGAGCCCATGAAGAATTGTAAACGATTCCTTGAGATCACCTCTGGTTCCCTGAGGTGGTCCCGGGGCTCCAACATCAAACAGCATCGAGCGGCGAGTGGAAGGTGACGCCCCTCCCCAATAATATTTAACCCGAAACAAGACTGTTTGTTGTATTTGTTACTCTGAGCTTATCCGCGTTACAATTTGTCCCGAGCCCTGTTTAAACAGACAACAGACAGAATCACAAACCGAAGGAGAGAGTTCGGCCGGTCAAAGTCACACTGCTCCTGTTGTGTCTGTTTCTGTTCGTCCCCGGGGGTGGGGGTTGGGGGTGGAAGGAAGGGGGTGGGGATGGGTATGTGGGGAGGGTTGGGGGGGTTGGTGGTGGGGGGGGGGGTGGGGAGGGTTGGGGGGGTGGTGGGATGGGGATGGGGGTGGGGGGTGGGGATGGGGGTGGGGAGGGTTGGGGGGGTGGTGGGATGGGGATGGGGGTGGGGGGTGGGGATGGGGGTGGGGAGGGTTGGAGGGGTGATGGTGGTGGTGGTGGTGGTGGGGGGGTGGGGGTAGGGGTAGGGGACGGGGGTATGGGATGGGGGTGGGGGGGTGGAGGGATGGGGGTGGGGGTGGGGGATGGGAGTAGGGGATGGGGGTGGGGGTGGGTGGGTGGAGGGATGGGGTAGGGGTGGGGGTAGGATTGTGAGTGTGGGGCTGGGGGGGTGGAGGGATGGGATGGGGGTGGGGGATGGGGGTATGGGATGGGGGTGGGGGGTGGAGGGATGGGGTGGGGTTGGGGGTAGGGGTATGGGGTGGGGGTGGTGGTAGGGGATGGGGGTGGGGGGGTGGAGGGATGGGTGGGAGTGGGGGTGGGGGGGGTGGAGGGATGGGGTGTGTGTGGGGATGGGGGTGAGGGGGTGGAGTGGTTGTAGGGGTGGGGATGGTGGTGAGGGTGGGGGGATGGGGGTGGGGGTTGGGGTGGGGGGTGGGGATGGTGGTGTGGGGTGGGGTTGGGGGATGGGTTGGGGGTTGGGGTGGGGGTGGCAATAGTCACAAAGTTGAGGCTGGTCTTCAGAGTTGAACCCTGTGCAGAGGGGAAATTCCCGGGTGTGGGATCTGGGGGCAAGGAAATTTATCCCATCGGATGCAACCCAATCATCCCGCTCATCCTCGCTGTTTGTTCCCTGATTCCTGGGCTTCCCCCCCCATTCCCTGGGAATGACAGTGTAGTGGTTACATTGCTGGAGTAACCATCCCACCAAGGACCCCGGGGAATTGAAACTCTGTTCAGTAAAGAAGTCTGGAATTTAGAAACACGAGCGTCAGGAACGATGAGCTTGTGACCTCCAGATTGTTGTAAAGGCCCATTGGGTTCGAACATCCTTTAAACACAGGGGCCGGCACTGAGGGCTGAATATTGGCCCAGGACAGCAAGAAAAACTCTCCTGCTCTTCTCCAAAATAGTGTCATGGAGCCTGATCCATTGGCCTGAGAGGGCAGACGGGTTCACATCTCATCCTAAAGGCCACACTTCTGAGAGCGGCTACAAGAGCAGGTCAGAGGCTGGGAATCCTGCAGCGAGTAACTCACCTCCTGATTCCCCAAAGCCTGTCCACCATCTACAAGGCACAAGTCAGGAGTGTGATGGAATACTCTCCACTTGCCTGGATGAGTGCAGCTCCCACAACACTCAAGAAACTCAACACCATCCAGGACAAAGCAGCCCCACTTGATTGGCACCCCATCCACAAACATTCACTCCCTCCACCACCGACACACAGTAGCAGCAGTGTGTGTACCATCGACAAGATGCACTGCAGGAATTCACCAAGGCTCCTTCGACAGCACTTTCCAAACCTGTAATCTCTACCATCTAGAAGGACAAGGGCAGCAGACACATGGGAACACCACCACCTGAAAGTTCCCCTCCAAGTCACTCATCATCCTGACTTGGAAATATATGGCGTCCAGCTTCTTGAGTGTTGTGTGAGCTGCACTTATCCAGGCAAGTGGAGAGTATTCCATCACACTCTTGACTTGTTCTTTGTATATGGTGGGCAACCAAAGGTGGTAGTGTGGGGCGGGGCTCTGTGATGGTGGACAGCCAATGGCTTTAGGGAGACAGGAGGTGAGTTACTTTCTGAAGAGCTCCCAGCCTCTGACCTGCTCTTGTAGCCACAGTATTTAAATAGCTAGTCCAGTTCAGTTTCTGGCCAACAGTAACCCCCAGGATATTGATACTGGGGGATTCAGCGATGGTAATGCCATTGAATGTCAAGGGGCTATGGTTAGATTCTCTCTTGCTGGAGATACTCATTGCCTGGCACTTGTGTGGCACAGGTATTACTTGCCACTTGCCATCCCAAGCCTGAATATTGTCCAGGTCTTGCTGCACTTGGACATGGGCTGCTTCAGTATCTGAGGAGTCGCGAATGGTGCTGAACATCGTGCAATCATCAGCGAACATCCCCACTTCTGACCTTATGATGGAAGGAAGGTCATTGATGAAGCAGCTGAAGATGGTTGGGCCGAGGACACTACCCTGAGGAACTCCTGCAGTGATGTCCTGGAGCTGAGATGACTGACCTCCAACAACCACAACCATCTTCCTTTGTGCTAGGTATGACTCCAACCTGTGGAGATCCCCATTGACTCCAGTTTTGCTAGGGCTCCTTGATGCCAAATCAAATGGTGCCTTGATGTCAAGGGCAGTCACTCTCACCTCACCTCAGGAGTTCAGCTCTTTTGCCCTTGGATCTTGCTGAAAAAAAGAGACTTTTTGGTCAAAGATTGTTGTCTTGCACTTCCCAGGACAATTTGCAGGAATACCAAATGTAAAGGGAACATCAACTTAAACTGTATGAGAAGAGATTGCTGATTGATTGGCAAGTTGGCTCTGATTGGTAGAGGTGTTGCCATGGAGAATGTACTGGATGTTGGTGACTGACAGTTAACTGCCAAGCATTGTTTGAAATTTAAACTAGGCAGCTTGACCCTGATTGGTCAAGGCATTAACCTGAGGAATGAACCAGTGAATGGCTGTCACTTATTTTGTTTAGCTGAAACAGGTGCAATGTGTGTACATGTTCTTTCTGTCTGCAAAGACAGGGCCCTGTGTATTAATGTATGTAGCTTCCAGTACACACAAATACCCAACACTGCCAGCCCAACTGACAATCGTAAATTGGTTGTCAGCATAACTCTCAGCACACTGAGGATTACTTAGCAAATGTCCAGTTGCGGAATCACATCTAATGTTGGACACTATGTTTTGAGTTTTGCAATCGTGGGCTGGTTGGGTAGGGTCTGTACCCTGCCCATTGTGAACAGCGGCTGGGACAGGCTGTTTGACACAATCCGCCAGTCTTTGGGACGTACATCCTACATACCCAGCATCACACTGGCACTGAAATTCATATACCACATGACTCATTTTGTGTAATAGTCTTTTTGGCTTGGTGGTAGCATCCTGTTAATGGTGAATACTGCACAGTAAAACAAGCTTCAACTTGAAAAATCTCTTTTTACAGCAATACACAAGTTCTGCGCTATCAAACGACCTTTTGTCCATGTTTGAACCAAGGCTGTAATGAGGTCAGGAGCTGAGTGGCCCTGGTGGAACCCAAATTGGGCATCAGTGAGCAGGTTATTGCTAAGCAAGTGCCGCTTGATAGCACTGTTGATGACCCCTTCCATTACTTTACTGATGATGGAGAGTAGACTGATGGGGCGGTAATTGGCCGGGTTGGGTTTGTCCTGCTTATTACGTACAGGACATACCTGGGCAATTTTCCACATAGCCGGGTAGATGCCAGTGTTGTAACTGTACTGGAACAGCTTGGCTAGGGGCGCGGCAAGTTCCGGAGCACAAGTCTTCAGTACCATTGCCGGAATATTGTCAGGGCCCATAGCCTTTGTAGTGTCCAGTGCCTTCAGCCATTTCTTGATATCATGTGGAGTGAATCGAATTGGCTGAAGACTGGCATCTGTGATGCTGGGGACCTCCAGAGGAGGTCGAGATGGATCATCCACTTGGCACTTCTGGCTGAAGATTGTTGCAAATTCTTCAGCCTTATCTTTTGCACTGATGTGCTGGGCTCCTCCATCATTGAGGAGGGGGATATTTGTGGAGCCTCCTCCTCCAGTGAGTTGTTTAATTGTCCACCACCATTCACGACTGGATGTGGCAGGACTGCAGAGCTTAGACCTGATCGGTTGGTTGTGGGATCGCTTAGCTCTGTCTATCACTTGCTGCTTAAGCTGTTTGGCACGCAAGTAGTCCTGTGTTATAGCTTCACCAGGTTGACACCTCATTTTGAGGTATGCCTGGTGCTGCTCCTGGCATGCCCTCCTGCACTCTTCACTGAACCAGGGTTGATCCCCTGGCAATGTTAGAGTGGGGGTTATGCTGGGCCATGAGGTTACAGATTGTGTTCGAGTACAATTCTGCTGCTGCTGATGGCCCACAGCACCTCATGGTTGCCCAGTCTTGAGTTGTTAGATTTGTTCGAAATCTATCCCATTTAGCACGGTGGTAGCACCACACAACACGGTGGAGGGTGTCCTCAATGTGAAGGTGGGACTTTGTCTCCACAATGACTGTGCGGTGGTCACTCCTACCGATACTGTCATGGACAGATGCATCTGCGGCAGGCAGGTTGGTGAGGATGAGGTCAAGTATGTTTTTCCCTCTTGTTGGTTCCCTCACCACCTGCCGCAGATCCAGCCTAGCAGTTATGTCATTTAGGACTCGGCCAGCTCGGTCAGTAGTGGTGCTACCGAGACACTCTTGGTGATGGACGTTGAAGTCCCCAAACCAGAGTACATTCTGTGCCCTTACCACCCTCAGTGCTTCCTCCAAGTGATGTTCAACATGGAGGAGGCACTGATTCATCAGCTGAGGGAGGGCGGTACGTGGTAATCAGCAGGAGGTTTCCTTGCCCATGTTTGACCTGATGCCATGAGACTCCATGGGGTCCGGAGTCGATGTTGAGGATCCCAGGGCAACTCCCTCCTGACTGTATACCACTGTGTCACCGCCACCTCTGCTGGGTCTGTCCTGTCAGTGGGACAGGACATACCTAGGGATGGTGATGGTGGTGTCTGGGACAGTATCTGTAAGGTATGATTCTGTGAGGATGACTATGTCAGGCTGTTGCTTGACTAGTCTGTGAGACAGCTCTCCCAATTTTGGTACTAGCCCCCAGATGCTAGTAAGGAGGACTTTGCAGTGTCGACAGGGCTGAGTTTGCCGTTGTCGTTTCCGGTGCCTTGGTCGATTCCGGGTGGTTTCGTTCCTTTTTGAGACTTTGTTAGAACTGAGAGTCTCGCTAGGCCATTTCAGAGGTATTTAAGAGTCAACCACGTGGCTGTGGGTTTGGAGTCACATGTAGGCCAGACCGGGTAAGGATGGCAGATTTCCTTCTCTAAAGGGGCATTAGTGAACCAGATGGGGTTTTACGTCAATCGATGATGGTTGTCATGGTCGCCGTTACTAAGATTAGCTTTTCAATTCCCGATTCATTCATTGAATTTAAATTTCACCAGCTGCTGTGGTGGGATTTGAACCCGTATCCCCAGAGCAGTAACCTGGGTCTCTCTGGAATTACTAGTCCGGTGACATTACCACCTCCCCATGCTGCGTGCGGTGGGGATTAACCTTTAACTCCTGGAGCCTCCTGCCCAGCCCTGGAGGGTGGGGAACCCCTCTACATGGGAAGGTGATGGGAAACAGGGGCTGTCTCCCACGGGAGGCTGTGGATGTTGAGGGATGGCATCTCTCCAGCTCTCCCCCTCTCTGTCTCTTTCTACCTCTGGTTCCTCCTCTAAGGTACTTCTTAAAACCGACCACTTTGACCAAGCTTTTGGTCATCGGACCTAAGATCTCCTTAAGTGGCCAGGCCTTGTTTTACAACGCGGCCTCAAAGCGTGTTGCAATGTTTCATTCCGTTACTGTACAAATACAAGCTGTCAGTTGGACCCTTCGCTACTGAGATGGGGAGATTTTACTGCGTAAACATATCAAGCATGACAGGACAAATGCAGGTTAGTAGATTAACAATACAGGTCAGGCATGATGGAACAGGCTCGATGGGCTGAATGGCCACCCTCCCTCTTCCAAAAGGGTTCAAGGACACTACTCCTGTCCCATCGATTTTTATGTAGTTATAATGTTGCAGAATGATTGGTGCTGGAGTTCGAACCCAGCATGTAAACCGGATTAAACCCACCCATGTTGATAATGCTAACACTGGCTGTTTAGTAATCAGTTTTTGGCATCTGTTGGTTGTGAAATGTGTTATTATTTTAGTCCATCTTGTTCCATTTTGCATGTTCAGTGTTGGCCAAGGTGGTGGGGGTGGGATGTAGGGTGACAGTGTTAACTTAACACTTAGTGGTAAAAACACACCATAGAGTATCAAATTCAGCAGCAACACTCAGAGTGATTGATGGGGACAGTGTAGAGAGAGCTTTACTCTGTATCTAACCCCGTGCTGTACCTGTCCTGGGAGTGTTTGATGGGGACAGTGTAGAGGGAGCTTTACTCTGTATCTAACCCCGTGCTGTACCTGTCCTGGGAGTGTTTGATGGGGACAGTGTAGAGGGAGCTTTACTCTGTATCTAACCCCGTGCTGTACCTGTCCTGGGAGTGTTTGATGGGGACAGTGTAGAGGGAGCTTTACCCTGTATCTAACCCCATGCTGTACCTGTCCTGGGAGTGTTTGATGGGGACAGTTTAGAGGGAGCTTTACTCTGTATCTAACCCCGTGTTGTACCTGTCCTGGGAGTGTTTGATGGGGACAGTTTACAGGGAGCTTGACTCTGTATCTAACCCTGTGCAAATCAAATAAAATTGTGCTTTCTCCATCAAATTGACCTTGTGACCCTTGTGTCATGACCATCTTGTATTCGAGGATGAGTGATGTATGAGGGAGTAATGGATACCAGGTTAACCAGCAGCCACTGCCTCAGTGGAACTCCCCCATTGGAACTCTTTGGGAACTCTGTTTAGTGATGTTGATTGAGGAATAAACATTGGTTGCAGGGCATAGGGAAAGCTCCCCTATAGTTCCCTGCAAGTGAGGTACACCGAATAATAGATCCCTGGGAGTGAGTTACAATGAATAATAGATCCCTGGGAGTGAGTTACACTGAATAATAGATCCCTGGGAGTGAGTTACACTGAATAATAGATCCCTGGGAGTGAGTTACACTGAATAATAGATCCCTGGGAGTGACTTACACTGAATAATAGATCCCTGGGAGTGAGTTACTCTGAATAATAGATCCCTGGGAGTGAGTTACTCTGAATAATAGATCCCTGGGAGTGAGTTACTCTGAATAATAGATCCCTGGGAGTGAGTTACACTGAATAATAGATCCCTGGGAGTGACTTACACTGAATAGTAGATCCCTGGGAGTGAGTTACTCTGAATAATAGATCCCTGGGAGTGAGTTACACTGAATAGCAGATCCCTGGGTGTGAGTTACACTGGATAATAGATCCCTGGGAGTGAGGTACACTGAATAGTAGATCCCTGGGAGTGAGTTATACTGAAGAATCGATCACTGGGAGTTAGTTACACTGAATAGTAGATCCCTGGGAGTGAGTTACACTGAATAGTAGATCCCTGGGAGTGAGTTACAATGAATAATAGATCCCTGGGAGTGAGTTACACTGAATAGTAGATCCCTGGGAGTGAGTTACACTGAATAGTAGATCCCTGGGAGTGAGTTACACTGAATAACAGGTCCCTGGGAGTGAGATACATTGAATAGTAGATCCCTGGGAGTGAGTTACACTGAATAGTAGATCCCTGGGAGTGAGTTACACTGAATAGTAGATCCCTGGGAGTGAGTTACACTGAATAGTAGATCCCTGGGAGTGAGATACACTGAATCAAAGATCCCTGTGAGTGAAGTATGATGAATAAAAGATCCCTGTGTTGGGTTACACTGAATAATAAATCCTTGGGAGTGCAGTACACGGAATAATTGATCCCCCTGACTGAGTTCCTGTGAATTACAAATCCTTACCCCAAATCCTCTAGCAACAAAGGTCAACATACCATTTTCCTTCCTACTTGCCTCCTGCACCTGCATGTTAGCTTTTAGTGACTCAGGAGGACACCCAGGTCCCTCTGGAAATTAACACTTCCCAGTCTCTCACCATTTAAGAAACACTCTGCATTTCTGTTTTCTCTACAAAGTGAATAACTTCACACATTTCCACATTCTGTTCCATCTGCCATGTCCTTGCCAATTCACTCTGTCTAAACATCCTTGAAGCCTCTGTGCATTCTCCTTCCAACTCACATTCCCATCTAGTTTTGTGTCGTCTGCAAACTTGGAAATGTTACATTTGGTCCCCACATCCAAATCATTGACGTAGACTTGGATTTTTTTTGCCCTGGCGGAGAGGCTCTCCATCGTGGCAAAAAAACCCCAGAGAGGGAGAAAAACTCTAAGTCCTGCCTCTGAACCCAGCATTCCCCATTTTCGTGGGGGCGGGTCTGGTTGGCCGAAGTCCAGGCGTGTGTCTGATTCGCTGAGGCAGCTGCCCAGTTAGATCACCAGCGAGATCCAATGAAGTGGGATTTCGGAAGAACAGGACTGTGGAATGCAGAATAGAACAGGTAAGAGGAGGGCTGAACTTGGTGGGTTCTTATGGATCGCCAGGGGACCCCAATGGAGAGGGAAGGTGCAACCTTTAGTTAGGGTCCTGGGAGAGGTAAGACACCCTTTGAGACTGTTAAAAGTGAACAGGATTTTGCATTATTTATGCACCAGCTCACTCGAACTGTTAAAGAGTTGTCCAGCTGTCAAACATGCCAAAGCTGTCTGGGAAGTGTCAAAGCTGTCAAGGAACTGTCCAAGGATACTAGGTGAGTTGGCATGGGGTGGTGCGGGGGTGGGGGGTGGGGTAAGGGTGGTGGGTGGGGGGGGCATGGATTGGCATGATCTGGCACTAAATTGGCATGGGGGAATGGGGCAGTGGTGGTGGATAGAGGGGCAAGGATTGGCATTGGGGTGTGGGGAGCCATGGGGGTGGTGGGTGGGGGCATGGTGGGCCATAGGGAGTCTGTGGAGGTGAGGGGGGTGAGGGCTGGAGGAGTGTTTTTGTGTTTTATTATTATTTTTTACTTGTTTAAACACAGCGCTGACGCACAGACACACACCCTGTGCCCAGACCAGCCCCTCACCCTGCGCCTCTGTTCCAAATACCCCACCCCCAGTCGTTTTTCAGCCTGCACGTTCCCCTCCCCGCTTCCCCCCCGAGCAAAACTCCGGGTGGACAGTGTTAAAGGTCGGCTTTACCGAGCCGGGAGACCTCTCGATCCAAACTCCCGACCCGGGACCAAAACCTGGGCCATAGATTGTGAGCAGCAGATCCTGGCAGAGCCCCACTAGTCACTGCCAATGATTCAGTTATTCCTACTCTCCGCTTTCTGTCTGTTAACCCATTCTCAATCCATGCCAGTAAATTACTCCCAATCCCATGCAATCCAATTTTTGCTTGATTTACCTTCTGTGTGGGATCTTATCGAAAGCCTCCTGAATATCCAAATACACCACACCTACTGGTTCCCCCTTATCTATTCGGTTAGTTACATCCTCAAAGGAACTGTTAAAGAGTTGTCCAGCTGTCAAACATGTCAACGCTGTCCGGGAAGTGTCAAAACTGTCAAGGAACTGTCCAAGGATACTAGGTGAGTTGGCATGGAGGGGGTAAGGGTGGCGGATTGGCATGATCTGGCACTACATTGGCATGGGACATGATTTCCCTTTCGTAAACCCATGCCCAGTGACACCATGTCTTTAAAACCCTTTAATCTCACACCTGCCTTTAAATCTCACGCCTCTACATGTCAGAAAGCCTTCCAACCTGGTCACAGCTGCTCCCTCCTGGCCCCTACCCCTCCGCACCACCTCCCCCACCCTCCACCCCCACCCCCACCCCAAAACAACCCCGCTCTCCCTCGGGAATGGGGCCTCTGAGTTGACAAGAAGCCTTTTGGTTCAGCGCCCACTGAAACCTCTTTTATTGTAAACATTAGCCGGGGAGGTGGCCCCCTTCGCTCGGCACAAGCCTCGAACGTTAGGCCCGAAAAGGGTTTCGGAGAAGGTTCCGGAAAGCTCCATTCGGACCTTGGAAAGACAGGTTGACCGAGAAGAAAAATCACGCCTCAGGGCCCCGACACAACTGCCGACAGCAACTCGCATTTATATAGCGCCTTGGACGTCGGGAGGTCAATCTGGCCCGATGCAGAAAGCAAAGATCGGGGCTTGGCGGAGTGGCGGTGAGGCGGGTCCTTATTAATGGTCCTTTCGGAAACCCAAGGAGGGAAAAAGAGAAGAGGAAGGAAATGGAACATCCTCGATCCGTCCTTATCACTCTAACCGCAGCCAGAGAGTCACTTCTCATGTCCTCTCTTCCCGCTCCCACAGCCTGAAATCTGGTCTCCCCCCAAGAATCTATCCTTGACCACCCACTCCTCCCCTTTCTCATCCACATGCCGCTCCTCAGTGATATAACCTGAACACACGGTGTTAGTTTTCACATGTACGCTGACCACATCCAGCTTGACCTCACCACCTCCTCTCTCTCTCGACCCCTCCACTGTCCCTCCATTATCAGACTGCCTACCGACATGGCTAATCTGACCCTCACCACCTCCTCTCTCTCTCGACCCCTCCACCGTCCCTCCATTATCAGACTGCCTACGGACATGGCTGATCTGACCAGAACCTCAACCCCACATTCCTGCCCTCGATGACCCTTCACCACCACCCCCCTCGTTAATCAAGAATCTCTGCCTTAAAAAAAAACCCAAGACCTCCTTTTGAGGAAGGGAGTTCCAAAGTCTCACAAAACCCTCAGAGAAAAAAACATTTCTCCCCATCTCTGTCTTGAATGGGCGAGGCCCTTATTCTCAGGCAGCGACCCCCCTTAGTTCTAGATCCTCCCGCCAGGAGAACCTGCCCGACAGGGAGGGAGTGAGGGAGGATCGGCCGCCTGAGAAGCAGTGACAGGGGAGAGCTGAGGGGAAAGGAGCACACAGGCAAGCCAAAAATTCTGGTTCAAACCAGAAGGGCTTGGCCAGATAACATTTCAGCTGAGGTTTCCCAGTTCCTCCCAATGGGAATGCCGTGTTTTCTGGGAATCGAGGCATGGAAAATGAAGAGAAGAAATTAAAACGAAACAAAGAACGGGCATTTTTGGAGCCGCCCCAAAAGGGGGCTTCACAACCAAGGAAGGACCTTGCGAAGCTCATGGTGTTGTAATGTAGGGCACACAGCAGCACAGCAAGATCCCACACACACACACACCAACCCGGCCACGGCTCCGACAATCTGTTTTAGCAAAGTTGGTTGAGGGAGAAACATTGACATCAGGAGGCCGGGGACAAACTCCCAGCCTGACCCGCTCCTCCCCCACCCCACCCCCTCACCCAGGCACCCCCACCCCCACCCCCCAACACCATCCCTCCACCCCCACCTCTCTCTCTCGTCTTGGAACTAAGGGCCAGGGGGACCTATTCCACTGAGATGGCCTGGCCGGGAGCCTCAGTTTAACGTCTCCTGTGAAAGATGGATAGCTCCTACAATGCCCCACGGCACACCCCAGGAGAGTCAATCAGACCAAAATAATCAATGCCAAAACCAAAGGAGGAGATTTTAGGGCCAGCGAGAGAAAACCTGGTCAAAGATGGAAGGTTTTTGTGGAGCGTCTTCAAGGAGGGATTCGAGGTGGCGAGGTGGAGAGGGGTTTAGGGAGGGGATTCCAGAGCTCAGGGCCCCCCAGGCAGATGAAGGCCCGGCCGCCGATGGTGGAGCGATGGGGAATCGGGGGGGATGCTCGAGAGGCCGGAATTGGAGGAGCGCAGAGATCTTGGAGGGAGAATCTGTCGCTCCCTGACCTATTGACTGGCTCGGTCGCTATGAGACTCGCACTGTAGGCTTACACTAACAATGGCTCCAGCAGATCCAGCCATCCCGCCTACTTCTGCATAGTTCACGGGAAGAAAGGCATGTTTGAAAGGTCACATGATTGTTATGGGTGCAGCACACCACTCAACCCATCCAAATCCAGCACCAGATCCAGACCGAGGCTTCCAGTGCCAGTACTGAGGGAGTGCCGCACTGTCAGAGGGTCAGTACTGAGGGAGTGCTGCACTGTCAGAGGGTCAGTACTGAGGCAGTGCTGCACTGTCAGAGGGTCAGTACTGAGGGAGTGCTGCACTGTCAGAGGGTCAGTAACTGAGGGAGTGCTGCACTGTCAGAGGGTCAGTACTGAGGGAGTGCCGCACTGTCAGAGGGTCAGTACTGAGGGAGTGCTGCACTGTCAGAGGGTCAGTACTGAGGCAGTGCTGCACTGTCAGAGGGTCAGTACTGAGGGAGTGCTGCACTGTCAGAGGGTCAGTACTGAGGCAGTGCTGCACTGTCAGAGGGTCAGTACTGAGGGAGTGCTGCACTGTCGGAGGGTCAGTACTGAGGGAGTGCCGCACTGACAGAGGGTCAGTACTGAGGGAGTGCCGCACTGTCGGAGGATCAGTACTGAGGGAGTGCTGCACTGTCGGAGGGTCAGTGCTGAAGGAGTGCCGCACTGACAGAGGGTCAGTACTGAGGGAGTGCTGCACTGTCAGAGGGTCAGTACTGAGGGAGTGCTGTACTGTCAGAGGGTCAGTACTGAGGCAGTGCTGCACTGTCAGAGGGTCAGTACTGAGGGAGTGCTGCACTGTCGGAGGGTCAGTACTGAGGGAGCGCCACACTGTCGGAGGGTCAGTACTGAGGGAGTGCTGTACTGTCAGAGGGTCAGTACTGAGGGAGTGCTGCACTGTCGGAGGGTCAGTACTGAGGGAGTGCTGCACTGTCAGAGGGTCAGTACTGAGGGAGTGCTGCACTGTCAGAGGGTCAGTACTGAGGGAGTGCTGCACTGTCGGAGGGTCAGTACTGAGGGAGTGCTGCACTGTCAGAGGGTCAGTACTGAGGGAGTGCTGCAATGTCGGAGGGTCAGTACTGAGGGAGTGCTGTACTGTCGGAGGGTCAGTACTGAGGGAGTGCTGCACTGTCGGAGGGTCAGTACTGAGGGAGTGCTGCACTGTCAGAGGGTCAGTACTGAGGGAGTGCTGCACTGTCGGAGGGTCAGTACTGAGGGAGTGCTGTACTGTCGGAGGGTCAGTACTGAGGCAGTGCTGCACTGTCAGAGGGTCAGTACTGAGGGAGTGCTGCACTGTCGGAGGGTCAGTACTGAGGGAGCGCCACACTGTCGGAGGGTCAGTACTGAGGGAGTGCTGTACTGTCAGAGGGTCAGTACTGAGGGAGTGCTGCACTGTCGGAGGGTCAGTACTGAGGGAGTGCTGCACTGTCAGAGGGTCAGTACTGAGGGAGTGCTGCACTGTCAGAGGGTCAGTACTGAGGGAGTGCTGCACTGTCGGAGGGTCAGTACTGAGGGAGTGCTGCACTGTCAGAGGGTCAGTACTGAGGGAGTGCTGCAATGTCGGAGGGTCAGTACTGAGGGAGTGCTGCACTGTCGGAGGGTCAGTACTGAGGGAGTGCTGCACTGTCGGAGGGTCAGTGTTGGGGGAGTGCTGCACTGTCAGAGGGTCAGTACTGAGGGAGTGCTGCACTGTCAGGGGGTCAGTGCTGAGGGAGTGCTGAACTGTCAGAGGGTCAGTACTGAGGGAGTGCTGCACTGTCAGAGGGTCAGTACTGAGGGAGTGCTGCACTGTCAGAGGGTCAGTACTGAGGGAGTGCTGCACTGTCAGAGGGTCAGTACTGAGGGAGTGCGGCACTGTCGGAGGGCCAGTACTGAGGGAGTGCTGCACTGTCAGAGGGTCAGTACTGAGGGAGTGCTGCACTGTCAGAGGGTCAGTACTGAGGGAGCGCTGCACTGTCAGAGGGTCAGTACTGAGGGAGTGCTGCACTGTCAGAGGGTCAGTACTGAGGGAGTGCTGCACTGTCAGAGGGTCAGTACTGAGGGAGTGCTGCACTGTCGGAGGGTCAGTACTGAGGGAGTGCTGCACTGTCAGAGGGTCAGTACTGAGGGAGTGCTGCACTGTCAGAGGGTCAGTACTGAGGGAGTGCTGCACTGTCAGAGGTGCCACCTTTTGAATGAGACATAATTTGGAGCCCCGTCTGCCTTTTTTGGTATGTTTGAAAGAGCTCACGGTCACTTTGATTAGAGGAGCGGTGGGGGTGGAGGTGGGGGTGGGGGTGGGGGTGGGGGGGGTGTGGGGTTGGGGGTGAGGGTGGGGGTGGGGGTGGGGGTGGGGGAGGGGGCGGGGGCGGGGGAGCTCGCCCAGGCCTCCTGGGGGCCGATATCTATCCCTCTACCCACATCACTGCAAGCAGGTTATAGGGCTCATTGTCACGTAGCTGTTCCTGGGATCTTGCTGTGCACAAATTAGCGGTTGCATTCCCTGCATTACAAGAGTGGACAGATTTCACAAAAGTACTTCATTGGCTGCCAAGCTGTTGCTGTGAAAGTAAGCGGTCTTTTGGGAAATGGAGCTGGTCTGAAGCAGTCTGTGGGTCTCTCTCTCACTCTGTGAAAAGGATTTCCTGATCGTCGTCCGAAATCGAATGTTAATGTAATTAATACTCCGGATTTTCATGGATAATTACTTTGTTAATGTGAGACCCCCTGACAGAGGCTTCCCATCACAGGCTGGGGAGGCCAAATTTACCTCACCTTTCCTCATAACCCTGAACCCCCCCGCCCCAGGGATTGGCCTCGTCCCCCCCTGCTCAGCACTGCCTCCCACAGTTGAATACCTTGCTCCAACAAGACCCAGGAGTGAAACGTGGACCCCGGGACTGCGCTCCTGACCAGAGGGCACCAACCAAGCCCATCAGGGATAGTAGGAAGGCCGGGAGCGGCCACAGGGCAGGGCTGGGGGGTCGAGGAGATCTGCGAGACGGAGAGCCAGACGGAGATTCCTGATGGGCCCTGGACAGTGGCTGGGATCTTCCTGTGCAGATCCACCCCCTCACCACGCCTTCCATGCCACCATGTTAAAAATGGGGACCCGCCGACACTTTAAGGCGTTTGAAAGATAGCTCTTTCAGAGAGCTAGCATGGGGATGATGGGATGAATGGCCTCCTCCAGTACAATAAGATACTGTGGAGAGGTGAGAGGGCAGGTAGACAAGGTGTTATAAAGAGAGGTTTTTTAAAATTTGGTCTTGGAGTTGCTGCCAATGCCAGAATTTATTGCCCATCCCTAATTGCCCCTTGAGAAGGTGGTGGTGAGCTGCCTTCTTGAGCCGCTGCAGTCCATGTGGTGTAGGTACACCCACAGTGCTGTTAGGGAGGGAGTTCCAGGATTTTGACCCAGCGACAGTGAAGGAACGGCCGATATATTTCCAAGTCAGGATGGTGAGTGACTTGGAGGGGAACTTCCAGGTGGTGGTGTTCCCATGTGTCTGCTGCCCTTGTCCTTCTAGATGGTAGAGGTCGTGGGTTTGGAAGGTGCTGTCGAAGGAGCCTTGGTGAGTTACCTGCAGTGCATCTTGTAGATGGTACACACACTGCTGCTGGAAAAGGAATTTTAAGGAGCGGTGAGGAATAAACGACCCCGGAGAGTGGGGAGAATGTGGGACTCGCTCACACAGGGAGTGGTCGAGGTGAATAGTATCGACACATTTAAGGATAAACACATGAGGGAGACAGGAATAGAAGGATCGGCTGATAGGGGGGGAGGTGAAGAGGGGGGTGGGAGGAGGCTCGTGTGGAGCAGGAACACCAGCACGGAGCAGATGGGCCGAATGGTCTATTTCTGAGCTGGGAATTCCCTGTAATGAATGACTGTGAGCTGAATGTACTTAATATAATAATGGTTGTATCATGGACAGGGCAATGGGAAATAGAGACATGGACAGCAGAGCGAAATGAAGACTAAAGGCTTCTATCGTTCAGATGAAGCGCTGGTGATGTAAGGAGAGGCGAGGAGACGGGCAGAGGGAGTGCTGCAGCGCAGTGTGCGGAAAGTGGGATCTCAGGCTCAATAGGCTTGTGGAAGGCAGATGGGAGCACGGTGCTGATAAAAGCAGCTTTATCAGGGACTGAGGCATCCTGAGCCTCCAAAACCACAAACTGAGAAACAGAGTTCAGCTCAGAACAGTCAAGTCAGGGAACTGTCTGTCTGCTATTTATTTTTATTATTGCTTGGCCAGAAAACGCACACACTCGTGTTCCTTTTTCTAATTTTCCAGGATGCTTGGTGGGCCAAAAGAGATTAATAAACAAGCCTAGCACAGCACCTTCTGGCACCCGTGCAGCCAGGACTCACTGGAGCCAGAATGTACTGTGGACAGACTGCACTGTGGACAGACTGCACTGTGGACAGACTGCACTGTGGACAGACTGCACTGTGGACAGACTGCACTGTGGACAGGCTGCACTGTGGACAGACTCCACTGCAGACAGACTGCACTGTGGTTAGACTGCACTGTGGACAGGCTGCACTGTGGACAGACTCCACTGCGGACAGACTGCACTGTGGACAGACTGCACTGTGGACAGACTGCACTGTGGACAGACTGCACTGTGGACAGGCTGCACTGTGGACAGACACCACTGCGGACAGACAGCACTGTGGACAGACTGCACTGTGGACAGGCTGCACTGTGGACAGACTGCACTGTGGACAGGCTGCACTGTGGACAGGCTGCACTGTGGACAGACTGCACTGTGGACAGACTGCACTGTGGACAGACTGCACTGTGGACAGACTGCACTGTGGACAGACTGCACTGTGGACAGACTGCACTGTGGACAGACTGCACTGTGGACAGACTGCACTGTGGACAGACTGCACTGTGGACAGACTGCACTGTGGACAGACTGCACTGTGGACAGACTGCACTGTGGACAGACTGCACTGTGGACAGACTGCACTGTGGACAGACTGCACTGTGGACAGACTGCACTGTGGACAGACTGCACTGTGGACAGGCTGCACTGTGGACAGAATCCACTGCAGACAGACAGCACTGTGGACAGACTGCACTGTGGACAGACTGCACTGTGGACAGGCTGCACTGCGGACAGGCTGCACTGTGGACAGACTGCAGTGCGGACAGACTGCACTGCGGACAGACTGTACTGCTGACAGACAGCACTGTGGAGAGACTGCACTGCGGACAGACTGCACTGCGGACAGACTGCACTGCGGACAGACTGCACTGTGGACAGACTGCACTGTGGACAGACTGCACTGTGAACAGACTGCACTGTGGACAGACTGCACTGTGGACAGACAGCACTGTGGACAGGCTGCACTGTGAACAGACTGCACTGTGGACAGACTGCACTGTGGACAGACTGCACTGTGGACAGACTGCTCTGTGGACAGACTGCACTGTGGACAGGCTGCACTGTGAACAGACTGCACTGTGGACAGACTGCACTGGGGACAGACTGCACTGTGGACAGACTGCACTGTGGACAGACTGCTCTGTGGACAGACTGCTCTGTGGACAGATTGCACTGCGGACAGGCTGCACTGCGGACAAACTGCACTGTGGACAGACTGTACTGTGGACAGTCTGCACTGTGGACAGGCTGCACTGTGGACTGACTGCACTGTGGACAGACTGCACTGTGGACTGACTGCACTGTGGACAGACTGCACTGTGGACAGACTGCACTGTGGACAGACTGCACTGTGGACAGACTGCACTGTGGACAGACTGCACTGTGGACAGACTGCACTGTGGACAGACTGCACTGTGGACAGACTACACTGTGGACAGACTGCACAGTGGACAGACTGCACTGTGGACAGACTGCACTGTGGACAGGCTGCACTGTGGACAGACTGCACTGGGGACAGACTGCACTGTGGACAGACTCCACTGCAGACAGACTGCACTGCGGACAGACTGCACTGTGGACAGGCTGCACTGTGGACAGGCTGCACTGTGGACAGACTGCACTGGGGACAGACTGCACTGTGGACAGACTCCACTGCAGACAGACTGCACTGCGGACAGGCTGCAGTGTGGACAGACTCCACTGCAGACAGACTGCACTGCGGACAGGCTGCACTGTGCACCGACTGCACTGTGGACAGACTGCACTGCGGACAGACTGCACTGTGGTTAGACTGCACTGTGGACAGACTGCACTGTGGACAGACTGCACTGCAAAAAGACTGCACTGCGGACAGACTGCACTGCGGACAGACTGCACTGTGGACAGACTGCACTGTGGACAGACAGCACTGCGGACAGACTGCACTGTGGACAGACTGCACTGCGGACAGACTGCACTGCGGACAGACTGCACTGTGGACAGACTGCACTGTGGACAGGCTGCACTGCGGACAGACTGTACTGCTGACAGACAGCACTGTGTAGAGACTGCACTGCGGATAGACTGCACTGTGGACAGACTGCACTGTGGACAGACTGCACTGCGAACAGACTGCACTGCGAACAGACTGCACTGCGGACAGACTGCACTGTGGACAGACTGCACTGCAGAAAGACTGCACTGTGGACAGACTGCACTGTGGAAAGACTGCACTGCGGACAGACTGCACTGTGGACAGACTGCACTGCAGAAAGACTGCACTGTGGACTGACTGCACTGTGGACAGACTGCACTGTGGAAAGACTGCACTGCGGACAGACTGCACTGCAGAAAGACTGCACTGTGGACAGACTGCACTGTGGACATTCTGCCCTGCGGACAGACTGCACTGTGGACAGGCTGCACTGTGAACAGACTGCACTGTGGACAGACTGCACTGTGGACAGACTGCACTGTGGACAGACTGCTCTGTGGACAGACTGCACTGTGGACAGGCTGCACTGTGAACAGACTGCACTGTGGACAGACTCCACTGCAGACAGACTGCACTGCGGACAGACTGCACTGTGGACAGGCTGCACTGTGGACAGGCTGCACTGTGGACAGACTGCACTGGGGACAGACTGCACTGTGGACAGACTCCACTGCAGACAGACTGCACTGCGGACAGGCTGCACTGAGGACAGACTGCACTGTGGACAGAATCCACTGTGGACAGACTGCACTGTGGACAGACTCCACTGCAGACAGACTGCACTGCGGACAGGCTGCACTATGCACCGACTGCACTGTGGACAGACTGCACTGCGGACAGACTGCACTGTGGTTAGACTGCACTGTGGACAGACTGCACTGTGGACAGACTGCACTGCAAAAAGACTGCACTGCGGACAGACTGCACTGCGGACAGACTGCACTGTGGACAGACTGCACTGTGGACAGACAGCACTGCGGACAGACTGCACTGTGGACAGACTGCACTGCGGACAGACTGCACTGCGGACAGACTGCACTGTGGACAGACTGCACTGCGGACAGACTGCACTGCGGACAGACTGCCCTGCGGATAGACTGCACTGTGGACAGACTGCACTGTGGACAGACTGCACTGCGAACAGACTGCACTGCGAACAGACTGCACTGCGGACAGACTGCACTGTGGACAGACTGCACTGCAGAAAGACTGCACTGTGGACAGACTGCACTGTGGACTGACTGCACTGTGGACAGACTGCACTGTGGACAGACTGCACTGTGGAAAGACTGCACTGCGGACAGACTGCACTGTGGACAGACTGCACTGTGGACAGACTGCACTGTGGACAGACTGCACTGTGGACAGACTGCACTGTGGACAGACTGCACTGTGGACAGACTGCACTGTGGACAGACTGCACTGTGGACAGACTGCACTGTGGACTGACTGCACTGTGGACAGACTGCACTGTGGAGAGACTGCACTGCGGACAGACTGCACTGTGGACAGACTGCACAGTTGTTAGACTGCACTGTGGACAGACTGCACTGCGGACAGACTGCACTGCGGACAGACTGCACTGTGGACAGACTGCACTGTGGACAGACTGCACTGTGGACAGACTGCACTGTGGACTGACTGCACTGTGGACAGACTGCACTGTGGAGAGACTGCACTGTGGACTGACTGCACTGTGAACAGACTGCACTGCGTACAGACTGCACTGCAGACAGACTGCACTGTGGACAGGCTGCACTGCGTACAGACTGCACTGCGGACAGACTGCACTGTGGACAGGCTGCACTGTGGACAATCTGCACTGTGGAAAGACTGCACAGTTGTTAGACTGCACTGTGGACAGACTGTACTGTGGACAGTCTGCACTGTGGACAGACTGCACTGTGGACAGACTGCACTGTGGACAGACTGCACTGTGGACAGACTGCACTGTGGACAGTCTGCACTGTGGACAGCCTGCACTGTGGACTGACTGCACTGTGGACAGACTGCACTGTGGTGAGACTGCACTGTAGACAGACTGCACTGCGGACAGACGGCACTGCGGACAGACAGCGCTGTGGACAGACTGCACTATGGACAGACTGCACTGCGTACAGACTGAACTGCGGACAGACTGCACTGCGGACAGACTGCACTGAGGACAGACTGCACTGTGGACAGACTGCACTGCAGACAGACTGCACTGTGGACTGGCTGCACTGTGGACAGACTTCACTGGGGACAGACTGCACTGGGGACAGACTGCACTGTGGACTGGCTGCACTGTGGACAGACTTCACTGGGGACAGACTGCACTCTGGACAGACTGCACTCTGGTTAGACTGCACTGCGGACTGACCACACTGTGGACAGACTGCACTGTGGACAGACTGCACTGCGGACAGGCTGCACTGTGGACTGACCGCACTGCGGACAGACTGCACTGTGGACAGACCGCACTGTGGACAGACTGCACTGTGGACAGACCGCACTGTGGACAGACTGCACTGTGGACAGACTGCACTGTATACAGTCTGCACTGTGGACAGGCTGCACTGTGGACAGATTGCCCTGCGGACAGGTTGCACTGTGGACAGTCTGCACTGTGGACAGACTGCACTGTGGACAGACTGCACTGTGGACAGACTGCACTGTATACAGTCTGCACTGTGGACAGACTGCACTGTGGACACACTGCACCGTGGACAGACTGCACTGCGGACAGGGTGCACTGTGGACTGACTGCAATGTGGACAGATTGCACTGCGGACAGACTGCACTGCTGACAGACTGCACTCCTGACAGACTGCACTGTGGACAGGCTGCACTGTGGACAGACTGCACAGTGGACAGACGGCAGTGTGGACAGACTGCACGGCTGACAGACTGCACTGTGGACAGGCTGCACTGTGGACAGACTGCACAGTGGACAGACGGCAGTGTGGACAGACTGCACAGCGGACAGAATGCACTGCAGACAGACTGCACTGCGGACAGACTGCACTGCGGACAGACTGCACTGCATACAGACTGCACTGCCGACAAACTGCACTACGGACAGACTGCACTGTGGACAGACTGCACTGTGGACAGACCGCACTGTGGACAGACAGCACTGCGGATAGACTGCACTGCAGACAGACTGCACTGCAGACAGGCTGCACTGTGGACAGGCTGCACTGCTGACAGACTGCACTGTGGAGAGACTGCACTGCGGAAAGGATGCACTGTGGACAGACTGCACTGTGGACAGTCTGTTCTGTGGACAGTCTGCACTGCGGACAGACTGCACTGTGGACAGAATGCACTGTGGACAGACAGCACTGTGGACAGACTGCACTGTGGACAGACTGCACTGTGGACAGACTGCACTGTGGACAGACTGCACTGTGGATAGACTGCACTGCGAACAGACTGCACTGTGGTTAGACTGCACTGTGGACAGTCTGCACTGTGGACAGACTGCACTGTGGACAGACTGCACCGTGGACAGACTGCACTGCGAACAGACTGCACTGTGGTTAGACTGCACTGTGGACAGTCTGCACTGTGGACAGACTGCACTGTGGACAGACTGCACTGTGGACAGACTGCACTGTGGACTGACGGCACTGTGGACAGACTGCACAGTGGACAGACTGCACTGTGAACAGACTGCCCTGTGGACAGACTGCACTGTGGACAGACTGCACTGTGAACAGACTGCCCTGTGGACAGACTGCACTGTGGACAGACTGCACTGTGGACAGACTGCACTGTGGACAGACTGCACTGCGGAAAGACTACACTGCGGACAGAATGCACTGTGGACAGTCTGCACTGTGGACAGAATGCACTGTGGACAGACTGCACTGTGGACAGACAGCACTGTGGACAGACTGCACTGTGGACAGACTGCACTGGGGACAGACTGCACTGTGGACAGACTCCACTGCAGATAGACTGCACTGCGGACAGACTGCACTGTGGACAGGCTGCACTGTGGACAGAATCCACTGTGGACAGACTGCAGTGTGGACAGACTCCACTGCAGACAGACTGCACTGTGGACAGACTGCACTGTAGACAGTCTGCACTGCGGAAAGACTGCACTGTGGACAGACAGCACTGCGGACAGACTGCACTGTGGACAGACTGCACTGCGGACAGACTGCACTGCGGACAGACTGCACTGTGGTCCGACTGCACTGTGGACAGACTGCACTGTGGTCCAACTGCACTGTGGACAGACTGCACTGTGAACAGACTGCACAGTTGTTAGACTGCACTGTGGACAGACTGCACTGTGGACAGACTGCACAGTTGTTAGACTGCACTGTGGACAGACTGCACTGTGGAAAGTCTGCACTGCGGACAGACTGCACTGTGGACAGACTGCACTGTGGACAGACTGCACTGTGGACAGACTGCACTGTGGACTGACTGCACTGTGGACAGACTGCACTGTGGACAGACTGCACTGTGGAAAGACTGCACTGCGGACAGACTGCACTGTGGACAGACTGCACTGTGGACAGACTGCACTGTGGACAGACTGCACTGTGGACAGACTGCACTGTGGACAGACTGCACTGTGGACAGACTGCACTGTGGACAGACTGCACTGTGGACAGACTGCACTGTGGACTGACTGCACTGTGGACAGACTGCACTGTGGAGAGACTGCACTGCGGACAGACTGCACTGTGGACAGACTGCACAGTTGTTAGACTGCACTGTGGACAGACTGCACTGCGGACAGACTGCACTGCGGACAGACTGCACTGTGGACAGACTGCACTGTGGACAGACTGCACTGTGGACAGACTGCACTGTGGACTGACTGCACTGTGGACAGACTGCACTGTGGAGAGACTGCACTGTGGACTGACTGCACTGTGAACAGACTGCACTGCGTACAGACTGCACTGCAGACAGACTGCACTGTGGACAGGCTGCACTGCGTACAGACTGCACTGCGGACAGACTGCACTGTGGACAGGCTGCACTGTGGACAATCTGCACTGTGGAAAGACTGCACAGTTGTTAGACTGCACTGTGGACAGACTGTACTGTGGACAGTCTGCACTGTGGACAGACTGCACTGTGGACAGACTGCACTGTGGACAGACTGCACTGTGGACAGACTGCACTGTGGACAGTCTGCACTGTGGACAGCCTGCACTGTGGACTGACTGCACTGTGGACAGACTGCACTGTGGTGAGACTGCACTGTAGACAGACTGCACTGCGGACAGACGGCACTGCGGACAGACAGCGCTGTGGACAGACTGCACTATGGACAGACTGCACTGCGTACAGACTGAACTGCGGACAGACTGCACTGCGGACAGACTGCACTGAGGACAGACTGCACTGTGGACAGACTGCACTGCAGACAGACTGCACTGTGGACTGGCTGCACTGTGGACAGACTTCACTGGGGACAGACTGCACTGGGGACAGACTGCACTGTGGACTGGCTGCACTGTGGACAGACTTCACTGGGGACAGACTGCACTCTGGACAGACTGCACTCTGGTTAGACTGCACTGCGGACTGACCACACTGTGGACAGACTGCACTGTGGACAGACTGCACTGCGGACAGGCTGCACTGTGGACTGACCGCACTGCGGACAGACTGCACTGTGGACAGACCGCACTGTGGACAGACTGCACTGTGGACAGACCGCACTGTGGACAGACTGCACTGTGGACAGACTGCACTGTATACAGTCTGCACTGTGGACAGGCTGCACTGTGGACAGATTGCCCTGCGGACAGGTTGCACTGTGGACAGTCTGCACTGTGGACAGACTGCACTGTGGACAGACTGCACTGTGGACAGACTGCACTGTATACAGTCTGCACTGTGGACAGACTGCACTGTGGACACACTGCACCGTGGACAGACTGCACTGCGGACAGGGTGCACTGTGGACTGACTGCAATGTGGACAGATTGCACTGCGGACAGACTGCACTGCTGACAGACTGCACTCCTGACAGACTGCACTGTGGACAGGCTGCACTGTGGACAGACTGCACAGTGGACAGACGGCAGTGTGGACAGACTGCACGGCTGACAGACTGCACTGTGGACAGGCTGCACTGTGGACAGACTGCACAGTGGACAGACGGCAGTGTGGACAGACTGCACAGCGGACAGAATGCACTGCAGACAGACTGCACTGCGGACAGACTGCACTGCGGACAGACTGCACTGCATACAGACTGCACTGCCGACAAACTGCACTACGGACAGACTGCACTGTGGACAGACTGCACTGTGGACAGACCGCACTGTGGACAGACAGCACTGCGGATAGACTGCACTGCAGACAGACTGCACTGCAGACAGGCTGCACTGTGGACAGGCTGCACTGCTGACAGACTGCACTGTGGAGAGACTGCACTGCGGAAAGGATGCACTGTGGACAGACTGCACTGTGGACAGTCTGTTCTGTGGACAGTCTGCACTGCGGACAGACTGCACTGTGGACAGAATGCACTGTGGACAGACAGCACTGTGGACAGACTGCACTGTGGACAGACTGCACTGTGGACAGACTGCACTGTGGACAGACTGCACTGTGGATAGACTGCACTGCGAACAGACTGCACTGTGGTTAGACTGCACTGTGGACAGTCTGCACTGTGGACAGACTGCACTGTGGACAGACTGCACCGTGGACAGACTGCACTGCGAACAGACTGCACTGTGGTTAGACTGCACTGTGGACAGTCTGCACTGTGGACAGACTGCACTGTGGACAGACTGCACTGTGGACAGACTGCACTGTGGACTGACGGCACTGTGGACAGACTGCACAGTGGACAGACTGCACTGTGAACAGACTGCCCTGTGGACAGACTGCACTGTGGACAGACTGCACTGTGAACAGACTGCCCTGTGGACAGACTGCACTGTGGACAGACTGCACTGTGGACAGACTGCACTGTGGACAGACTGCACTGCGGAAAGACTACACTGCGGACAGAATGCACTGTGGACAGTCTGCACTGTGGACAGAATGCACTGTGGACAGACTGCACTGTGGACAGACAGCACTGTGGACAGACTGCACTGTGGACAGACTGCACTGGGGACAGACTGCACTGTGGACAGACTCCACTGCAGATAGACTGCACTGCGGACAGACTGCACTGTGGACAGGCTGCACTGTGGACAGAATCCACTGTGGACAGACTGCAGTGTGGACAGACTCCACTGCAGACAGACTGCACTGTGGACAGACTGCACTGTAGACAGTCTGCACTGCGGAAAGACTGCACTGTGGACAGACAGCACTGCGGACAGACTGCACTGTGGACAGACTGCACTGCGGACAGACTGCACTGCGGACAGACTGCACTGTGGTCCGACTGCACTGTGGACAGACTGCACTGTGGTCCAACTGCACTGTGGACAGACTGCACTGTGAACAGACTGCACAGTTGTTAGACTGCACTGTGGACAGACTGCACTGTGGACAGACTGCACAGTTGTTAGACTGCACTGTGGACAGACTGCACTGTGGAAAGTCTGCACTGCGGACAGACTGCACTGTGGACAGACTGCACTGTGGACAGACTGCACTGTGGACAGACTGCACTGTGGACTGACTGCACTGTGAACAGACTGCACTGCGGACAGACTGCACTGCGGACAGACTGCACTGTGAACAAACTGCACTGCGGACAGACTGCACTGTGGACAGGCTGCACTGTGGACAATCTGCACTGTGGACAGACTGTACTGTGGACAGTCTGCACTGTGGACAGACTGCACTGCGGACAGACTGCACTGTGAACAGACTGCACTGCGGACAGACTGCACTGTGGACAGGCTGCACTGTGGACAATCTGCACTGTGGACAGACTGTACTGTGGACAGTCTGCACTGTGGACAGACTGCACTGTGGACAGACTGCACTGTGGACAGACTGCACTGTGGACAGACTGCACTGTGGACAGACTGCACTGTGGACTGACTGCACTGTGGACAGACTGCACTGTGGAGAGACTGCACTGCGGACAGACTGCACTGTGGACAGACTGCACTGTGGACAGACTGCACTGTGGAGAGACTGCACTGTGGACAGACTGCACTGTGGTGAGACTGCACTGTAGACAGACTGCACTGCGGACAGACGGCACTGCGGACAGACAGCGCTGTGGACAGACTGCACTATGGACAGACTGCACTGCGTACAGACTGAACTGCGGACAGACTGCACTGCGGACAGACTGCACTGAGGACAGACTGCACTGTGGACAGACTGCACATTGGACAGACTGCACTGTGGACAGACTGCACTCTGGACAGACTGCACTCTGGTTAGACTGCACTGCGGACTGACCGCACTGTGGACAGACCGCACTGTGGACAGACTGCACTGGGGACAGACTGCACTGTGGACAGACTGCACTCTGGACAGACTGCACTCTGGTTAGACTGCACTGCGGACTGACCGCACTGTGGACAGACCGCACTGTGGACAGACTGCACTGTGGACAGGCTGCACTGTGGACTGGCTGCACTGTGGACAGGCTGCACTGCGGACAGAATGCACTGTGGACAGAATGCACTGTGGACAGACCGCACTGTGGACAGACTGCACTGTGGACAGACTGCACTGTATACAGTCTGCACTGTGGACAGGCTGCACTGTGGACAGATTGCCCTGCGGACAGGGTGCACTGTGGACAGTCTGCACTGTGGACAGACTGCACTGTGGACAGACTGCACTGTGGACAGACTGCACTGTGGACAGACTGCACTGTGGACAGACTGCACTGTATACAGTCTGCACCGTGGACAGACTGCACTGTGGACAGACTGCACTGTGGACAGGCTGCACTGTGGACAGACTGCACAGTGGACAGACGGCAGTGTGGACAGACTGCACTGCGGACAGACTGCAATGCTGACCGACTGCACTGCTGACAGACTGCACTGTGGACAGGCTGCACTGTGGACAGACTGCACAGCGGGCAGAATGCACTGCGGACAGACTGCACTGCGGACAGACTGCACTGCGGACAGACTGCACTGCATACAGACTGCACTGCCGACAAACTGCACTACGGACAGACTGCACTGTGGACAGACTGCACTGTGGACAGACCGCACTGTGGACAGACAGCACTGCGGATAGACTGCACTGCAGACAGACTGCACTGCAGACAGGCTGCACTGTGGACAGGCTGCACTGCTGACAGACTGCACTGTGGACAGACTGCACTGTGGACAGACTGCACTGTGGACAGACTGCACTACGGACAGACTGCACTGTGGACAGACTGCACTGTGGACAGACCGCACTGTGGACAGACAGCACTGCGGATAGACTGCACTGCAGACAGACTGCACTGCAGACAGACTGCACTGCGGACAGACTGCACTGTGGACAGACTGCACTGTGGACAGACTGCACTGCGGACAGACTGCACTGCGGACAGACTGCACTGGGGACAGGCTGCACTGTGGACAATCTGCACTGTGGACAGACTGCACTGTTGTTAGACTGCACTGTGGACAGTCTGTTCTGTGGACAGTCTGCACTGCGGACAGACTGCACTGTGGACAGAATGCACTGTGGACAGACAGCACTGTGGACAGACTGCACTGTGGACAGACTGCACTGTGGACAGACTGCACTGTGGACAGACTGCACTATGGACAGACTGCACTGTGGACAGACTGCACTGCGGACAGACTGCACTGTGGACAGTCTGCACTGTGGACTGACTGCACTGTGGACAATCTGCACTGTGGACAGTCTGCACTGTGGACAGACCGCACTGTGGACAGACAGCACTGCGGATAGACTGCACTGCAGACAGGCTGCACTGCGGACAGGCTGCACTGCTGACAGACTGCACTGTGGACAGACGGCACTGCGGATAGACTGCACTGTGGAGAGACTGCACTGCGGAAAGGATGCACTGTGGACAGACTGCACTGTGGACAGACTGCACTGCGGACAGACTGCACTGTGGACAGACTGCACTGTGGACAGACTGCACTGTGGACAGAATGCACTGCGGAAAGACTGCACTGCGGACAGAATGCACTGTGGACAGTCTGCACTGAGGACAGACTGCACTGTGGACAGACTGCACTGTGGACAGACTGCACTGTGGACAGACTGCACTGCGGACAGACTGCACTGCGGACAGTCTGCACTGTGGACAGACTGCACTGCTGACAGACGGCACTGCGTACAGACTGCGCTGCGGACAGACTGCAATGCGGACAGACTGCACTGTGGACAGACTTCACTGGGGACAGACTGCTCTGTGGACAGACTGCACTGCGGACAGACTGCACTGTGGACAGAATGCACTGTGAACAGACTGCACTGTGGACAGACTGCAGTGTGGTTAGACTGTACTGTGGACAGACGGCACTGTGGACAGTCTGCACTGCCGTCAGACTGCACTGCGTACAGACAGCACTGTGGACAGAATGCACTGTGGACAGACTGCACTGCGGACAGACAGCACTGTGGACAGAATGCACTGTGGACAGACTGCACTGTGGACAGACTGCACTGTGGACAGACTGCACTGTGGACAGACTGCACTGCGGACAGACTGCACAGTGGACAGGCTGCACTGTGGACAGACTGCACTGTGGACAGACTGCACTGCGGACAGACTGCACTGTGGACAGACTGCACTGCGGACAGACTGCACTGCGGACAGACTGCACTGTGGACAGACTGCACTGCGGACAGACTGCACTGCGGACAGACTGCACTGTGGACAGACTGCACTGCGGACAGACTGCACTGCGGACAGACTGCACTGTGGACAGACTGCACTGCGGACAGACTGCACTGCGGACAGACTGCACTGTGGACAGACTGCACTGTTGTTAGACTGCACTGTGGACAGACTGCACTGCGGACAGTCTGCACTGCGGACAGTCTGCACTGTGGACTGACTGCACTGCTGGACAGACGACACTGCGTACACACTGCGCTGCGGAGGGGCTGCACTGCGGACAGACTGCACTGTGGACAGACTTCACTGGGGACAGACTGCTCTGTGGACAGACTGCACTGTGGACAGACTGCATTGTGGACAGACTGCACTGTGGGCAGACTGCACTGTGGACAGATTGCACTGTGGACTGACTGCATTGTGGACAGACTGCACTGTGGACAGACTGCACTGCGGACAGTCTGCACTGTGGACAGACTGCAGTGCGGACAGACGGCACGGCGGACAGAGAGCGCTGCGGACAGACTGAACTGCGGACAGACTGCACTGTGTACCGACTGCACTGCGGACAGACTGCACTGCGGACAGACTGCACTGCGGACAGACTGCACTGCGGACAGACGGCACTGCGGACAGACAGCGCTGTGGACAGACTGCATTATGGACAGACTGAACTGTGGACATACTGCACTGTGGACAGACTGCACTGCGGACAGACTGCACTGCGGACAGACGGCACTGCGGACAGACTGCACTGTGGACAGACTGCACTGCAGACAGACTGCCCTGAGGACAGGGTGCACTGTGGACAGTCTGACCTGTGGACAGACTGCACTGTGGACAGACTGCACTGTATACAGTCTGCACTGTGGACAGACTGCACTGCTGACAGACTGCACTGTGGACATGCTGCACTGCGGACAGACTGCACTGTGGACATACCGCACTGTTAACAGACAGCACTGCGGACAGACTGCACTGCAGACAGACTGCTCTGCAGACAGAGTGCACTGCGGACAGGCTGCACTGTGCACCGACTGCACTGTGGACAGACTGCACTGCGGACAGACTGTACTGCTGACAGTCTGCACTTTGGAGAGACTGCACTGCGGACGGACTGCACTGTGGACAGACTGCACTGTGGACAGACTGCACTGTGGACAGACTGCACTCTGGACAGGCTGCACTGTGGACAGTCTGCAATGCGGGCAGACTGCACTGTGGAGCGACTGCACTGTGGAAAGACTGCACTGCGGACAGACTGCACTGTGGACAGACTGCACTGCGGACTGGCTGCACTGCGGACAGACTGCACTGTGGACAGGCTGCACTGTGGACAATCTGCACTGTGGAAAGACTGCACTGTTGTTTGACTGCACTGTGGACAGACTGCACTGCGGACAGACTGCACTGCGGACAGTCTGCACTGTGGACTGACTGCACTGCAGACAGATGGCACTGCATACACACTGCGCTGCGGACAGACTGCACTGCGGACGGACTGCACTGTGGACGGACGTCACTGGGGACAGACTGCTCTGTGGACAGACTGCACTGTGGACAGACTGCACTGTGGACAGACTGAACTGCGGACAGACTGCACTGTGGACAGACTCCACTGCGGACAGACGGCACTGCGGACCGACAGCGCTGTGGACAGACTGCACTATGGACAGACTGCACTGTGTACAGATTGAAGTGCGGACAGACTCCACTGCGGACAGACGGCACTGCGGACCGACAGCGCTGTGGACAGACTGCACTATGGACAGACTGCACTGTGTACAGATTGAAGTGCGGACAGACTCCACTGCGGACAGACGGCACTGCGGACCGACAGCGCTGTGGACGGACTGCACTATGGACAGACTGCACTGTGTACAGATTGAACTGCGGACAGACTGCACTGTGGACAGACTGCACTGTGGTTAGACTGCACTGTGGTTAGACTGCACTGCAGACTGATCGCACTGTGGACTGACCGCACTGTGGACCGACCGCACTGTGGACAGTCTGCACTGTGGACAGACTGACCTGCAGACAGACTGCACTGTGGACAGTCTGCACTGCTGACAGACTGACCTGCAGACAGACTGCACTGTGGACAGACCGCACTGTGGACAGACCGCACTGCGGGCAGGCTGCACTGTGGACAGGCTGCACTGTGGACAGACTGCACTGTGGACAGACTGCACTGTTGTTAGACTGCACTGTGGACAGACTGCACTGCGGACAGACTGCACTGTGGACAGACTGCAATGCTGACCGACTGCACTGCTGACAGACTGCACTGTGGACAGGCTGCACTGTGGACAGACTGCACTGTGGACAGACTGCACTGTTGTTAGACTGCACTGTGGACTGACTGCACTGCGGACAGACGGCACTGCGTACACACTGCTCTGCGGACAGACTGCACTGCGGACAGACTGCACTGTGGACGGACGTCACTGGGGACAGACAGCTCTGTGGACAGACTGCACTGTGGACAGACTGCACTGTGGACAGACTGAACTGCGGACAGACTGCACTGCCGACCGACTGCACTGCGGACAGACTGCACTGCGGACAGACTGCACTGCGGACAGACTGCACTGCGGACAGACTCCACTGCGGACAAACGGCACTGCGGACCGACAGCGCTGTGGATGGACTGCACTATGGACAGACTGCACTGTGTACAGATTGAACTGCGGACAGACTCCACTGCGGACAGACGGCACTGCGGACCGACAGCGCTGTGGACGGACTGCACTATGGACAGACTGCACTGTGTACAGATTGAACTGCGGACAGACTGCACTGTGGAGAGACTGCACTGTGGTTAGACTGCACTGCAGACTGATCGCACTGTGGACGGACCTCACTGTGGACAGACTGCACTGTGGACAGACTGCACTGTGGTTAGACTGCACTGCAGACAGACTGCACTGTGGACAGTCTGCACTGCTGACAGACTGACCTGCAGACAGACTGCACTGGGGACTGACCGCACTGTGGACCGACCGCACTGTGGACAGTCTGCACTGTGGACAGACTGACCTGCAGACAGACTGCACTGTGGACAGTCTGCACTGCTGACAGACTGACCTGCAGACAGACTGCACTGTTGACAGACCGCACTGCGGACAGACTGCACTGTGGACAGACTGCAATGCTGACCGACTGCACTGCTGACACACTGCACTGTTGGCAGGCTGCAATTTGGACAATCTGCACTGTGGACAGACTGCACTGTTGTTAGACTGCACTGTGGACAGACTGCACTGCGGATAGACTGCACGGCGGACAGACTGCACTGTGGACAGACTGCACTGTGGACAGACTGCACTGTGGACAGATTGCACTGTGGACTGGCTGCATTGTGGACAGACTGCACTGTGGACAGACTGCACTGCAGACAGTCTGCACTGTGGACAGACTGTACTGCGGACAGACGGCACTGCGGACAGACAGTGCTGCGGACAGACTGCACTGCGGACAGACTGCACTGCGTACCGACTGCACTGCGTACAGACTGCACTGCGGACAGACTGCACTGCGGACAGACTGCACTGCGGACAGACTGCACTGCGGACAGACAGCGCTGTGGACAGACTGCCCTATGGACAGACTGCACTGCATACAGACTGAACTGCGGACAGACTGCACTGCGGATAGACTGCACTGCGGACAGATGGCACTGCGGACAGACTGCACTGCGGACAGACTGCACTGCGGACAGACTGCACTATGGACAGTCCGCACTGTGGACAGACTGCACTGTGGACAGACTGCACTGTATACAGTCTGCTCTGTGGACAGACTGCACTGCTGACAGACTGCACTGTGGACAGGCTGCACTGCGGACAGACTGCACTGTGGACATACCGCACTGTTAACAGACAGCACTGCGGTCAGACTGCACTGCAGACAGACTGCTCTGCAGACAGAGTGCACTGCGGACAGGCTGCACTGTGCACCGACTGCACTGTGGACAGACTGCACTGCGGACAGACTGTACTGCTGACAGACAGCACTTTGGAGAGACTGCACTGCGGACGGACTGCACTGTGGACATACTGCACTCTGGACAGACTGCACTGTGGACAGTCAGCACTACGGGAAGACTGCACTGTGGAGCGACTGCACTGCGGAAAGACTGCACTGCGGACAGACTGCACTGTGGACAGACTGCACTGCGGAAAGACTGCACTGCAGACAGACTGCACTGTGGACAGGCTGCACTCTGGACAATCTGCACTGTGGAAAGACTGCACTGTTATTAGACTGCACTGTGGACAGACTGCACTGCGGACAGACTGCACTGCGGACAGTCTGCACTGTGGACTGACTGCACTGCGGACAGACGGCACTGCGTACACACTGCGCTGCGGACTGACTGCACTGTTGACAGACTGCTCTGTGGACAGACTGCACTGCGGACAGACTGCTCTGTGGACAGACTGCACTGTGGACTGACGGCACTGCGGACAGACTGCACTGTGGACAGACTGCACTGTGGACTGACGGCACTGCGGACAGACTGCACTGTGGACAGACTGCACTGTATACATTCTGCACTGTGGACAGGCTGCACTCTGGACAGACTGCACTCTGGTTAGACTGCACTGTGGACAGACCGCACTGTGGACAGACTGCACTGTGGACAGACTGCACTGTGGACAGACTGCACTGTGGACAGACTGCACTGCGGACAGAATGCACTGCGGACAGAATGCACTGTGGACAGAATGAACTGTGGACAGACCGCACTGTGGACAGACTGCACTGTGGACAGACTGCACTGTATACATTCTGCACTGTGGACAGGCAGCACTGTTGTTTGACTGCACTGCGGACAGACTGCACTGCGGACAGACTGCACTGCGGACAGTCTGTACTGTGGACTGACTGCACTGCGGACAGCCGGCACTGCGTACACACTGCGCTGCGGACAGGGTGCACTGCGGACAGACTGCACTGTGGACAGACGTCACTGGGGACAGACTGCTCTGTGGACAGACTGCACTGTGGACAGACTGCACTGTGGACAGACTGCACTGTGGACTGACTGCATTGTGGACAGACTGCACTGTGGACAGACTGCACTGTGGGCAGTCTGCACTGCGGACAGACTGCACTGCGGACAGACGGCAATGCGGACAGACAGCGCTGCGGACAGACTGAACTGCGGACAGACTGCACTGTGGACAGACTGCACTGTGGACAGACTGCACTGTGGACAGACTGCACTGCGGACAGACGGCACTGCCGACAGACAGCGCTGTGGACAGACTGCACTATGGACAGACTGAACTGCGGACTGACTGCACTGCGGATAGACTGCACTGCGGACAGACGGCACTGCGGACAGACTGCACTGCGGACAGACTGCACTGCGGACAGACTGCACTGCAGACAGAGTGCCCTGCGGACTGGGTGCACTGTGGACAGTCTGAACTGTGGACAGACTGCACTGTGGACAGACCGCACTGTGGACAGACTGCACTGTGGACAGACTGCACTGTGGACAGACTGCACTGTGTACAGTCTGAACTGTGGACAGACTGCACTGCTGACAGACTGCACTGTGGACAGGCTGCACTGCGGACAGACTGCACTGTGGACATACCGCACTGTTAATAGACAGCACTGCGGACAGACTGCACTGCAGACAGACTGCTCTGCAGACAGAGTGCACTGCGGACAGGCTGCACTGTGCACCGACTGCACTGTGGACAGACTGCACTGCGGACAGTCTGTACTGCTGACAGAGAGCACTTTGGAGAGACTGCACTGCGGATGGACTGCACTGTGGACAGACTGCACTGTGGACAGACTGCACTGTGGACAGACTGCACTCTGGACAGACTGCACTGTGGACAGTCTGCACTACGGGCAGGCTGCACTGTGGAGCGACTGCACTGCGGAAAGACTGCACTGCGGACAGACTGCACTGTGGACAGACTGCACTGCGGACAGACTGCACTGCGGACAGACTGCACTGCGGACAGACTGCACTGCGGACAGACTGCACTGCTGACAGACTGCACTGTGGACAGGCTGCACTGTGGACAATCTGCACTCTGGAAAGACTGCACTGTTGTTAGACTGCACTGTGGACAGACTGCACTGTGGACAGACTGCAATGTGGACAGACTGCACTGTGGACTGACGGCACTGCGGACAGACTGCACTGCGGATAGACTGCACTGTGGACAGGCTGCACTGTGGACAATCTGCACTCTGGAAAGACTGCACTGTTGTTAGACTGCACTGTGGACAGACTGCACTGCGGACAGACTGCACTGCGGACAGTCTGCACTGTGGACTGACTGCACTGCGGACAGACGGCACTGCGTACACACTGCGCTGCGGACAGACTGCACTGTGGACAGACGTCACTGGGGACAGACTGCTCTGTGGACAGATTGCACTGTGGACAGACTGCACTGTGGACAGACGTCACTGGGGACAGACTGCTCTGTGGACAGACTGCACTGTGGACAGACGTCACTGTGGACAGACTGCACTGTGGACTGACTGCATTGTGGACAGACTGCACTGTGAACAGACTGCACTGTGGACAGACTGCACTGCGGACAGACTCCACTGCGGACAGACTCCACTGCGGACAGACTGCACTGCGGACAGACTGCACTGTGGACAGACTCCACTGCGGACAGACGGCACTGCGGTCAGACAGCGCTGTGGACGGACTGCACTATGGACAGACTGCACTGCGTACAGACTGAACTGCGGACAGACTGCTCTGTGGACAGACTGCACTGTGGTTAGACTGCACTGCGGACTGACCGCACTGTGGACGGACCTCACTGTGGACAGACTGCACTGTGGTGAGACTGCACTGTAGACAGACTGCACTGCGGACAGACGGCACTGCGGACAGACAGCACTGTCGACAGACTGCACTATGGACAGACTGCACTGCGGACAGACTGCACTGAGGACAGACTGCACTGTGGACAGACTCCACTGTGGACAGACTGCACTGGGGACAGACTGCTCTGTGGACAGACTGCACTATGGACAGACTGAACTGTGGACATACTGCACTGCGGTCAGACTGCACTGCGGACAGGCTGCACTGCGGACAGACGGCACTGCGGACAGACTGCACTGTGGACAGACTGCACTGCAGACAGACTGCCCTGCGGACAGGGTGCACTGTGGACAGTCTGACCTGTGGACAGACTGCACTGTGGACAGACTGCACTGTAGACAGACTGCACTGTATACAGTCTGCACTGTGGACAGACTGCACTGCTGACAGACTGCACTGTGGACATGCTGCACTGCGGACAGACTGCACTGTGGACATACCGCACTGTTAACAGACAGCACTGCGGACAGACTGCACTGCAGACAGACTGCTCTGCAGACAGAGTGCACTGCGGACAGGCTGCACTGTGCACCGACTGCACTGTGGACAGACTGCACTGCGGACAGACTGTACTGCTGACAGACTGCACTTTGGAGGGACTGCACTGCGGACGGACTGCACTGTGGACAGACTGCACTGTGGACAGACTGCACTGTGGACAGACTGCACTCTGGACAGGCTGCACTGTGGACAGTCTGCAATGCGGGCAGACTGCACTGTGGAGCGACTGCACTGTGGAATGACTGCACTGCGGACAGACTGCACTGTGGACAGACTGCACTGCGGACAGGCTGCACTGCGGACAGACTGCACTGTTAACAGACTGCACTGCGGACAGGCTGCACTGCGGACAGACTGCACTGTGGACAGACTGCACTGTGGACAATCTGCACTGTGGAAAGACTGCACTGTTGTTTGACTGCACTGTGGACAGACTGCGCTGCGGACAGACTGCACTGCGGACAGACTGCACTGTGGACGGACGTCACTGTGGACAGACTGCACTGTGGACAGACTGCACTGTGGACAGACTGAACTGCGGACAGACTGCACTGCCGACCGACTGCACTGCGGACAGACTGCACTGCGGACAGACTGCACTGCGGACAGACTGCACTGCGGACAGACTCCACTGCGGACAGACGGCACTGCGGACCGACAGCGCTGTGGACGGACTGCACTATGGACAGACTGCACTGTGTACAGATTGAACTGCGGACAGACTCCACTGCGGACAGACGGCACTGCGGACAGACAGCGCTGTGGACGGACTGAACTATGGACAGACTGCACTGTGTACAGATTGAACTGCGGACAGACTGCACTGTGGACAGACTGCACTGTGGTTAGACTGCACTGTGGTTAGACTGCACTGCAGACTGATCGCACTGTGGACGGACCTCACTGTGGACAGACTGCACTGTGGACAGACTGCACTGTGGTTAGACTGCACTGCAGACTGATCGCACTGTGGACTGACCGCACTGTGGACCGACCGCACTGTGGACAGTCTGCACTGCTGACAGACTGACCTGCAGACAGACTGCACTGTGGACAGACCGCACTGCGGACAGACTGCACTGTGGACAGACTGCAATGCTGACCGACTGCACTGCTGACAGACTGCACTGTGGACAGGCTGCACTGTGGACAGACTGCACTGTGGACAGACTGCACAGTTGTTAGACTGCACTGTGGACAGACTGCACTGCGGACAGACTGCACTGCGGACAATCTGCACTGTGGACTGACTGCACTGCGGACAGACGGCACTGCGTACACACTGCTCTGCGGACAGACTGCACTGCGGACAGACTGCACTGTGGACGGACGTCACTGTGGACAGACTGCTCTGTGGACAGACTGCACTGTGGACAGACTGAACTGCGGACAGACTGCACTGCCGACCGACTGCACTGCGGACAGACTGCACTGCGGACAGACTGCACTGCGGACAGACTGCACTGCGGACAGACTGCACTGCGGACAGACTCCACTGCGGACAGACGGCACTGCGGACCGACAGCGCTGTGGACGGACTGCACTATGGACAGACTGCACTGTGTACAGATTGAACTGCGGACAGACTGCACTGTGGACAGTCTGCACTGCTGACAGACTGACGTGCAGACAGACTGCACTGTGGACTGACCGCACTGTGGACCGACCGCACTGTGGACAGTCTGCACTGTGGACAGACTGACCTGCAGACAGACTGCACTGTGGACAGTCTGCACTGCTGACAGACTGACCTGCAGACAGACTGCACTGTGGACAGACCGCACTGCGGACAGACTGCACTGCGGATAGACTGCACGGCGGACAGACTGCACTGTGGACAGACTGCACTGTGGACAGACTGCACTGTGGACAGACTGCACTGTGGACAGACTGCACTGCAGACAGTCTGCACTGTGGACAGACTGCACTGCGGACAGACGGCACTGCGGACAGACAGTGCTGCGGACAGACTGCACTGCGGACAGACTGCACTGCGTTCCGACTGCACTGCGTACAGACTGCACTGCGGACAGACTGCACTGCGGTCAGACTGGACTGCGGACAGACTGCACTGCGGACAGACTGCACTGCGGACAGACAGCGCTGTGGACAGACTGCCCTATGGACAGACTGCACTGCGGATAGACTGCACTGCGGACAGATGGCACTGCGGACAGACTGCACTGCGGACAGATTGCACTGCGGACAGACTGCACTATGGACAGTCCGCACTGTGGACAGACTGCACTGTGGACAGACTGCACTGTATACAGTCTGCTCTGTGGACAGACTGCACTGCTGACAGACTGCACTGTGGACATACCGCACTGTTAACAGACAGCACTGCGGACAGACTGCACTGCAGACAGACTGCTCTGCAGACAGAGTGCACTGCGGACAGGCTGCACTGTGGACATACCGCACTGTTAACAGACAGCACTGCGGACAGACTGCACTGCAGACAGACTGCTCTGCAGACAGAGTGCACTGCGGACAGGCTGCACTGTGCACCGACTGCACTGTGGACAGACTGCACTGCGGACAGACTGTACTGCTGACAGACAGCACTTTGGAGAGACTGCACTGCGGACGGACTGCACTGTGGACAGACTGCACTCTGGACAGACTGCACTGTGGACAGTCTGCACTACGGGCAGACTGCACTGTGGAGCGACCGCACTGCGGAAAGACTGCACTGCGGACAGACTGCACTGTGGACAGACTGCACTGCGGACAGACTGCACTGCAGACAGACTGCACTGTGGACAGGCTGCACTCTGGACAATCTGCACTGTGGAAAGACTGCACTGTTATTAGACTGCACTGTGGACAGACTGCACTGCGGACAGACTGCACTGCGGACAGTCTGCACTGTGGACTGACTGCACTGCGGACAGACGGCACTGCGTACACACTGCGCTGCGGACTGACTGCACTGCGGACAGACTGCTCTGTGGACAGACTGCACTGTGGACAGACTGCACTGTATACATTCTGCACTGTGGACAGGCTGCACTCTGGACAGACTGCACTCTGGTTAGACTGCACTGTGGACAGACCGCACTGTGGGCAGACTGCACTGTGGACAGACTGCACTGTGGACAGACTGCACTGTGGACAGACTGCACTGTGGACAGACTGCACTGTGGACAGACTGCACTGTGGACAGACTGTACAGCGGACAGACTGCACTGCGGACAGAATGCACTGCGGACAGACTGCACTGTGGACAGACTGCACTGTGGACAGACTGCACTGTGGACAGACTGCACTGTGGACAGACTGCACTGTGGACAGACTGCACTGTGGACAGACTGTACTGCGGACAGACTGCACTGCGGACAGACTGCACTGTGGACAGACTGCACTGTGGACAGACTGCACTTTATACATTCTGCACTGTGGACCGGCAGCACTGTTGTTTGACTGCACTGTGGACAGACTGCACTGCGGACAGACTGCACTGCGGACAGACTGCACTGCGGACAGTCTGTACTGTGGACTGACTGCACTGTGGACAGACGTCACTGGGGACAGACTGCTCTGTGGACAGACTGCACTGTGGACAGACTGCACTGTGGACTGACTGCATTGTGGACAGACTGCACTGCGGACAGACTGCACTGCGGACAGACGGCAATGCGGACAGACAGCGCTGCGGACAGACTGAACTGCGGACAGACTGCACTGTGTACCGACTGCACTGCGGACAGACTGCACTGTGGACAGACTGCACTGCGGACAGACTGCACTGCGGACAGACTCCACTGCGGACAGACGGCACTGCGGTCAGACAGCGCTGTGGACGGACTGCACTATGGACAGACTGCACTGCGTGCAGACTGAACTGCGGACAGACTGCTCTGTGGACAGACTGCACTGTGGTTAGACTGCACTGCGGACTGACCGCACTGTGGACGGACCTCACTGTGGACAGACTGCACTGTGGTTAGACTGCACTGCGGACTGACCGCACTGTGGACCGACCGCACTTTGGACAGTCTGCACTGCTGACAGACTGACCTGCTGACAGACTGCACTGTGGACAGGCTGCACTGTGGACAGACTGCACAGCGGACAGACGGCAGTGCGGACAGACTGCACTGTGGACAGACTGCATTGCTGACCGACTGCACTGCTGACAGACTGCACTGTTCACAGGCTGCACTGTGGACAATCTGCACTTTGGACAGAATGCACTGATGTTAGACTGCACTGTGGACAGACTGCACTGCGGACAGACTGCACTGCGGACAATCTGCACTGTGGACTGACTGCACTGCGGACAGATGGCACTGCGTACACACTGCTCTGCGGACAGACTGCACTGCGGACAGACTGCACTGTGGACAGACTTCACTGGGGACAGACTGCTCTGTGGACAGACTGCACTGTGGACAGACTGCCCTGTGTAAAGATTGCACTGTGGACAGACTGCACTGTGGACAGGCTGCATTGTGGACAGACTGCACTGTGGACAGACTGCACTGCAGACAGTCTGCACTGCGGACAGACTGCACTGCGGACAGACTGCACTGCGGACAGACTGCACTGCGGACAGGCTGCATTGTGGACAGACTGCACTGCGGACAGACTGCACTGCGGACCGACTGCACTGCGGACAGACTGCACTGCGGACAGACTGCACTGCGGACAGACTGCACTGCGGACAGACTGCACTGCGGACAGACTGCACTGCGGACAGACTGCACTGTGAACAGACTGCACTGCGGACAGACTGCACTGCGGACAGACGGCACTGCGGACAGACAGCGCTGTGGACAGACTGCACTGTGGACAGACTGCACTGCGGACTGACTGCACTGCGGATAGACTGCACTGCGGACAGACGGCACTGCGGACAGACTGCACTGCGGACAGACGGCACTGCCGACAGACAGCACTGTGGACAGACTGCACTATGGACAGACTGAACTGCGGACTGACTGCACTGCGGATAGACTGCACTGCGGACAGACGGCACTGCGGACAGACTGCACTGCGGACAGACTGCACTGCGGACAGACTGCACTGCAGACAGACTGCCCTGCGGACTGGGTGCACTGTGGACAGTCTGAACTGTGGACAGACTGCACTGTGGACAGACCGCACTGTGGACAGACTGCACTGTGGACAGACTGCACTGTGTACAGTCTGAACTGTGGACAGACTGCACTGCTGACAGACTGCACTGTGGACAGGCTGCACTGCGGACAGACTGCACTGTTGACATACCGCACTGTTAATAGACAGCACTGCGGACAGACTGCACTGCAGACAGACTGCTCTGCAGACAGAGTGCACTGCGGACAGGCTGCACTGTGCACCGACTGCACTGTGGACAGACTGCACTGCGGACAGTCTGTACTGCTGACAGAGAGCACTTTGGAGAGACTGCACTGCGGATGGACTGCACTGTTGACAGACTGCACTGTGGACAGACTGCACTGTGGAAAGACTGCACTCTGGACAGACTGCACTGTGGACAGTCTGCACTACGGGCAGGCTGCACTGTGGAGCGACTGCACTGCGGAAAGACTGCACTGCGGACAGACTGCACTGTGGACAGACTGCACTGCGGACAGACTGCACTGCGGACAGACTGCACTGTGGACAGGCTGCACTGTGGACAATCTGCACTCTGTAAAGACTGCACTGTTGTTAGACTGCACTGTGGACAGACTGCACTGTGGACAGACTTCACTGCGGACAGACTGCACTGCGGACAGTCTGCACTGTGGACTGACTGCACTGCGGACAGACGTCACTGCGTACACACTGCGCTGCGGACAGACTGCACTGCGGACAGACTGCACTGTGGACAGACGTCACTGGGGACAGACTGCTCTGTGGACAGACTGCACTGTGGACAGACTGCACTGTGGACAGACTGCAATGTGGACAGACTGCACTGTGGACTGACGGCACTGCGGACAGACTGCACTGCGGACAGACTGCACTGCGGATAGACTGCACTGTGGACAGGCTGCACTGTTGACAATCTGCACTCTGGAAAGACTGCACTGTTGTTAGACTGCACTGTGGACAGACTGCACTGCGGACAGACTGCACTGCGGACAGTCTGCACTGTGGACTGACTGCACTGCGGACAGACGGCACTGCGTACACACTGCGCTGCGGACAGACTGCACTGTGGACAGACGTCACTGGGGACAGACTGCTCTGTGGACAGATTGCACTGTGGACAGACTGCACTGTGGACAGACGTCACTGGGGACAGACTGCTCTGTGGACAGACTGCACTGTGGACAGACTGCACTGTGGACAGACTGCACTGTGGACTGACTGCATTGTGGACAGACTGCACTGTGGACAGACTGCACTATGGGCAGTCTGCACTGCGGACAGACTGCACTGCGGACAGACGGCAATGCGGACAGACAGCGCTGCGGACAGACTGAACTGCGGACAGACTGCACTGTGTACCGACTGCACTGTGGACAGACTGCACTGTGGACAGACTGCACTGCGGACAGACTGCACTGCGGACAGACTCCACTGCAGACAGACGGCACTGCGGTCAGACAGCGCTGTGGACGGACTGCACTATGGACAGACTGCACTGCGTACAGACTGAACTGCGGACAGACTGCTCTGTGGACAGACTGCACTGTGGTTAGACTGCACTGCGGACTGACCGCACTGTGGACGGACCTCACTGTGGACAGACTGCACTGTGGTTAGACTGCACTGCGGACTGACCGCACTGTGGACCGACCGCACTTTGGACAGTCTGCACTGCTGACAGACTGACCTGCTGACAGACTGCACTGTGGACAGGCTGCTCTGTGGACAGACTGCACAGCGGACAGACGGCAGTGCGGACAGACTGCACTGTGGACAGACTGCATTGCTGACCGACTGCACTGCTGACAGACTGCACTGTTCACAGGCTGCACTGTGGACAATCTGCACTGTGGACAGACTGCACTGATGTTAGACTGCACTGTGGACAGACTGCACTGCGGACAGACTGCACTGCGGACAATCTGCACTGTGGACTGACTGCACTGCGGACAGACGGCACTGCGTACACACTGCTCTGCGGACAGACTGCACTGCGGACAATCTGCACTGTGGACAGACTGCACTGCGGACAGACGGCACTGCGTACACACTGCTCTGCGGACAGACTGCACTGCGGACAGACTGCACTGTGGACAGACTGCACTGCGGACAGACTGCACTGTGGACAGACTTCACTGGGGACAGACTGCTCTGTGGACAGACTGCACTGTGGACAGACTGCCCTGTGGACAGACTGCACTGTGGACAGACTGCACTGTGTACAGATTGCACTGTGGACTGGCTGCATTGTGGACAGACTGCACTGTGGACAGACTGCACTGCAGACAGTCTGCACTGCGGACAGACTGCACTGCGGACAGACGGCACTGTGGACAGACTGCACTGCGGACAGACTGCTCTGCGGACAGACTGAACTGCGGACAGACTGCACTGCGGACCGACTGCACTGCGGACAGACTGCACTGCGGACAGACGGCACTGCGGACAGACTGCACTGCGGACAGACTGCACTGCGGACAGACGGCACTGCGGACAGACAGCGCTGTGGACAGACTGCACTGTGGACAGACTGCACTGCGGACTGACTGCACTGCGGATAGACTGTACTGCGGACAGACGGCACTGCGGACAGACTGCACTGCGGACAGACGGCACTGCCGACAGACAGCGCTGTGGACAGACTGCACTATGGACAGACTGAACTGCGGACAGACTGCACTGCGGATAGACTGCAGTTTGGACAGACCGCACTGTGGACAGACTGCACTGTGGACAGACTGCACTGTGGACAGACCGCACTGTGTACAGTCTGAACTGTGGACAGACTGCACTGCTGACAGACTGCACTGTGGACAGGCTGCACTGCGGACAGACTGCACTGTGGACATACCGCACTGTTAATAGACAGCACTGCGGACAGACTGCACTGCAGACAGACTTCTCTGCAGACAGAGTGCACTGCGGACAGGCTGCACACTGCACCGACTGCACTGTGGACAGACTGCACTGCGGACAGTCTGTACTGCTGACAGACTGCACTGTGGACAGACTGCACTGTGGACAGACTGCACTGTGGACAGTCTGCACTACGGGCAGGCTGCACTGTGGAGCGACTGCACTGCGGAAAGACTGCACTGCGGACAGACTGCACTGTGGACAGGCTGCACTGCGGACAGACTGCACTGTGGACAGACTGCACTGCGGACAGTCTGCACTGCGGACAGACTGCACTGCGGACAGACTGCACTGTGGACAGAAAGCACTGTGGACAGACGTCACTGGGGACAGACTGCTCTGTGGACAGATTGCACTGTGGACAGACTGCTCTGTGGACAGACTGCAATGTGGACAGACTGCACTGTGGACAGACAGCACTGCGGACAGTCTGCACTGTGGACAGACAGCACTGCGGACAGACTGCACTGCGGACAGACTGCAATGCTGACCATCTGCACTGCTGACAGACTGCACTGTGGACAGGCTGCACTGTGGACAGACTGCACAGCGGACAGGCTGCACTCTGGACAGGCTGCACTGTGGACAGACTGCGCAGCGGACAGACTGCACTGCGGACAGACTGCAGTGCAGACAGATTGCACTGTGGACAGAATGCACTGTAGAAAGACTGCACTGCGGACAGACTGCACTGCATATGGACTACACTGCGGACAGACTGCACTGCGGACAGACTGCACTGTGGACAGACTGCACTGCGGACAGACTGCACTACGGACAGACTGCACTGCGGACAGGCTGCACTGTGGACATTCTGCACTGTGGACAGACTGCACTGTGGACAGGCTGCACTGCGGACTAGCTGCACTGCGGACAGGCTGCACTGCGGACTGGCTGCACTGGGGACAGACTGCTCTGTGGACAGACTGCTCTGTGGACAGACTGCACTGTGGACAGACTGCACTGTGGACAGACTGCACTGTGGTTAGACTGCACTGCAGACTGACCGCACTGTGGACAGACCGCACTGTGGACAGTCTGCACTGCTGACAGTCTGCACTGCTGACAGACTGCACTGTGGACAGGCTGCACTGTGGACAGACTGCACAGCGGACAGACGGCACATCGGACAGACTGCACTGCGGACAGACTACACTGCGGACAGACTGCACTGTGGACAGGCTGCACTGCAGACAGACTGCTCTGCGGACAGACTGCACTGTAATTGACAGCACTGCGGACAGTCTGCACTGCGGACAGACTGCACTGTGGACAGACTGCACTGTGGACAGACCGCACTGTGGACAGACAGCACTGCGGACAGACTGCACTGCAGACAGACTGCTCTGCAGACAGAGTGCACTGCGGACAGGCAGCACTGTGCACAGACTGCACTGCGGACAGACTGTACTGCTGACAGACTGCACTTTGGAGAGACTGCACTGCGGACAGACTGCACTGTGGACAGACTGCACTGTGGAAAGACTGCACTGCGGACAGACTGTACTGCTGACAGACTGCACTGTGGACAGACTGCACTGTGCACAGACTGCACTGCGGACAGACTGTACTGCTGACAGACTGCACTTTGGAGAGACTGCACTGTGGACAGACTGCACTGCGGACAGACTGCACTGGGGACAGACTGCACTGTGTACCGACTGCACTGCGGACAGACTGCACTGTGGACAGACTGCACTGCGGACAGACTGCACTGCGGACAGACTCCACTGCGGACAGACGGCACTGCGGTCAGACAGCGCTGTGGACGGACTGCACTATGGACAGACTGCACTGCGTACAGACTGAACTGCGGACAGACTGCTCTGTGGACAGACTGCACTGTGGTTAGACTGCACTGCGGACTGACCGCACTGTGGACGGACCTCACTGTGGACAGACTGCACTGTGGTTAGACTGCACTGCGGACTGACCGCACTGTGGACCGACCGCACTTTGGACAGTCTGCACTGCTGACAGACTGACCTGCTGACAGACTGCACTGTGGACAGGCTGCTCTGTGGACAGACTGCACAGCGGACAGACGGCAGTGCGGACAGACTGCACTGTGGACAGACTGCATTGCTGACCGACTGCACTGCTGACAGACTGCACTGTTCACAGGCTGCACTGTGGACAATCTGCACTGTGGACAGACTGCACTGATGTTAGACTGCACTGTGGACAGACTGCACTGCGGACAGACTGCACTGCGGACAATCTGCACTGTGGACTGACTGCACTGCGGACAGACGGCACTGCGTACACACTGCTCTGCGGACAGACTGCACTGCGGACAATCTGCACTGTGGACAGACTGCACTGCGGACAGACGGCACTGCGTACACACTGCTCTGCGGACAGACTGCACTGCGGACAGACTGCACTGTGGACAGACTGCACTGCGGACAGACTGCACTGTGGACAGACTTCACTGGGGACAGACTGCTCTGTGGACAGACTGCACTGTGGACAGACTGCCCTGTGGACAGACTGCACTGTGGACAGACTGCACTGTGTACAGATTGCACTGTGGACTGGCTGCATTGTGGACAGACTGCACTGTGGACAGACTGCACTGCAGACAGTCTGCACTGCGGACAGACTGCACTGCGGACAGACGGCACTGTGGACAGACTGCACTGCGGACAGACTGCTCTGCGGACAGACTGAACTGCGGACAGACTGCACTGCGGACCGACTGCACTGCGGACAGACTGCACTGCGGACAGACGGCACTGCGGACAGACTGCACTGCGGACAGACTGCACTGCGGACAGACGGCACTGCGGACAGACAGCGCTGTGGACAGACTGCACTGTGGACAGACTGCACTGCGGACTGACTGCACTGCGGATAGACTGCACTGCGGACAGACGGCACTGCGGACAGACTGCACTGCGGACAGACGGCACTGCCGACAGACAGCGCTGTGGACAGACTGCACTATGGACAGACTGAACTGCGGACAGACTGCACTGCGGATAGACTGCAGTGTGGATAGACCGCACTGTGGACAGACTGCACTGTGGACAGACTGCACTGTGGACAGACCGCACTGTGTACAGTCTGAACTGTGGACAGACTGCACTGCTGACAGACTGCACTGTGGACAGGCTGCACTGCGGACAGACTGCACTGTGGACATACCGCACTATTAATAGACAGCACTGCGGACAGACTGCACTGCAGACAGACTTCTCTGCAGACAGAGTGCACTGCGGACAGGCTGCACACTGCACCGACTGCACTGTGGACAGACTGCACTGCGGACAGTCTGTACTGCTGACAGACTGCACTGTGGACAGACTGCACTGTGGACAGTCTGCACTACGGGCAGGCTGCACTGTGGAGCGACTGCACTGCGGAAAGACTGCACTGCGGACAGACTGCACTATGGACAGGCTGCACTGCGGACAGACTGCACTGTGGACAGACTGCACTGCGGACAGACTGCACTGCGGACAGACTGCACTGCGGACAGACTGCACTGTGGACAGAAAGCACTGTGGACAGACGTCACTGGGGACAGACTGCTCTGTGGACAGATTGCACTGTGGACAGACTGCACTGTGGACAGACTGCACTGTGGACAGACTGCACTGTGGACAGACAGCACTGCGGACAGTCTGCACTGTGGACAGACAGCACTGCGGACAGACTGCACTGCGGACAGACTGCAATGCTGACCATCTGCACTGCTGACAGAAAGCACTGTGGACAGACGTCACTGGGGACAGACTGCTCTGTGGACAGATTGCACTGTGGACAGACTGCACTGTGGACAGGCTGCACTGTGGAAAGACTGCACAGCGGACAGGCTGCACTGTCGACAGGCTGCACTGTGGACAGACTGCACAGCGGACAGACTGCACTGCGGACAGACTGCAGTGCAGACAGATTGCACTGTGGACAGAATGCACTGTAGAAAGACTGCACTGCGGACAGACTGCACTGCTTATGGACTACACTGCGGACAGACTGCACTGCGGACAGACTGCACTGTGGACAGACTGCACTGCGGACAGACTGCACTACGGACAGACTGCACTGCGGACAGGCTGCACTGTGGACATTCTGCACTGTGGACAGACTGCACTGTGAACAGACTGCACTGTGGACAGACTGCACTGTGGAAAGACTGCACTGCGGACAGACTGCACTGCGGACAGACTGCACTGCGGACAGGCTGCACTGTGGACATTCTGCACTGTGGACAGACTGCACAGTTGTTAGACTGCACTGTGGACTGACTGCATTGTGGACAGACGGCACTGCGGACAGACAGCGCTGCGGACAGACTGAACTGCGGACAGACTGCACTGCGGAAAGACTGCAATGCCGACAGACTGCACTGCGGACAGACTGCACTGCGGACAGACTGCACTGCGGACAGACTGCACTGCGGACAGACTGCACTGCGGACAGACTGCCCTGCGGACAGACTGCACTGTGGACAGGCTGCACTGCGGACTAGCTGCACTGCGGACAGGCTGCACTGCGGACTGGCTGCACTGGGGACAGACTGCTCTGTGGACAGACTGCTCTGTGGACAGACTGCACTGTGGACAGACTGCACTGTGGACAGACTGCACTGTGGTTAGACTGCACTGCAGACTGACCGCACTGTGGACAGACCGCACTGTGGACAGTCTGCACTGCTGACAGACTGCACTGCTGACAGACTGCACTGTGGACAGGCTGCACTGTGGACAGACTGCACAGCGGACAGACGGCACTTCGGACAGACTGCACTGCGGACAGACTACACTGCGGACAGACTGCACTGTGGACAGGCTGCACTGCAGACAGACTGCTCTGCGGACAGACTGCACTGTAATTGACAGCACTGCGGACAGTCTGCACTGCGGACAGACTGCACTGTGGACAGACTGCACTGTGGACAGACCGCACTGTGGACAGACAGCACTGCGGACAGACTGCACTACAGACAGACTGCTCTGCAGACAGAGTGCACTGCGGACAGGCAGCACTGTGCACAGACTGCACTGCGGACAGACTGTACTGCTGACAGACTGCACTTTGGAGAGACTGCACTGCGGACAGACTGCACTGTGGACAGACTGCACTGTGGAAAGACTGCACTGCGGACAGACTGTACTGCTGACAGACTGCACTTTGGAGAGACTGCACTGCGGACAGACTGCACTGCGGACAGACTGCACTGTGGAAAGACTGCACTGCGGACAGACTGTACTGCTGACAGACTGCACTGTGGACAGACTGCACTGTGCACAGACTGCACTGCGGACAGACTGTACTGCTGACAGACTGCACTTTGGAGAGACTGCAATGTGGACAGACTGCACTGCGGACAGACTGCACTGGGGACAGACTGCACTGTGGAGCGACTGCACTGTGGATAGACAGCACTGCGGAAAGACTGCACTGCGGACAGACTGCACTGTGGACAGACTGCACTGCGGACAGACTGCACTGAGAACAGACTGCACTGCGGACAGACTGCACTGCGGACAGACTGCACTGTGGACAGACTGCACTGCGGACAGACTGCACTGTGGACAATCTGCACTGTGGACAGACTGCACTGTTGTTAGACTGCACTGTGGACAGACTGCACTGCGGACAGACTGCACTGCGGACAGTCTGCACTGTGGACTGACTGCACTGCGGACAGACGGCACTGCGTACACACTGCGCTGCGGACTAACTGCACTGCGGACAGACTGCACTGTGGACAGACGTCACTGGGGACAGACTGCACTGTGGACAGACTGCACTGTGGACAGACTGCACTGTGGACAGTCTGCACTGTGGACAGACTGCACTGTGGACTGACGGCACTGCGGACAGACTGCACTGCGGATAGACTGCACTGCGGACAGACTGCACTGCGGACAGACTGCACTTCGGACAGACTGCACTGCGGACAGACTGCACTGCGGACAGACAGCACTGTGGACAGACTGCACTGGGGACAGACTGCTCTGTGGACAGACTGCACTGTGGACAGGCTGCACTCTGGACAGACTGCACTCTGGTTAGACTGCACTGTGGACAGACCGCACTGTGGACAGACTGCACTGCGGACAGACTGCACTGCGGACAGAATGCACTGTGGACAGACTGCACTGTGGACAGGCTGCACTCTGGACAGACTGCACTGTGGACAGACTGCACTGTGGACAGACTGCACTGTGGACAGACTGCACTGCGGACAGACTGCACTGCGGACAGAATGCACTGTGGACAGAATGCACTGTGGACAGACTGCACTGTGGACAGACTGCACTGTATACATTCTGCACTGTGGACAGGCAGCACTGTTGTTTGACTGCACTGTGGACAGACTGCACTGCGGACAGACTGCACTGCGGACAGTCTGTACTGTGGACTGACTGCACTGCGGACAGCCGGCACTGCGTACACACTGCGCTGCGGACAGGCTGCACTGCGAACAGACTGCACTGTGGACAGACCTCACTGGGGACAGACTGCTCTGTGGACAGACTGCACTGTGGACTGACTGCACTGTGGACAGACTGCACTGTGGACTGACTGCATTGTGGACAGACTGCACTGTGGACAGACTGCACTGTGGGCAGTCTGCACTGCGGACAGACTGCACTGCGGACAGACGGCAATGCGGACAGACAGCGCTGCGGACAGACTGAACTGCGGACAGACTGAACTGTGTACCGACTGCACTGCGGACAGACTGCACTGTGGACAGACTGCACTGCGGACAGACTGCACTGCGGACAGACTCCACTGCGGACAGACGGCACTGCGGTCAGACAGCGCTGTGGACGGACTGCACTATGGACAGACTGCACTGCGTACAGACTGAACTGCGGACAGACTGCTCTGTGGACAGACTGCACTGTGGTTAGACTGCACTGCGGACTGACCGCACTGTGGACGGACCTCACTGTGGACAGTCTGCACTGTGGTTAGACTGCACTGCGGACTGACCGCACTGTGGACCGACCGCACTTTGGACAGTCTGCACTGCTGACAGACTGACCTGCTGACAGACTGCACTGTGGACAGACTGCACTGTGGACAGGCTGCACTGTGGACAGACTGCACAGCGGACAGACGGCAGTGCGGACAGACTGCACTGTGGACAGACTGCAATGCTGACTGACTGCACTGCTGACAGACTGCACTGTGGACAGGCTGCACTGTGGACAATCTGCACTGTGGACAGACTGCACTGTTGTTAGACTGCACTGTGGACAGATTGCACTGCGGACAGACTGCACTGCGGACAATCTGCACTGTGGACTGACTGCACTGCGGACAGACGTCACTGCGTACACACTGCTCTGCGGACAGACTGCACTGCGGACAGACTGCACTGTGGACAGACTTCACTGGGGACAGACTGCTCTGTGGACAGACTGCACTGTGGACAGACTGCCCTGTGGACAGACTGCCCTGTGGACAGACTGCACTGTGGACAGATTGCACTGTGGACAGGCTGCATTGTGGACAGGCTGCACTGTGGACAGACTGCACTGCAGACAGTCTGCACTGCGGACAGACTGCACTGCGGACAGACGGCACTGTGGACATACAGCGCTGCGGACAGACTGAACTGCGGACAGACTGCACTGCGGACCGACTGCACTGCGGACAGACTGCACTGCGGACAGACGGCAGTGCGGACAGACTGCACTGTGGACAGACTGCATTGCTGACCGACTGCACTGCTGACAGACTGCACTGTTCACAGGCTGCACTGTGGACAATCTGCACTGTGGACAGACTGCACTGATGTTAGACTGCACTGTGGACAGACTGCACTGCGGACAGACTGCACTGCGGACAATCTGCACTGTGGACTGACTGCACTGCAGACAGACGGCACTGCGTACACACTGCGCTGCGGACAGGCTGCAATGCGGACAGACGGCAGTGCGGACAGACTGCACTGTGGACAGACTGCATTGCTGACCGACTGCACTGCTGACAGACTGCACTGTTCACAGGCTGCACTGTGGACAATCTGCACTGTGGACAGACTGCACTGATGTTAGACTGCACTGTGGACAGACTGCACTGCGGACAGACTGCACTGCGGACAATCTGCACTGTGGACTGACTGCACTGCGGACAGAAGGCACTGCGTACACACTGCTCTGCGGACAGACTGCACTGCGGACAATCTGCACTGTGGACAGACTGCACTGCGGACAGACGGCACTGCGTACACACTGCTCTGCGGACAGACTGCACTGCGGACAGACTGCACTGTGGACAGACTGCACTGCGGACAGACTGCACTGTGGACAGACTTCACTGGGGACAGACTGCTCTGTGGACAGACTGCACTGTGGACAGACTGCCCTGTGGACAGACTGCACTGCGGACAGACTGCACTGTGTACAGATTGCACTGTGGACTGGCTGCATTGTGGACAGACTGCACTGTGGACAGACTGCACTGCAGACAGTCTGCACTGCGGACAGACTGCACTGCGGACAGACGGCACTGTGGACAGACAGCGCTGCGGACAGACTGAACTGCGGACAGACTGCACTGCGGACCGACTGCACTGCGGACAGACTGCACTGCGGACAGACGGCACTGCGGACAGACTGCACTGCGGACAGACTGCACTGCGGACAGACGGCACTGCGGACAGACAGCGCTGTGGACAGACTGCACTGTGGACAGACTGCACTGTGGACTGACTGCACTGCGGATAGACTGCACTGCGGACAGACGGCACTGCGGACAGACTGCACTGCGGACAGACGGCACTGCCGACAGACAGCGCTGTGGACAGACTGCACTATGGACAGACTGAACTGCGGACTGACTGCACTGCGGATAGACTGCACTGTGGACAGACCGCACTGTGGACAGACTGCACTGTGGACAGACTGCACTGTGTACAGTCTGAACTGTGGACAGACTGCACTGCTGACAGACTGCACTGTGGACAGGCTGCACTGCGGACAGACTGCACTGTGGACATACCGCACTGTTAATAGACAGCACTGCGGACAGACTGCAATGCAGACAGACTGCTCTGCAGACAGAGTGCACTGCGGAGAGGCTGCACTGTGCACCGACTGCACTGTGGACAGACTGCACTGCGGACAGTCTGTACTGCTGAAAGAGAGCACTTTGGAGAGACTGCACTGCGGATGGACTGCACTGTGGACAGACTGCACTGTGGACAGACTGCACTGTGCACAGTCTGCACTACGGGCAGGCTGCACTGTGGAGCGACTGCACTGCGGAAAGACTGCACTGCGGACAGACTGCACTGTGGACAGGCTGCACTGCGGACAGACTGCACTGTGGACAGACTGCACTGCGGACAGACTGCACTGCGGACAGACTCCACTGTGGACAGACTGCACTGTGGACAGACTGCACTGTGGACAGAAAGCACTGTGGACAGACGTCACTGGGGACAGACTGCTCTGTGGACAGATTGCACTGTGGACAGACTGCACTGTGGACAGACTGCACTGCGGACAGACTGCACTGTGGACAGACAGCACTGCGGACAGTCTGCACTGTGGACAGACAGCACTGCGGACAGACTGCACTGCGGACAGACTGCAATGCTGACCATCTGCAATGCTGACAGACTGCACTGTGGACAGGCTGCACTGTGGACAGACTGCACAGCGGACAGGCTGCACTGTGGACAGGATGCACTGTAGACAGATTGCACTGCGGACAGACTGCACTGCATACGGACTGCACTGCTGACAGACTGCACTGTGGACAGACTGCACTGTGGACAGACTGCACAGCGGACAGACTGCACTGCGGACAGACTGCAGTGCAGACAGATTGCACTGTGGACAGAATGCACTGTAGACAGACTGCACTGCATATGGACTACACTGCGGACAGACTGCACTGCGGACAGACAGTACTGTGGACAGACTGCACTGCGGACAGACTGCACTACGGACACTCTGCACTGCGGACAGGCTGCACTGTGGACATTCTGCACTGTGGACAGACTGCACTGTGAACAGACTGCACTGTGGACAGACTGCACTGCGGAAAGACTGCACTGCGGACAGACTGCACTGCAGACAGACTGCACTGCGGACAGGCTGCACTGTGGACATTCTGCACTGTGGACAGACTGCACAGTTGTTAGACTGCACTGTGGACTGACTGCATTGTGGACAGACGGCACTGCGGACAGACAGCGCTGCGGACAGACTGAACTGCGGACAGACTGCACTGCGGAAAGACTGCAATGCGGACAGACTGCACTGCGGACAGACTGCACTGCGGACAGACTGCACTGCGGACAGACTGCACTGCGGACAGACTGCCCTGCGGACAGACTGCACTGTGGACAGGCTGCACTGCGGACTAGCTGCACTGTGGACAGGCTGCACTGCTGACTGGCTGCACTGGGGACAGACTGCTCTGTGGACAGACTGCTCTGTGGACAGACTGCACTGTGGACAGACTGCACTGTGGACAGACTGCACTGTGGTTAGACTGCACTGCAGACTGACCGCACTGTGGACAGACCGCACTGTGGACAGTCTGCACTGCTGACAGACTGCACTGCTGACAGACTACACTGCGGACAGACTGCACTGTGGACAGGCTGCACTGCAGACAGACTGCTCTGCGGACAGACTGCACTATAATTGACAGCACTGCGGACAGTCTGCACTGCGGACAGACTGCACTGTGGACAGACTGCACTGTGGACAGACCGCACTGTGGACAGACAGCACTGCGGACAGACTGCACTGCAGACAGACTGCTCTGCAGACAGAGTGCACTGCGGACAGGCTGCACTGTGCACAGATTGCACTGCGGACAGACTGTACTGCTGACAGACTGCACTTTGGAGAGACTGCACTGCGGACAGACTGCACTGTGGACAGACTGCACTGTGGAAAGACTGCACTGTGGACAGACTGCACTGTGGATAGACAGCACTGCGGAAAGACTGCACTGCGGACAGACTGCACTGAGAACAGACTGCACTGCGGACAGACTGCACTGCGGACAGACTGCACTGTGGACAGACTGCACTGCGGACAGACTGCACTGTGGACAATCTGCACTGTGGACAGACTGCACTGTTGTTAGACTGCACTGTGGACAGACTGCAATGCGGACAGACTGCACTGCGGACAGTCTGCACTGTGGACTGACTGCACTGCGGACAGACGGCACTGCGTACACACTGCGCTGCGGACTGACTGCACTGCGGACAGACTGCACTGTGGACAGACGTCACTGGGGACAGACTGCACTGTGGACAGACTGCACTGTGGACAGACTGCACTGTGGACAGACTGAACTGTGGACAGACTGCACTGTGGACTGACGGCACTGCGGACAGACTGCACTGCGGACAGACTGCACTGCGGACAGACTGCACTTCGGACAGACTGCACTGCGGACAGACTGCACTGTGGACAGACAGCACTGTGGACAGACTGCACTGGGGACAGACTGCTCTGTGGACAGACTGCACTGTGGACAGGCTGCACTCTGGACAGACTGCACTCTGGTTAGACTGCACTGTGGACAGACCGCACTGTGGACAGACTGCACTGCGGACAGACTGCACTGCGGACAGAATGCACTGTGGACAGACTGCACTGTGGACAGGCTGCACTCTGGACAGACTGCACTGTGGACAGACTGCACTGTGGACAGACTGCACTGCGGACAGACTGCACTGCGGACAGAATGCACTGTGGACAGAATGCACTGTGGACAGACTGCACTGTGGACAGACTGCACTGTATACATTCTGCACTGTGGACAGACTGCACTGTTGTTTGACTGCACTGTGGACAGACTGCACTGTGGACAGACTGCACTGTATACATTCTGCACTGTGGACAGGCAGCACTGTTGTTTGACTGCACTGTGGACAGACTGCACTGCGGACAGACTGCACTGCGGACAATCTGCACTGTGGACTGACTGCACTGCGGACAGACGTCACTGCGTACACACTGCTCTGCGGACAGACTGCACTGCGGACAGACTGCTCTGCGGACAGACTGCACTGCGGACAGACTGCACTGTGGACAGACTTCACTGGGGACAGACTGCTCTGTGGACAGACTGCACTGTGGACAGACTGCCCTGTGGACAGACTGCCCTGTGGACAGACTGCACTGTGGACAGATTGCACTGTGGACTGGCTGCATTGTGGACAGACTGCACTGTGGACAGACTGCACTGTGGACAGTCTGCACTGCGGACAGACTGCACTGCGGACAGACGGCACTGTGGACAGACAGCGCTGCGGACAGACTGAACTGCGGACAGACTGCACTGCGGACCGACTGCACTGCGGACAGACTGCACTGCGGACAGACTGCACTGCGGACAGACTGCACTGCGGACAGACTGCACTGCGGACAGACGGCACTGCGGACAGACAGCGCTGTGGACAGACTGCACTATGGACAGACTGCACTGCGGACTGACTGCACTGCGGATAGACTGCACTGCGGACAGACGGCACTGCGGACAGACTGCACTGCGGACAGACGGCACTGCGGACAGACAGCGCTATGGACAGACTGCACTATGGACAGACTGAACTGCGGACTGACTGCACTGCGGATAGACTGCACTGCGGACAGACGGCACTGCGGACAGACTGCACTGCGGACAGACTGCACTGCGGACAGACTGCACTGTGGACAGGCTGCACTGTGGACAATCTGCACTGTGGAAAGACTGCACTGTTGTTAGACTGCACTGTGGACAGACTGCACTGCAGACAGACTGCACTGCGGACAGTCTGCACTGTGGACTGACTGCACTGCGGACAGACGTCACTGCGTACACACTGCGCTGCGGACAGACTGCACTGCGGACAGACTGCACTGTGGACAGACGTCACTGGGGACAGACTGCTCTGTGGACAGACTGCACTGTGGACAGACTGCAATGTGGACAGACTGCACTGTGGACTGACGGCACTGTGGACAGACTGCACTGTGGACAGGCTGCACTGTGGACAATCTGCACTCTGGAAAGACTGCACTGTTGTTAGACTGCACTGTGGACAGACTGCACTGCGGACAGACTGCACTGCGGACAGTCTGCACTGTGGACTGACTGCACTGCGGACAGACGGCACTGCGTACACACTGCGCTGCGGACAGACTGCACTGTGGACAGACGTCACTGGGGACAGACTGCTCTGTGGACAGATTGCACTGTGGACAGACTGCACTGTGGACAGACTGCACTGCGGACAGACTGCACTGTGGACAGACTGCACTGTGGACAGACGTCACTGGGGACAGACTGCTCTGTGGACAGATTGCACTGTGGACAGACTGCACTGTGGACAGACTGCACTGCGGACAGTCTGCACTGTGGACAGACAGCACTGCGGACAGACTGCACTGCGGACAGACTGCAATGCTGACCAACTGCACTGCTGACAGACTGCACTGTGGACAGGCTGCTCTGTGGACAGACTGCACTGTGGACAGGCTGCACTGTGGACAGACTGCACAGCGGACAGACTGCACTGTGGACAGGATGCACTGTAGACAGATTGCACTGCGGACAGACTGCAGTGCATAAGGACTGCACTACTGACAGACTGCACTGTGGACAGGCTGCACTGTGGACAGGCTGCACTGCAGACAGACTGCTCTGCGGACAGACTGCACTGTAATTGACAGCACTGCGGACAGACTGCACAGCGGACAGACTGCACTGTGGACAGACGTCACTGGGGACAGACTGCTCTGTGGACAGACTGCACTGTGGACAGACTGCACTGTGGACAGACTGCAATGTGGACAGACTGCACTGTGGACTGACGGCACTGCGGACAGACTGCACTGCGGATAGACTGCACTGTGGACAGGCTGCACTGTGGACAATCTGCACTCTGGAAAGACTGCACTGTTGTTAGACTGCACTGTGGACAGACTGCACTGCGGACAGACTGCACTGCGGACAGTCTGCACTGTGGACTGACTGCACTGCGGACAGACGGCACTGCGTACACACTGCGCTGCGGACAGACTGCACTGTGGACAGACGTCACTGTGGACAGACTGCTCTGTGGACAGACTGCACTGTGGACAGACTGCACTGTGGACAGACTGCACTGTGGACAGACGTCACTGGGGACAGACTGCTCTGTGGACAGATTGCACTGTGGACAGACTGCACTGTGGACAGACTGCACTGTGGACAGACTGCACTGTGGACAGACAGCACTGCGGACAGTCTGCACTGTGGACAGACAGCACTGCGGACAGACTGCACTGCGGACAGACTGCAATGCTGACCAACTGCACTGCTGACAGACTGCACTGTGGACAGGCTGCACTGTGGACAGACTGCACAGCGGACAGACTGCACTGTGGACAGGATGCACTGTAGACAGATTGCACTGCGGACAGACTGCACTGCATACGGACTGCACTGCTGACAGACTGCACTGTGGACAGGCTGCACAGCGGACAGACTGCACTGCGGACAGACTGCAGTGCAGACAGATTGCACTGTGGACAGAATGCACTGTAGACAGACTGCACTGCGGACAGACTGCACTGCATATGGACTACACTGCGGACAGACTGCACTGCGGACAGACTGCACTGTGGACAGGATGCACTGTAGACAGATTGCACTGCGGACAGACTGCACTGCATACGGACTGCACTGCGGACAGACTGCACTGCGGACAGACTGCACTGTGGACAGACTGCACTGCGGACTGACTGCACTGCAGACAGACTGCAGTGCAGACAGACTGCACTGTGGACAGAATGCACTGTAGACAGACTGCACTGCGGACAGACTGCACTACGGACAGACTGCACTGCGGACAGACTGCACTGTGGACATTCTGCACTGTGGACAGACTGCACTGTGAACAGACTGCACTGTGGACAGACTGCACTGCGGAAAGACTGCACTGCGGACAGACTGCACTGCGGACAGACTGCACTGCGGACAGACTGCACTGCGGACAGGCTGCACTGTGGACATTCTGCACTGTGGACAGACTGCACAGTTGTTAGACTGCACTGTGGACTGACTGCATTGTGGACAGACGGCACTGCGGACAGACAGCGCTGCGGACAGACTGAACTGCGGACAGACTGCACTGCGGAAAGACTGCAATGCCGACAGACTGCACTGCGGACAGACTGCACTGCGGACAGACTGCACTGCGGACAGACTGCACTGCGGACAGACTGCACTGCGGACAGACTGCCCTGCGGACAGACTGCACTGTGGACAGGCTGCACTGCGGACTAGCTGCACTGCGGACAGGCTGCACTGCGGACTGGCTGCACTGGGGACAGACTGCTCTGTGGACAGACTGCTCTGTGGACAGACTGCACTGTGGACAGACTGCACTGTGGACAGACTGCACTGTGGTTAGACTGCACTGCAGACTGACCGCACTGTGGACAGACCGCACTGTGGACAGTCTGCACTGCTGACAGACTGCACTGCTGACAGACTGCACTGTGGACAGGCTGCACTGTGGACAGACTGCACAGCGGACAGACGGCAGTGCGGACAGACTGCACTGCGGACAGACTACACTGCGGACAGACTGCACTGTGGACAGGCTGCACTGCAGACAGACTGCTCTGCGGACAGACTGCACTGTAATTGACAGCACTGCGGACAGTCTGCACTGCGGACAGACTGCACTGTGGACAGACTGCACTGTGGACAGACCGCACTGTGGACAGACAGCACTGCGGACAGACTGCACTGCAGACAGACTGCTCTGCAGACAGAGTGCACTGCGGACAGGCTGCACTGTGCACAGACTGCACTGCGGACAGACTGTACTGCTGACAGACTGCACTTTGGAGAGACTGCACTGCGGACAGACTGCACTGTGTACAGACTGCACTGCGGACAGACTGCACTGTGGACAGACTGCACTGTTGTTTGACTGCACTGTGGACAGACTGCACTGCGGAAAGACTGCACTGCGGACAGGCTGCACTGTGGACTGACTGCACTGCGGACAGACGGCACTGCGTACACACTGCGCTGCGGAGGGGCTGCACTGCGGACAGACTGCACTTTGGACAGACATCACTGGGGACAGACTGCACTGCTGACAGGCTGCACTGTGCACCGACTGCACTGTGCACCGACTGCACTGTGGACAGACGTCACTGGGGCCAGACTGCTCTGTGGACAGATTGCACTGTGGACAGACTGCACTGTGGACAGACTGCACTGCGGACAGACTGCACTGTGGACAGACTGCACTGTGGACAGACGTCACTGGGGACAGACTGCTCTGTGGACAGATTGCACTGTGGACAGACTGCACTGTGGACAGACTGCTCTGTGGACAGACTGCACTGTGGACAGACAGCACTGCGGACAGTCTGCACTGTGGACAGACAGCACTGCGGACAGACTGCACTGCGGACAGACTGCAATGCTGACCAACTGCACTGCTGAAAGACTGCACTGTGGACAGGCTGCACTGTGGACAGACTGCACAGCGGACAGACTGCACTGTGGACAGGATGCACTGTAGACAGATTGCACTGCGGACAGACTGCACTGCATACGGACTGCACTGCTGACAGACTGCACTGTGGACAGGCTGCACTGTGGACAGACTGCACAGCGGACAGACTGCACTGTGGACAGACGTCACTGGGGACAGACTGCTCTGTGGACAGACTGCACTGTGGACAGACTGCACTGTGGACAGACTGCAATGTGGACAGACTGCACTGTGGACAATCTGCACTCTGGAAAGACTGCACTGTTGTTAGACTGCACTGTGGACAGACTGCACTGCGGACAGACTGCACTGCGGACAGTCTGCACTGTGGACTGACTGCACTGCGGACAGACGGCACTGCGTACACACTGCGCTGTGGACAGACTGCACTGTGGACAGACGTCACTGGGGACAGACTGCACTACGGACAGACTGCACTGCGGACTGACTGCACTGCTGACAGACTGCACTGTGGACAGGCTGCACTGTGGACAGACTGCACAGCAGACAGACTGCACTGCGGACAGACTGCAGTGCAGACAGACTGCACTGTGGACAGAATGCACTGTAGACAGACTGCACTGCGGACAGACTGCAATGCTGACCATCTGCAATGCTGACAGACTGCACTGTGGACAGGCTGCACTGTGGACAGACTGCACAGCGGACAGCCTGCACTGTGGACAGGATGCACTGTAGACAGATTGCACTGCGGACAGACTGCACTGCATACGGACTGCACTGCTGACAGACTGCACTGTGGACAGACTGCACTGTGGACAGACTGCACAGCGGACAGACTGCACTGCGGACAGACTGCAGTGCAGACAGATTGCACTGTGGACAGAATGCACTGTAGACAGACTGCACTGCGGACAGACTGCACTGCATATGGACTACACTGCGGACAGACTGCACTGCGGACAGACTGCACTGTGGACAGACTGCACTGCGGACAGACTGCACTACGGACACTCTGCACTGCGGACAGGCTGCACTGTGGACATTCTGCACTGTGGACAGACTGCACTGTGAACAGACTGCACTGTGGACAGACTGCACTGCGGAAAGACTGCACTGCGGACAGACTGCACTGCGGACAGACTGCACTGCGGACAGGCTGCACTGTGGACATTCTGCACTGTGGACAGACTGCACAGTTGTTAGACTGCACTGTGGACTGACTGCATTGTGGACAGACGGCACTGCGGACAGACAGCGCTGCGGACAGACTGAACTGCGGACAGACTGCACTGCGGAAAGACTGCAATGCGGACAGACTGCACTGCGGACAGACTGCACTGCGGACAGACTGCACTGCGGACAGACTGCACTGCGGACAGACTGCCCTGCGGACAGACTGCACTGTGGACAGGCTGCACTGCGGACTAGCTGCACTGTGGACAGGCTGCACTGCTGACTGGCTGCACTGGGGACAGACTGCTCTGTGGACAGACTGCTCTGTGGACAGACTGCACTGTGGACAGACTGCACTGTGGACAGACTGCACTGTGGTTAGACTGCACTGCAGACTGACCGCACTGTGGACAGACCGCACTGTGGACAGTCTGCACTGCTGACAGACTGCACTGCTGACAGACTACACTGCGGACAGACTGCACTGTGGACAGGCTGCACTGCAGACAGACTGCTCTGCGGACAGACTGCACTATAATTGACAGCACTGCGGACAGTCTGCACTGCGGACAGACTGCACTGTGGACAGACTGCACTGTGGACAGACCGCACTGTGGACAGACAGCACTGCGGACAGACTGCACTGCAGACAGACTGCTCTGCAGACAGAGTGCACTGCGGACAGGCTGCACTGTGCACAGATTGCACTGCGGACAGACTGTACTGCTGACAGACTGCACTTTGGAGAGACTGCACTGCGGACAGACTGCACTGTGGACAGACTGCACTGTGGAAAGACTGCACTGTGGACAGACTGCACTGTGGATAGACAGCACTGCGGAAAGACTGCACTGCGGACAGACTGCACTGAGAACAGACTGCACTGCGGACAGACTGCACTGCGGACAGACTGCACTGTGGACAGACTGCACTGCGGACAGACTGCACTGTGGACAATCTGAACTGTGGACAGACTGCACTGTTGTTAGACTGCACTGTGGACAGACTGCAATGCGGACAGACTGCACTGCGGACAGTCTGCACTGTGGACTGACTGCACTGCGGACAGACGGCACTGCGTACACACTGCGCTGCGGACTGACTGCACTGCGGACAGACTGCACTGTGGACAGACGTCACTGGGGACAGACTGCACTGTGGACAGACTGCACTGTGGACAGACTGCACTGTGGACAGACTGAACTGTGGACAGACTGCACTGTGGACTGACGGCACTGCGGACAGACTGCACTGCGGACAGACTGCACTGCGGACAGACTGCACTTCGGACAGACTGCACTGCGGACAGACTGCACTGTGGACAGACAGCACTGTGGACAGACTGCACTGGGGACAGACTGCTCTGTGGACAGACTGCACTGTGGACAGGCTGCACTCTGGACAGACTGCACTCTGGTTAGACTGCACTGTGGACAGACCGCACTGTGGACAGACTGCACTGCGGACAGACTGCACTGCGGACAGAATGCACTGTGGACAGACTGCACTGTGGACAGGCTGCACTCTGGACAGACTGCACTGTGGACAGACTGCACTGTGGACAGACTGCACTGCGGACAGACTGCACTGCGGACAGAATGCACTGTGGACAGAATGCACTGTGGACAGACTGCACTGTGGACAGACTGCACTGTATACATTCTGCACTGTGGACAGACTGCACTGTTGTTTGACTGCACTGTGGACAGACTGCACTGTGGACAGACTGCACTGTATACATTCTGCACTGCGGACAGGCAGCACTGTTGTTTGACTGCACTGTGGACAGACTGCACTGCGGACAGACTGCACTGCGGACAATCTGCACTGTGGACTGACTGCACTGCGGACAGACGTCACTGCGTACACACTGCTCTGCGGACAGACTGCACTGTATACATTCTGCACTGCGGACAGACTGCTCTGCGGACAGACTGCACTGCGGACAGACTGCACTGTGGACAGACTTCACTGGGGACAGACTGCTCTGTGGACAGACTGCACTGCGGACAGACTGCACTGCGGACAGAATGCACTGTGGACAGAATGCACTGTGGACAGACTGCACTGTGGACAGACTGCACTGTATACATTCTGCACTGTGGACAGACTGCACTGTTGTTTGACTGCACTGTGGACAGACTGCACTGTGGACAGACTGCACTGTATACATTCTGCACTGTGGACAGGCAGCACTGTTGTTTGACTGCACTGTGGACAGACTGCACTGCGGACAGACTGCACTGCGGACAATCTGCACTGTGGACTGACTGCACTGCGGACAGACGTCACTGCGTACACACTGCTCTGCAGACAGACTGCACTGCGGACAGACTGCTCTGCGGACAGACTGCACTGCGGACAGACTGCACTGTGGACAGACTTCACTGGGGACAGACTGCTCTGTGGACAGACTGCACTGTGGACAGACTGCCCTGTGGACAGACTGCCCTGTGGACAGACTGCACTGTGGACAGATTGCACTGTGGACTGGCTGCATTGTGGACAGACTGCACTGTGGACAGACTGCACTGTGGACAGTCTGCACTGCGGACAGACTGCACTGCGGACAGACGGCACTGTGGACAGACAGCGCTGCGGACAGACTGAACTGCGGACAGACTGCACTGCGGACCGACTGCACTGCGGACAGACTGCACTGCGGACAGACTGCACTGCGGACAGACTGCACTGCGGACAGACTGCACTGCGGACAGACGGCACTGCGGACAGACAGCGCTGTGGACAGACTGCACTATGGACAGACTGCACTGCGGACTGACTGCACTGCGGATAGACTGCACTGCGGACAGACGGCACTGCGGACAGACTGCACTGCGGACAGACGGCACTGCGGACAGACAGCGCTATGGACAGACTGCACTATGGACAGACTGAACTGCGGACTGACTGCACTGCGGATAGACTGCACTGCGGACAGACGGCACTGCGGACAGACTGCACTGCGGACAGACTGCACTGCGGACAGACTGCACTGCAGACAGACTGCCCTGCGGACTGGGTGCACTGTGGACAGTCTGAACTGTGGACAGACTGCACTGTGGACAGACCGCTCTGTGGACAGACTGCACTGTGGACAGACTGCACTGTGTACAGTCTGCACTGTGGACAGACTGCACTGCTGACAGACTGCACTGTGGACAGGCTGCACTGCGGACAGACTGCACTGTGGACAGTCTGCACTACAGGGAAGGCTGCACTGTGGAGCGACTGCACTGCGGAAAGACTGCACTGCGGACAGACTGCACTGTGGACAGACTGCACTGCGGACAGACTGCACTGCGGACAGACTGCACTGTGGACAGGCTGCACTGTGGACAATCTGCACTGTGGAAAGACTGCACTGTTGTTAGACTGCACTGTGGACAGACTGCACTGCTGACAGACTGCACTGCGGACAGTCTGCACTGTGGACTGACTGCACTGCGGACAGACGTCACTGCGTACACACTGCGCTGCGGACAGACTGCACTGCGGACAGACTGCACTGTGGACAGACGTCACTGGGGACAGACTGCTCTGTGGACAGACTGCACTGTGGACAGACTGCAATGTGGACAGACTGCACTGTGGACTGACGGCACTGTGGACAGACTGCACTGTGGACAGGCTGCACTGTGGACAATCTGCACTCTGGAAAGACTGCACTGTTGTTAGACTGCACTGTGGACAGACTGCACTGCGGACAGACTGCACTGCGGACAGTCTGCACTGTGGACTGACTGCACTGCGGACAGACGGCACTGCGTACACACTGCGCTGCGGACAGACTGCACTGTGGACAGACGTCACTGGGGACAGACTGCTCTGTGGACAGATTGCACTGTGGACAGACTGCACTGTGGACAGACTGCACTGCGGACAGACTGCACTGTGGACAGACTGCACTGTGGACAGACGTCACTGGGGACAGACTGCTCTGTGGACAGATTGCACTGTGGACAGACTGCACTGTGGACAGACTGCACTGTGGACAGACTGCACTGTGGACAGACAGCACTGCGGACAGTCTGCACTGTGGACAGACAGCACTGCGGACAGACTGCACTGCGGACAGACTGCAATGCTGACCAACTGCACTGCTGACAGACTGCACTGTGGACAGGCTGCTCTGTGGACAGACTGCACTGTGGACAGGCTGCACTGTGGACAGACTGCACAGCGGACAGACTGCACTGTGGACAGGATGCACTGTAGACAGATTGCACTGCGGACAGACTGCAGTGCATAAGGACTGCACTACTGACAGACTGCACTGTGGACAGGCTGCACTGTGGACAGACTGCACAGCGGACAGACTGCACTGTGGACAGACGTCACTGGGGACAGACTGCTCTGTGGACAGACTGCACTGTGGACAGACTGCACTGTGGACAGACTGCAATGTGGACAGACTGCACTGTGGACTGACGGCACTGCGGACAGACTGCACTGCGGATAGACTGCAGTGTGGACAGGCTGCACTGTGGACAATCTGCACTCTGGAAAGACTGCACTGTTGTTAGACTGCACTGTGGACAGACTGCACTGCGGACAGACTGCACTGCGGACAGTCTGCACTGTGGACTGACTGCACTGCGGACAGACGGCACTGCGTACACACTGCGCTGCGGACAGACTGCACTGTGGACAGACGTCACTGTGGACAGACTGCTCTGTGGACAGACTGCACTGTGGACAGACTGCACTGTGGACAGACTGCACTGTGGACAGACGTCACTGGGGACAGACTGCTCTGTGGACAGATTGCACTGTGGACAGACTGCACTGTGGACAGACTGCACTGTGGACAGACTGCACTGTGGACAGACAGCACTGCGGACAGTCTGCACTGTGGACAGACAGCACTGCGGACAGACTGCACTGCGGACAGACTGCAATGCTGACCAACTGCACTGCTGACAGACTGCACTGTGGACAGGCTGCACTGTGGACAGACTGCACAGCGGACAGACTGCACTGTGGACAGGATGCACTGTAGACAGATTGCACTGCGGACAGACTGCACTGCATACGGACTGCACTGCTGACAGACTGCACTGTGGACAGGCTGCACAGCGGACAGACTGCACTGCGGACAGACTGCAGTGCAGACAGATTGCACTGTGGACAGAATGCACTGTAGACAGACTGCACTGCGGACAGACTGCACTGCATATGGACTACACTGCGGACAGACTGCACTGCGGACAGACTGCACTGTGGACAGGATGCACTGTAGACAGATTGCACTGCGGACAGACTGCACTGCATACGGACTGCACTGCGGACAGACTGCACTGCGGACAGACTGCACTGTGGACAGACTGCACTGCGGACTGACTGCACTGCGGACAGACTGCAGTGCAGACAGACTGCACTGTGGACAGAATGCACTGTAGACAGACTGCACTGCGGACAGACTGCACTACGGACAGACTGCACTGCGGACAGACTGCACTGTGGACATTCTGCACTGTGGACAGACTGCACTGTGAACAGACTGCACTGTGGACAGACTGCACTGCGGAAAGACTGCACTGCGGACAGACTGCACTGCGGACAGACTGCACTGCGGACAGACTGCACTGCGGACAGGCTGCACTGTGGACATTCTGCACTGTGGACAGACTGCACAGTTGTTAGACTGCACTGTGGACTGACTGCATTGTGGACAGACGGCACTGCGGACAGACAGCGCTGCGGACAGACTGAACTGCGGACAGACTGCACTGCGGAAAGACTGCAATGCCGACAGACTGCACTGCGGACAGACTGCACTGCGGACAGACTGCACTGCGGACAGACTGCACTGCGGACAGACTGCACTGCGGACAGACTGCCCTGCGGACAGACTGCACTGTGGACAGGCTGCACTGCGGACTAGCTGCACTGCGGACAGGCTGCACTGCGGACTGGCTGCACTGGGGACAGACTGCTCTGTGGACAGACTGCTCTGTGGACAGACTGCACTGTGGACAGACTGCACTGTGGACAGACTGCACTGTGGTTAGACTGCACTGCAGACTGACCGCACTGTGGACAGACCGCACTGTGGACAGTCTGCACTGCTGACAGACTGCACTGCTGACAGACTGCACTGTGGACAGGCTGCACTGTGGACAGACTGCACAGCGGACAGACGGCAGTGCGGACAGACTGCACTGCGGACAGACTACACTGCGGACAGACTGCACTGTGGACAGGCTGCACTGCAGACAGACTGCTCTGCGGACAGACTGCACTGTAATTGACAGCACTGCGGACAGTCTGCACTGCGGACAGACTGCACTGTGGACAGACTGCACTGTGGACAGACCGCACTGTGGACAGACAGCACTGCGGACAGACTGCACTGCAGACAGACTGCTCTGCAGACAGAGTGCACTGCGGACAGGCTGCACTGTGCACAGACTGCACTGCGGACAGACTGTACTGCTGACAGACTGCACTTTGGAGAGACTGCACTGCGGACAGACTGCACTGTGTACAGACTGCACTGCGGACAGACTGCACTGTGGACAGACTGCACTGTTGTTTGACTGCACTGTGGACAGACTGCACTGCGGAAAGACTGCACTGCGGACAGGCTGCACTGTGGACTGACTGCACTGCGGACAGACGGCACTGCGTACACACTGCGCTGCGGAGGGGCTGCACTGCGGACAGACTGCACTTTGGACAGACATCACTGGGGACAGACTGCACTGCTGACAGGCTGCACTGTGCACCGACTGCACTGTGCACCGACTGCACTGTGGACAGACGTCACTGGGGCCAGACTGCTCTGTGGACAGATTGCACTGTGGACAGACTGCACTGTGGACAGACTGCACTGCGGACAGACTGCACTGTGGACAGACTGCACTGTGGACAGACGTCACTGGGGACAGACTGCTCTGTGGACAGATTGCACTGTGGACAGACTGCACTGTGGACAGACTGCACTGTGGACAGACTGCACTGTGGACAGACAGCACTGCGGACAGTCTGCACTGTGGACAGACAGCACTGCGGACAGACTGCACTGCGGACAGACTGCAATGCTGACCAACTGCACTGCTGACAGACTGCACTGTGGACAGGCTGCACTGTGGACAGACTGCACAGCGGACAGACTGCACTGTGGACAGGATGCACTGTAGACAGATTGCACTGCGGACAGACTGCACTGCATACGGACTGCACTGCTGACAGACTGCACTGTGGACAGGCTGCACTGTGGACAGACTGCACAGCGGACAGACTGCACTGTGGACAGACGTCACTGGGGACAGACTGCTCTGTGGACAGACTGCACTGTGGACAGACTGCACTGTGGACAGACTGCAATGTGGACAGACTGCACTGTGGACAATCTGCACTCTGGAAAGACTGCACTGTTGTTAGACTGCACTGTGGACAGACTGCACTGCGGACAGACTGCACTGCGGACAGTCTGCACTGTGGACTGACTGCACTGCGGACAGACGGCACTGCGTACACACTGCGCTGTGGACAGACTGCACTGTGGACAGACGTCACTGGGGACAGACTGCACTACGGACAGACTGCACTGCGGACTGACTGCACTGCTGACAGACTGCACTGTGGACAGGCTGCACTGTGGACAGACTGCACAGCAGACAGACTGCACTGCGGACAGACTGCAGTGCAGACAGACTGCACTGTGGACAGAATGCACTGTAGACAGACTGCACTGCGGACAGACTGCACTGTGGACAGACTGCACTGCGGACAGACTGCACTACGGCAGACTGCACTGCGGACAGGCTGCACTGTGGACATTCTGCACTGTGGACAGACTGCACTGTGAACAGACTGCACTGTGGACAGACTGCACTGCGGAAAGACTGCACTGCGGACAGACTGCACTGCGGACAGACTGCACTGCGGACAGGCTGCACTGTGGACATTCTGCACTGTGGACAGACTGCACAGTTGTTAGACTGCACTGTGGACTGACTGCATTGTGGACAGACGGCACTGCGGACAGACAGCGCTGCGGACAGACTGAACTGCGGACAGACTGCACTGCGGAAAGACTGCAATGCGGACAGACTGCACTGCGGACAGACTGCACTGCGGACAGACTGCACTGCGGACAGACTGCACTGCGGACAGACTGCCCTGCGGACAGACTGCACTGTGGACAGGCTGCACTGCGGACTAGCTGCACTGCGGACAGGCTGCACTGCGGACTGGCTGCACTGGGGACAGACTGCTCTGTGGACAGACTGCTCTGTGGACAGACTGCACTGTGGACAGACTGCACTGTGGACAGACTGCACTGTGGTTAGACTGCACTGCAGACTGACCGCACTGTGGACAGACCGCACTGTGGACAGTCTGCACTGCTGACAGACTGCACTGCTGACAGACTGCACTGTGGACAGGATGCACTGTAGACAGATTGCACTGCGGACAGACTGCACTGCATACGGACTGCACTGCGGACAGACTGCACTGCGGACAGACTGCACTGTGGACAGACTGCACTGCGGACTGACTGCACTGCGGACAGACTGCAGTGCAGACAGACTGCACTGTGGACAGAATGCACTGTAGACAGACTGCACTGCGGACAGACTGCACTGTGGACAGACTGCACTGCGGACAGACTGCACTACGGACAGACTGCACTGCGGACAGACTGCACTGTGGACATTCTGCACTGTGGACAGACTGCACTGTGAACAGACTGCACTGTGGACAGACTGCACTGCGGAAAGACTGCACTGCGGACAGACTGCACTGCGGACAGGCTGCACTGTGGACATTCTGCACTGTGGACAGACTGCACAGTTGTTAGACTGCACTGTGGACTGACTGCATTGTGGACAGACGGCACTGCGGACAGACAGCGCTGCGGACAGACTGAACTGCGGACAGACTGCACTGCGGAAAGACTGCAATGCCGACAGACTGCACTGCGGACAGACTGCACTGCGGACAGACTGCACTGCGGACAGACTGCACTGCGGACAGACTGCACTGCGGACAGACTGCCCTGCGGACAGACTGCACTGTGGACAGGCTGCACTGCGGACTAGCTGCACTGCGGACAGGCTGCACTGCGGACTGGCTGCACTGGGGACAGACTGCTCTGTGGACAGACTGCTCTGTGGACAGACTGCACTGTGGACAGACTGCACTGTGGACAGACTGCACTGTGGTTAGACTGCACTGCAGACTGACCGCACTGTGGACAGACCGCACTGTGGACAGTCTGCACTGCTGACAGACTGCACTGCTGACAGACTGCACTGTGGACAGGCTGCACTGTGGACAGACTGCACAGCGGACAGACGGCAGTGCGGACAGACTGCACTGCGGACAGACTACACTGCGGACAGACTGCACTGTGGACAGGCTGCACTGCAGACAGACTGCTCTGCGGACAGACTGCACTGTAATTGACAGCACTGCGGACAGTCTGCACTGCGGACAGACTGCACTGTGGACAGACTGCACTGTGGATAGACCGCACTGTGGACAGACAGCACTGCGGACAGACTGCACTGCAGACAGACTGCTCTGCAGACAGAGTGCACTGCGGACAGGCTGCACTGTGCACAGACTGCACTGCGGACAGACTGTACTGCTGACAGACTGCACTTTGGAGAGACTGCACTGCGGACAGACTGCACTGTGTACAGACTGCACTGCGGACAGACTGCACTGTGGACAGACTGCACTGTTGTTTGACTGCACTGTGGACAGACTGCACTGCGGAAAGACTGCACTGCGGACAGGCTGCACTGTGGACTGACTGCACTGCGGACAGACGGCACTGCGTACACACTGCGCTGCGGAGGGGCTGCACTGCGGACAGACTGCACTTTGGACAGACATCACTGGGGACAGACTGCACTGCTGACAGGCTGCACTGTGCACCGACTGCACTGTGCACCGACTGCACTGTGGACAGACGTCACTGGGGCCAGACTGCTCTGTGGACAGATTGCACTGTGGACAGACTGCACTGTGGACAGACTGCACTGCGGACAGACTGCACTGTGGACAGACTGCACTGTGGACAGACGTCACTGGGGACAGACTGCTCTGTGGACAGACTGCACTGTGGACAGACTGCACTGTGGACAGACTGCACTGTGGACAGACAGCACTGCGGACAGTCTGCACTGTGGACAGACAGCACTGCGGACAGACTGCACTGCGGACAGACTGCAATGCTGACCAACTGCACTGCTGACAGACTGCACTGTGGACAGGCTGCACTGTGGACAGACTGCACAGCGGACAGACTGCACTGTGGACAGGATGCACTGTAGACAGATTGCACTGCGGACAGACTGCACTGCATACGGACTGCACTGCTGACAGACTGCACTGTGGACAGGCTGCACTGTGGACAGACTGCACAGCGGACAGACTGCACTGTGGACAGACGTCACTGGGGACAGACTGCTCTGTGGACATACTGCACTGTGGACAGACTGCACTGTGGACAGACTGCAATGTGGACAGACTGCACTGTGGACAATCTGCACTCTGGAAAGACTGCACTGTTGTTAGACTGCACTGTGGACAGACTGCACTGCGGACAGACTGCACTGCGGACAGTCTGCACTGTGGACTGACTGCACTGCGGACAGACGGCACTGCGTACACACTGCGCTGCGGACAGACTGCACTGTGGACAGACGTCACTGGGGACAGACTGCTCTGTGGACAGATTGCACTGTGGACAGACTGCACTGTGGACAGACTGCACTGCGGACAGACTGCACTGTGGACAGACTGCACTGTGGACAGACGTCACTGGGGACAGACTGCTCTGTGGACAGGTTGCACTGTGGACAGACTGCACTGTGGACAGACTGCACTGTGGACAGACTGCACTGTGGACAGACAGCACTGCGGACAGTCTGCACTGTGGACAGACAGCACTGCGGACAGACTGCACTGCGGACAGACTGCAATGCTGACCAACTGCACTGCTGACAGACTGCACTGTGGACAGGCTGCACTGTGGACAGACTGCACAGCGGACAGACTGCACTGTGGACAGGATGCACTGTAGACAGATTGCACTGCGGACAGACTGCACTGCATACGGACTGCACTGCTGACAGACTGCACTGTGGACAGGCTGCACTGTGGACAGTCTGCACAGCGGACAGACTGCACTGCGGACAGACTGCAGTGCAGACAGATTGCACAGTGGACAGAAGGCACTGTAGACAGACTGCACTGCGGACAGACTGCACTGCATATGGACTACACTGCGGACAGACTGCACTGCGGACAGACTGCACTGTGGACAGGATGCACTGTAGACAGATTGCACTGCGGACAGACTGCACTGCATACGGACTGCACTGCGGACAGACTGCACTGCGGACAGACTGCACTGTGGACAGACTGCACTGCGGACTGACTGCACTGCTGACAGACTGCACTGTGGACAGGCTGCACTGTGGACAGACTGCACAGCGGACAGACTGCACTGCGGACAGACTGCAGTGCAGACAGACTGCACTGTGGACAGAATGCACTGTAGACAGACTGCACTGCGGACAGACTGCACTGTGGACAGACTGCACTGCGGACAGACTGCACTACGGACAGACTGCACTGCGGACAGGCTGCACTGTGGACATTCTGCACTGTGGACAGACTGCACTGTGAACAGACTGCACTGTGGACAGACTGCACTGCGGAAAGACTGCACTGCGGACAGACTGCACTGCGGACAGACTGCACTGCGGACAGGCTGCACTGTGGACATTCTGCACTGTGGACAGACTGCACAGTTGTTAGACTGCACTGTGGACTGACTGCATTGTGGACAGACGGCACTGCGGACAGACAGCGCTGCGGACAGACTGAACTGCGGAAAGACTGCAATGCGGACAGACTGCACTGCGGACAGACTGCACTGCGGACAGACTGCACTGCGGACAGACTGCACTGCGGACAGACTGCCCTGCGGACAGACTGCACTGTGGACAGGCTGCACTGCGGACTAGCTGCACTGCGGACAGGCTGCACTGCGGACTGGCTGCACTGGGGACAGACTGCTCTGTGGACAGACTGCTCTGTGGACAGACTGCACTGTGGACAGACTGCACTGTGGACAGACTGCACTGTGGTTAGACTGCACTGCAGACTGACCGCACTGTGGACAGACCGCACTGTGGACAGTCTGCACTGCTGACAGACTGCACTGCTGACAGACTGCACTGTGGACAGGCTGCACTGTGGACAGACTGCACAGCGGACAGACGGCAGTGCGGACAGACTGCACTGCGGACAGACTACACTGCGGACAGACTGCACTGTGGACAGGCTGCACTGCAGACAGACTGCTCTGCGGACAGACTGCACTGTAATTGACAGCACTGCGGACAGTCTGCACTGCGGACAGACTGCACTGTGGACAGACTGCACTGTGGACAGACCGCACTGTGGACAGACAGCACTGCGGACAGACTGCACTGCAGACAGACTGCTCTGCAGACAGAGTGCACTGCGGACAGGATGCACTGTGCACAGACTGCACTGCGGACAGACTGTACTGCTGACAGACTGCACTTTGGAGAGACTGCACTGCGGACAGACTGCACTGTGGACAGACTGCACTGTGGAAAGACTGCACTGAGGACAGACTGCACTGCGGACAGGCTGCACTGTGGACAGACTGCACTGTTGTTTGACTGCACTGTGTACAGACTGCACTGTGGAAAGACTGCACTGCGGACAGGCTGCACTGTGGACTGACTGCACTGCGGACAGACGGCACTGCGTACACACTGCGCTGCGGAGGGGCTGCACTGCGGACAGACTGCACTTTGGACAGACATCACTGGGGACAGACTGCACTGTGCACCGACTGCACTGTGCACCGACTGCTCTGTGGACAGACTGTACTGCTGACAGACTGCACTTTGGAGAGACTGCACTGCGGACGGACTGCACTGTGGACAGACTGCACTGTGGACAGACTGCACTGTGGACAGACTGCACTCTGGACAGGCTGCACTGTGGACATTCTGCACTGTGGACAGACTGCACTGTGAACAGACTGCACTCTGGACAGGCTGCACTGTGGACATTCTGCACTGTGGACTGACTGCACTGTGGACAGACTGCACTGTGGACAGACTGCACTGTGGAGCGACTGCACTGTGGACAGACTGCACTGCGGACAGGCTGCACTGTGGACATTCTGCACTGTGGACAGACTGCACTGCGGACAGACTGCACTGCGGAAAGACTGCAATGCGGACAGACTGCACTGTGGACAGACTGCACTGCGGACAGACTGCACTGCAGACAGACTGCACTGCGGACAGACTGCACTGCGGACAGACTGCACTGTGGACAGACCACACTGTGGACAGTCGGGACTGTGGACAGACTGCACTGCGGACAGACTGCACTGCGGACAGACTGCACTGTGGACAGACCACACTGTGGACAATCGGCACTGTGGACAGACTGCACTGTGGACAGACTGCACTGCGCACAGGCTGCACTGTGGACAGACTGCACAGTTGTTAGACTGCACTGCGGACAGACTGCACAGTTGTTAGACTGCACTGTGGACTGACTGCATTGTGGACAGACGGCACTGCGGACAGACAGCGCTGCGGACAGACTGAACTGCGGACAGACTGCACTGCGGAAAGTCTGCAATGCGGACAGACTGCACTGCGGACAGACTGCACTGCGGACAGACTACACTGCGGACAGACTGCACTGCGGACAGACTGCACTGAGGACAGACTGCACTGCGGACAGACTGCACTGTGGACAGGCTGCACTGCGGACTAGCTGCACTGCGGACAGGCTGCACTGCGGACTGGCTGCACTGGGGACAGACTGCACTGTGGACAGACTGCACTGTGGTTAGACTGCACTGCAGACTGACCGCACTGTGGACAGACCGCACTGTGGACAGACTACACTGCGGACAGACTGCACTGTGGACAGGCTGCACTGCAGACAGACTGCTCTGCGGACAGACTGCACTGTAATTGACAGCACTGCGGACAGTCTGCACTGCGGACAGACTGCACTGTGGACAGACTGCACTGTGGACAGACAGCACTGCGGACAGACTGCACTGCAGACAGACTGCTCTGCAGACAGAGTGCACTGTGGAGAGACTGCACTGCGGACAGACTGCACTGTGGACAGACTGCACTGTGGACAGACTGCACTGTGGACAGACTGCACTGCGGACAGACTGCACTGCTGACAGACTGCACTGTGCACAGACTGCACTGTGGACAGACTGCACTGTGGACAGACTGCACTGCGGACAGACTGCACTGCTGACAGACTGCACTGTGGACAGTCTGCACTGTGGACCGACTGCACAGCGGACAGACGGCAGTGCGGACAGACTGCACTGCGGACAGACTACACTGCGGTCAGACTGCACTGTGGACAGGCTGCACTGCAGACAGACTGCTCTGCGGACAGACTGCACTGTAATTGACAGCACTGCGGACAGTCTGCACTGCGGACAGACTGCACTGTGGACAGACTGCACTGTGGACAGACCGCACTGTGGACAGACAGCACTGCAGACAGACTGCACTGCAGACAGACTGCTCTGCAGACAGAGTGCACTGCGGACAGGCTGCACTGTGCACAGACTGCACTGTGGACAGACTGCACTGTTGTTAGACTGCACTGTGGACAGACTGCACTGTGGACAGACTGCACTGCGGAAAGACTGCACTGCGGACAGACTGCACTGTGGACAGACTGCACTGTGGACAGACTGCACTGCAGACAGGCTGCACTGCGGACAGACTGCACTGCGGACAGACTGCACTGCGGACAGACTGCACTGTGGACAGACTGCACTGCGGAAAGACTGCACTGTGGACAATCTGCACTGTGGACAGACTGCACTGTGGACAGACTGCACTGCGGACAGACTGCTCTGCGGACAGACGGCACTGCGGACAGACTGCACTGCGTACACACTGCGCTGCGGAGGGGCTGCACTGCGGACAGACTGCACTTTGGACAGACTGCACTGTGGACAGACTGCACTTTGTCAGATTGCACTGTGGACTGACTGCACTGCGGACAGACGGCACTGCGTACACACTGCGCTGCGGAGGGGCTGCACTGCGGACAGACTGCACTTTGGACAGACATCACTGGGGACAGACTGCTCTGTGGACAGACTGCACTGTGGACAGACTGCACTGTGGACAGACTGCACTTTGTCAGATTGCACTGTGGACAGACTGCACTGTGGACAGACTGCATTGTGGACAGACTGCACTGTGGACAGACTGCACTGCGGACAGTCTGCACTGTGGACAGACTGCACTGCGGACAGACGGCACGGCGGACAGAGAGCGCTGCGGACAGACAGCACTGCGGAGAGACTGCACTGCGGACAGACTGCACTGCGGACAGACTGCACTGCGGACAGTCGGCACTGCGGACAGACAGCGCTGTGGACAGACTGCACTATGGATAGACTGAACTGTGGACATACTGCACTGCGGACAGACTGCACTGCGGACAGACTGCACTGCGGACAGACGGCACTGCGGACAGACTTCACTGCGGACAGACTGCACTGCAGACAGACTGCACTGCAGACAGACTGCCCTGCGGACAGGGTGCACTGTGGACAGTCTGAACTGTGGACAGACTGCACTGTGGACAGACTGCACTGTAGAGAGACTGCACTGTATACAGTCTGCACTGTGGACAGACTGCACTGTGGACATGCTGCACTGCGGACAGACTGCACTGTGGACATACCGCACTGTTAACAGACAGCACTGCGGACAGACTGCACTGCAGACAGACTGCTCTGCAGACAGAGTGCACTGCGGACAGGCTGCACTGTGCACCGACTGCACTGTGGACAGACTGCACTGCGGACAGACTGTACTGCTGACAGACTGCACTTTGGAGAGACTGCACTGCGGACGGACTGCACTGTGGACAGACTGCACTGTGGACAGACTGCACTGTGGACAGACTGCACTCTGGACAGGCTGCACTGTGGACAGTCTGCAATGCGGGCCGACTGCACTGTGGAGCGACTGCACTGCGGAAAGACTGCACTGCGGACAGACTGCACTGTGGACAGACTGCACTGTGGTTAGACTGCACTGCAGACTGATCGCACTGTGGACGGACCTCACTGCGGACAGACTGCACTGTGGACAGACTGCACTGTGGTTAGACTGCACTGCAGACTGATCGCACTGTGGACCGACCGCACTGTGGACAGTCTGCACTGCTGACAGACTGACCTGCTGACAGACTGCACTGTGGACAGACTGCACAGCGGACAGACGGCAGTGCGGACAGACTGCACTGTGGACAGACTGCAATGCTGACCGACTGCACTGCTGACAGACTGCACTGTGGACAGGCTGCACTGTGGACAATCTGCACTGTGGACAGACTGCACTGTTGTTAGACTGCACTGTGGACAGACTGCACTGCAGACAATCTGCACTGTGGACTGACTGCAATGCGGACAGACGGCACTGCGTACACACTGCGCTGCGGACAGACTGCACTGCGGACAGACTGCACTGTGGACAGACTGCACTGTGGACAGACTGCACTGCGGACAGACTGCACTGCGGACAGACTGCACTGTGGACAGACCACACTGTGGACAATCGGCACTGTGGACAGACTGCACTGTGGACAGACTGCACTGCGCACAGGCTGCACTGTGGACAGACTGCACAGTTGTTAGACTGCACTGTGGACTGACTGCATTGTGGACAGACGGCACTGCGGACAGACTGCACTGTGCACAGACTGCACTGTGGACAGACTGCACTGTGGACAGACTGCACTGCGGACAGACTGCACTGCTGACAGACTGCACTGTGGACAGGCTGCACTGTGGACCGACTGCACAGCGGACAGACAACAGTGCGGACAGACTGCACTGCGGACAGACTACACTGCGGACAGACTGCACTGTGGACAGGCTGCACTGCAGACAGACTGCTCTGCGGACAGACTGCACTGTAATTGACAGCACTGCGGACAGTCTGCACTGCGGACAGACTGCACTGTGGACAGACTGCACTGTGGACAGACCGCACTGTGGACAGACAGCACTGCAGACAGACTGCACTGCAGACAGACTGCTCTGCAGACAGAGTGCACTGCGGACAGGCTGCACTGTGCACAGACTGCACTGTGGACAGACTGCACTGTTGTTAGACTGCACTGTGGACAGACTGCACTGTGGACAGACTGCACTGCGGAAAGACTGCACTGCGGACAGACTGCACTGTGGACAGACTGCACTGTGGACAGACTGCACTGCAGACAGGCTGCACTGCGGACAGACTGCACTGCGGACAGACTGCACTGCGGACAGACTGCACTGTGGACAGACTGCACTGCGGAAAGACTGCACTGTGGACAATCTGCACTGTGGACAGACTGCACTGTGGACAGACTGCACTGCGGACAGACTGCACTGCGGACAGACGGCACTGCGGACAGACTGCACTGCGTACACACTGCGCTGCGGAGGGGCTGCACTGCGGACAGACTGCACTTTGGACAGACTGCACTGTGGACAGACTGCACTTTGTCAGATTGCACTGTGGACTGACTGCATTGTGGACAGACGGCACTGCGTACACACTGCGCTGCGGAGGGGCTGCACTGCGGACAGACTGCACTTTGGACAGACTGCACTGTGGACAGACTGCACTTTGTCAGATTGCACTGTGGACTGACTGCACTGCGGACAGACGGCACTGCGTACACACTGCGCTGCGGAGGGGCTGCACTGCGGACAGACTGCACTTTGGACAGACATCACTGGGGACAGACTGCTCTGTGGACAGACTGCACTGTGGACAGACTGCACTGTGGACAGACTGCACTTTGTCAGATTGCACTGTGGACAGACTGCACTGTGGACAGACTGCATTGTGGACAGACTGCACTGTGGACAGACTGCACTGCGGACAGTCTGCACTGTGGACAGACTGCACTGCGGACAGACGGCACGGCGGACAGAGAGCGCTGCGGACAGACAGCACTGCGGAGAGACTGCACTGCGGACAGACTGCACTGCGGACAGACTGCACTGCGGACAGTCGGCACTGCGGACAGACAGCGCTGTGGACAGACTGCACTATGGATAGACTGAACTGTGGACATACTGCACTGCGGACAGACTGCACTGCGGACAGACTGCACTGCGGACAGACGGCACTGCGGACAGACTTCACTGCGGACAGACTGCACTGCAGACAGACTGCACTGCAGACAGACTGCCCTGCGGACAGGGTGCACTGTGGACAGTCTGAACTGTGGACAGACTGCACTGTGGACAGACTGCACTGTAGAGAGACTGCACTGTATACAGTCTGCACTGTGGACAGACTGCACTGTGGACATGCTGCACTGCGGACAGACTGCACTGTGGACATACCGCACTGTTAACAGACAGCACTGCGGACAGACTGCACTGCAGACAGACTGCTCTGCAGACAGAGTGCACTGCGGACAGGCTGCACTGTGCACCGACTGCACTGTGGACAGACTGCACTGCGGACAGACTGTACTGCTGACAGACTGCACTTTGGAGAGACTGCACTGCGGACGGACTGCACTGTGGACAGACTGCACTGTGGACAGACTGCACTGTGGACAGACTGCACTCTGGACAGGCTGCACTGTGGACAGTCTGCAATGCGGGCCGACTGCACTGTGGAGCGACTGCACTGCGGAAAGACTGCACTGCGGACAGACTGCACTGTGGACAGACTGCACTGTGGTTAGACTGCACTGCAGACTGATCGCACTGTGGACGGACCTCACTGCGGACAGACTGCACTGTGGACAGACTGCACTGTGGTTAGACTGCACTGCAGACTGATCGCACTGTGGACCGACCGCACTGTGGACAGTCTGCACTGCTGACAGACTGACCTGCTGACAGACTGCACTGTGGACAGACTGCACAGCGGACAGACGGCAGTGCGGACAGACTGCACTGTGGACAGACTGCAATGCTGACCGACTGCACTGCTGACAGACTGCACTGTGGACAGGCTGCACTGTGGACAATCTGCACTGTGGACAGACTGCACTGTTGTTAGACTGCACTGTGGACAGACTGCACTGCAGACAATCTGCACTGTGGACTGACTGCAATGCGGACAGACGGCACTGCGTACACACTGCGCTGCGGACAGACTGCACTGCGGACAGACTGCACTGTGGACAGACTGCACTGTGGACAGACTGCACTGCGGACAGACTGCACTGCGGACAGACTGCACTGTGGACAGACCACACTGTGGACAATCGGCACTGTGGACAGACTGCACTGTGGACAGACTGCACTGCGCACAGGCTGCACTGTGGACAGACTGCACAGTTGTTAGACTGCACTGTGGACTGACTGCATTGTGGACAGACGGCACTGCGGACAGACTGCACTGTGCACAGACTGCACTGTGGACAGACTGCACTGTGGACAGACTGCACTGCGGACAGACTGCACTGCTGACAGACTGCACTGTGGACAGGCTGCACTGTGGACCGACTGCACAGCGGACAGACGGCAGTGCGGACAGACTGCACTGCGGACAGACTACACTGCGGACAGACTGCACTGTGGACAGGCTGCACTGCAGACAGACTGCTCTGCGGACAGACTGCACTGTAATTGACAGCACTGCGGACAGTCTGCACTGCGGACAGACTGCACTGTGGACAGACTGCACTGTGGACAGACCGCACTGTGGACAGACAGCACTGCAGACAGACTGCACTGCAGACAGACTGCTCTGCAGACAGAGTGCACTGCGGACAGGCTGCACTGTGCACAGACTGCACTGTGGACAGACTGCACTGTTGTTAGACTGCACTGTGGACAGACTGCACTGCAGACAATCTGCACTGTGGACTGACTGCAATGCGGACAGACGGCACTGCGTACACACTGCGCTGCGGACAGACTGCACTGCGGACAGACTGCACTGTGGACAGACTGCACTGTGGACAGACTGCACTGCGGACAGACTGCACTGCGGACAGACTGCACTGTGGACAGACCACACTGTGGACAATCGGCACTGTGGACAGACTGCACTGTGGACAGACTGCACTGCGCACAGGCTGCACTGTGGACAGACTGCACAGTTGTTAGACTGCACTGTGGACTGACTGCATTGTGGACAGACGGCACTGCGGACAGACAGCGCTGCGGACAGACTGAACTGCGGACAGACTGCACTGCGGAAAGACTGCAATGCCGACAGACTGCACTGCGGACAGACTGCACTGCGGACAGACTGCACTGCGGACAGACTGCACTGCGGACAGACTGCACTGCGGACAGACTGCCCTGCGGACAGACTGCACTGTGGACAGGCTGCACTGCGGACTAGCTGCACTGCGGACAGGCTGCACTGCGGACTGGCTGCACTGGGGACAGACTGCACTGTGGACAGACTGCACTGTGGTTAGACTGCACTGCAGACTGACCGCACTGTGGACAGACCGCACTGTGGACAGTCTGCACTGCTGACAGACTGCACTGCTGACAGACTGCACTGTGGACAGGCTGCACTGTGGACAGACTGCACAGGGGACAGACGGCAGTGCGGACAGACTGCACTGCGGACAGACTACACTGCGGACAGACTGCACTGTGGACAGGCTGCACTGCAGACAGACTGCTCTGCGGACAGACTGCACTGTAATTGACAGCACTGCGGACAGTCTGCACTGCGGACAGACTGCACTGTGGACAGACTGCACTGTGGACAGACAGCACTGCGGACAGACTGCACTGCAGACAGACTGCTCTGCAGACAGAGTGCACTGTGGAGAGACTGCACTGCGGACAGACTGCACTGTGGACAGACTGCACTGTGGACAGACTGCACTGCGGACAGACTGCACTGCTGACAGACTGCACTGTGCACAGACTGCACTGTGGACAGACTGCACTGTGGACAGACTGCACTGCGGACAGACTGCACTGCTGACAGACTGCACTGTGGACAGGCTGCACTGTGGACAGACTGCACAGCGGACAGACGGCAGTGCGGACAGACTTCACTGCGGACAGACTACACTGCGGACAGACTGCACTGTGGACAGGCTGCACTGCAGACAGACTGCTCTGCGGACAGACTGCACTGTAATTGACAGCACTGCGGACAGTCTGCACTGCGGACAGACTGCACTGTGGACAGACTGCACTGTGGACAGACCGCACTGTGGACAGACAGCACTGCAGACAGACTGCACTGCAGACAGACTGCTCTGCAGACAGAGTGCACTGCGGACAGGCTGCACTGTGCACAGACTGCACTGTGGACAGACTGCACTGTTGTTAGACCGCACTGTGGACAGACTGCACTGTGGACAGACTGCACTGCGGACAGACTGCACTGCAGACAGGCTGCACTGCGGACAGACTGCACTGCGGACAGACTGCACTGCGGACAGACTGCACTGTGGACAGACTGCACTGCGGAAAGACTGCTCTGTGGACAATCTGCACTGTGGACAGACTGCACTGTGGACAGACTGCACTGCGGACAGACTGCACTGCGGACAGACTGCACTGCGTACACACTGCGCTGCGGAGGGGCTGCACTGCGGACAGACTGCACTTTGGACAGACTGCACTGTGGACAGACTGCACTTTGTCAGATTGCACTGTGGACTGACTGCATTGTGGACAGACGGCACTGTGAACAGACTGCACTGTGGACAGACTGCACTGCGGAAAGACTGCACTGCGGACAGACTGCACTGCGGACAGACTGCACTGCGGACAGGCTGCACTGTGGACATTCTGCACTGTGGACAGACTGCACAGTTGTTAGACTGCACTGTGGACTGACTGCATTGTGGACAGACGGCACTGCGGACAGACAGCGCTGCGGACAGACTGAACTGCGGACAGACTGCACTGCGGAAAGACTGCAATGCTGACAGACTACACTGCGGACAGACTGCACTGCGGACAGACTGCACTGCGGACAGACTGCACTGCGGACAGACTGCCCTGCGGACAGACTGCACTGTGGACAGGCTGCACTGCGGATTAGCTGCACTGCGGACAGGCTGCACTGCGGACTGGCTGCACTGGGGACAGACTGCTCTGTGGACAGACTGCTCTGTGGACAGACTGCACTGTGGACAGACTGCACTGTGGACAGACTGCACTGTGGTTAGACTGCACTGCAGACTGACCGCACTGTGGACAGACCGCACTGTGGACAGTCTGCACTGCTGACAGACTGCACTGCTGACACACTGCACTGTGGACAGGATGCACTGTAGACAGATTGCACTGCGGACAGACTGCACTGCATACGGACTGCACTGCGGACAGACTGCACTGCGGACAGACTGCACTGTGGACAGACTGCACTGCGGACTGACTGCACTGCGGACAGACTGCAGTGCAGACAGACTGCACTGTGGACAGAATGCACTGTAGACAGACTGCACTGCGGACAGACTGCACTGTGGACAGACTGCACTGCGGACAGACTGCACTACGGACAGACTGCACTGCGGACAGACTGCACTGTGGACATTCTGCACTGTGGACAGACTGCACTGTGAACAGACTGCACTGTGGACAGACTGCACTGCGGAAAGACTGCACTGCGGACAGACTGCACTGCGGACAGACTGCACTGCGGACAGGCTGCACTGTGGACATTCTGCACTGTGGACAGACTGCACAGTTGTTAGACTGCACTGTGGACTGACTGCATTGTGGACAGACGGCACTGCGGACAGACAGCGCTGCGGACAGACTGAACTGCGGACAGACTGCACTGCGGAAAGACTGCAATGCCGACAGACTGCACTGCGGACAGACTGCACTGCGGACAGACTGCACTGCGGACAGACTGCACTGCGGACAGACTGCACTGCGGACAGACTGCCCTGCGGACAGACTGCACTGTGGACAGGCTGCACTGCGGACTAGCTGCACTGCGGACAGGCTGCACTGCGGACTGGCTGCACTGGGGACAGACTGCTCTGTGGACAGACTGCTCTGTGGACAGACTGCACTGTGGACAGACTGCACTGTGGACAGACTGCACTGTGGTTAGACTGCACTGCAGACTGACCGCACTGTGGACAGACCGCACTGTGGACAGTCTGCACTGCTGACAGACTGCACTGCTGACAGACTGCACTGTGGACAGGCTGCACTGTGGACAGATTGCACAGCGGACAGACGGCAGTGCGGACAGACTGCACTGCGGACAGACTACACTGCGGACAGACTGCACTGTGGACAGGCTGCACTGCAGACAGACTGCTCTGCGGACAGACTGCACTGTAATTGACAGCACTGCGGACAGTCTGCACTGCGGACAGACTGCACTGTGGACAGACTGCACTGTGGACAGACCGCACTGTGGACAGACAGCACTGCGGACAGACTGCACTGCAGACAGACTGCTCTGCAGACAGAGTGCACTGCGGACAGGCTGCACTGTGCACAGACTGCACTGCGGACAGACTGTACTGCTGACAGACTGCACTTTGGAGAGACTGCACTGCGGACAGACTGCACTGTGTACAGACTGCACTGCGGACAGACTGCACTGTGGACAGACTGCACTGTTGTTTGACTGCACTGTGGACAGACTGCACTGCGGAAAGACTGCACTGCGGACAGGCTGCACTGTGGACTGACTGCACTGCGGACAGACGGCACTGCGTACACACTGCGCTGCGGAGGGGCTGCACTGCGGACAGACTGCACTTTGGACAGACATCACTGGGGACAGACTGCACTGCTGACAGGCTGCACTGTGCACCGACTGCACTGTGCACCGACTGCACTGTGGACAGACGTCACTGGGGCCAGACTGCTCTGTGGACAGATTGCACTGTGGACAGACTGCACTGTGGACAGACTGCACTGCGGACAGACTGCACTGTGGACAGACTGCACTGTGGACAGACGTCACTGGGGACAGACTGCTCTGTGGACAGATTGCACTGTGGACAGACTGCACTGTGGACAGACTGCACTGTGGACAGACAGCACTGCGGACAGTCTGCACTGTGGACAGACAGCACTGCGGACAGACTGCACTGCGGACAGACTGCAATGCTGACCAACTGCACTGCTGACAGACTGCACTGTGGACAGGCTGCACTGTGGACAGACTGCACAGCGGACAGACTGCACTGTGGACAGGATGCACTGTAGACAGATTGCACTGCGGACAGACTGCACTGCATACGGACTGCACTGCTGACAGACTGCACTGTGGACAGGCTGCACTGTGGACAGACTGCACAGCGGACAGACTGCACTGTGGACAGACGTCACTGGGGACAGACTGCTCTGTGGACAGACTGCACTGTTGTTAGACTGCACTGTGGACAGACTGCACTGCGGACAGACTGCACTGCGGACAGTCTGCACTGTGGACTGACTGCACTGCGGACTGACGGCACTGCGTACACACTGCGCTGCGGACAGACTGCACTGTGGACAGACGTCACTGGGGACAGACTGCTCTGTGGACAGATTGCACTGTGGACAGACTGCACTGTGGACAGACTGCACTGCGGACAGACTGCACTGTGGACAGACTGCACTGTGGACAGACGTCACTGGGGACAGACTGCTCTGTGGACAGATTGCACTGTGGACAGACTGCACTGTGGACAGACTGCACTGTGGACAGACTGCACTGTGGACAGACAGCACTGCGGACAGTCTGCACTGTGGACAGACAGCACTGCGGACAGACTGCACTGCGGACAGACTGCAATGCTGACCAACTGCACTGCTGACAGACTGCACTGTGGACAGGCTGCACTGTGGACAGACTGCACAGCGGACAGACTGCACTGTGGACAGGATGCACTGTAGACAGATTGCACTGCGGACAGACTGCACTGCATACGGACTGCACTGCTGACAGACTGCACTGTGGACAGGCTGCACTGTGGACAGACTGCACAGCGGACAGACTGCACTGCGGACAGACTGCAGTGCAGACAGATTGCACAGTGGACAGAAGGCACTGTAGACAGACTGCACTGCGGACAGACTGCACTGCATATGGACTACACGGCGGACAGACTGCACTGCGGACAGACTGCACTGTGGACAGGATGCACTGTAGACAGATTGCACTGCGGACAGACTGCACTGCATACGGACTGCACTGCGGACAGACTGCACTGCGGACAGACTGCACTGTGGACAGACTGCACTGCGGACTGACTGCACTGCTGACAGACTGCACTGTGGACAGGCTGCACTGTGGACAGACTGCACAGCGGACAGACTGCACTGCGGACAGACTGCAGTGCAGACAGACTGCACTGTGGACAGAATGCACTGTAGACAGACTGCACTGCGGACAGACTGCACTGTGGACAGACTGCACTGCGGACAGACTGCACTACGGACAGACTGCACTGCGCACAGGCTGCACTGTGGACATTCTGCACTGTGGACAGACTGCACTGTGAACAGACTGCACTGTGGACAGACTGCACTGCGGAAAGACTGCACTGCGGACAGACTGCACTGCGGACAGACTGCACTGCGGACAGGCTGCACTGTGGACATTCTGCACTGTGGACAGACTGCACAGTTGTTAGACTGCACTGTGGACTGACTGCATTGTGGACAGACGGCACTGCGGACAGACAGCGCTGCGGACAGACTGAACTGCGGACAGACTGCACTGCGGAAAGACTGCAATGCGGACAGACTGCACTGCGGACAGACTGCACTGCGGACAGACTGCACTGCGGACAGACTGCCCTGCGGACAGACTGCACTGTGGACAGGCTGCACTGCGGACTAGCTGCACTGCGGACAGGCTGCACTGCGGACTGGCTGCACTGGGGACAGACTGCTCTGTGGACAGACTGCTCTGTGGACAGACTGCACTGTGGACAGACTGCACTGTGGACAGACTGCACTGTGGTTAGACTGCACTGCAGACTGACCGCACTGTGGACAGACCGCACTGTGGACAGTCTGCACTGCTGACAGACTGCACTGCTGACAGACTGCACTGTGGACAGGCTGCACTGTGGACAGACTGCACAGCGGACAGACGGCAGTGCGGACAGACTGCACTGCGGACAGACTACACTGCGGACAGACTGCACTGTGGACAGGCTGCACTGCAGACAGACTGCTCTGCGGACAGACTGCACTGTAATTGACAGCACTGCGGACAGTCTGCACTGCGGACAGACTGCACTGTGGACAGACTGCACTGTGGACAGACCGCACTGTGGACAGACAGCACTGCGGACAGACTGCACTGCAGACAGACTGCTCTGCAGACAGAGTGCACTGCGGACAGGCTGCACTGTGCACAGACTGCACTGCGGACAGACTGTACTGCTGACAGACTGCACTTTGGAGAGACTGCACTGCGGACAGACTGCACTGTGGACAGATTGCACTGTGGAAAGACTGCACTGAGGACAGACTGCACTGCGGACAGACTGCACTGTGGACAGACTGCACTGTTGTTTGACTGCACTGTGGACAGACTGCACTGCGGAAAGACTGCACTGCGGACAGGCTGCACTGTGGACTGACTGCACTGCGGACAGACGGCACTGCGTACACACTGCGCTGCGGAGGGGCTGCACTGCGGACAGACTGCACTTTGGACAGACATCACTGGGGACAGACTGCACTGCGGACAGGCTGCACTGTGCACCGACTGCACTGTGCACCGACTGCTCTGTGGACAGACTGTACTGCTGACAGACTGCACTTTGGAGAGACTGCACTGCGGACGGACTGCACTGTGGACAGACTGCACTGTGGACAGACTGCACTGTGGACAGACTGCACTCTGGACAGGCTGCACTGTGGACATTCTGCACTGTGGACAGACTGCACTGTGAACAGACTGCACTCTGGACAGGCTGCACTGTGGACATTCTGCACTGTGGACTGACTGCACTGTGGACAGACTGCACTGTGGACAGACTGCACTGTGGAGCGACTGCACTGTGGACAGACTGCACTGCGGACAGGCTGCACTGTGGACATTCTGCACTGTGGACAGACTGCACTGCGGACAGACTGCACTGCGGAAAGACTGCAATGCGGACAGACTGCACTGTAGACAGACTGCACTGCGGACAGACTGCACTGCGGACAGACTGCACTGTGGACAGACCACACTGTGGACAGTCGGGACTGTGGACAGACTGCACTGCGGACAGACTGCACTGCGGACAGACTGCACTGTGGACAGACCACACTGTGGACAATCGGCACTGTGGACAGACTGCACTGTGGACAGACTGCACTGCGCACAGGCTGCACTGTGGACAGACTGCACAGTTGTTAGACTGCACTGCGGACAGACTGCACAGTTGTTAGACTGCACTGTGGACTGACTGCATTGTGGACAGACGGCACTGCGGACAGACAGCGCTGCGGACAGCCTGAACTGCGGACAGACTGCACTGCGGAAAGACTGCAATGCGGACAGACTGCACTGCGGACAGACTGCACTGCGGACAGACTGCACTGCGGACAGACTGCACTGCGGACAGACTGCACTGCGGACAGACTGCACTGCGGACAGACTGCACTGTGGACAGGCTGCACTGCGGACTAGCTGCACTGCGGACAGGCTGCACTGCGGACTGGCTGCACTGGGGACAGACTGCACTGTGGACAGACTGCACTGTGGTTAGACTGCACTGCAGACTGACCGCACTGTGGACAGACCGCACTGTGGACAGTCTGCACTGCTGACAGACTGCACTGCTGACAGACTGCACTGTGGACAGGCTGCACTGTGGACAGACTGCACAGGGGACAGACGGCAGTGCGGACAGACTGCACTGCGGACAGACTACACTGCAGACAGACTGCACTGTGGACAGGCTGCACTGCAGACAGACTGCTCTGCGGACAGACTGCACTGTAATTGACAGCACTGCGGACAGTCTGCACTGCGGACAGACTGCACTGTGGACAGACTGCACTGTGGACAGACAGCACTGCGGACAGACTGCACTGCAGACAGACTGCTCTGCAGACAGAGTGCACTGTGGAGAGACTGCACTGCGGACAGACTGCACTGTGGGCAGACTGCACTGTGGACAGACTGCACTGTGGACAGACTGCACTGCGGACAGACTGCACTGCTGACAGACTGCACTGTGCACAGACTGCACTGTGGACAGACTGCACTGTGGACAGACTGCACTGTGGACAGACTGCACTGCTGACAGACTGCACTGTGGACAGGCTGCACTGTGGACAGACTGCACAGCGGACAGACGGCAGTGCGGACAGACTGCACTGCGGACAGACTACACTGCGGACAGACTGCACTGTGGACAGGCTGCACTGCAGACAGACTGCTCTGCGGACAGACTGCACTGTAATTGACAGCACTGCGGACAGTCTGCACTGCGGACAGACTGCACTGTGGACAGACTGCACTGTGGACAGACCGCACTGTGGACAGACAGCACTGCAGACAGACTGCACTGCAGACAGACTGCTCTGCAGACAGAGTGCACTGCGGACAGGCTGCACTGTGCACAGACTGCACTGTGGACAGACTGCACTGTTGTTAGACTGCACTGTGGACAGACTGCACTGTGGACAGACTGCACTGCGGAAAGACTGCACTGCGGACAGACTGCACTGTGGACAGACTGCACTGTGGACAGACTGCACTGCAGACAGGCTGCACTGCGGACAGACTGCACTGCGGACAGACTGCACTGCGGACAGACTGCACTGTGGACAGACTGCACTGCGGAAAGACTGCACTGTGGACAATCTGCACTGTGGACAGACTGCACTGTGGACAGACTGCACTGCGGACAGACTGCACTGCGGACAGACGGCACTGCGGACAGACTGCACTGCGTACACACTGCGCTGCGGAGGGGCTGCACTGCGGACAGACTGCACTTTGGACAGACTGCACTGTGGACAGACTGCACTTTGTCAGATTGCACTGTGGACTGACTGCATTGTGGACAGACGGCACTGCGTACACACTGCGCTGCGGAGGGGATGCACTGCGGACAGACTGCACTTTGGACAGACATCACTGGGGACAGACTGCTCTGTGGACAGACTGCACTGTGGACAGACTGCACTGTGGACAGACTGCACTTTGTCAGATTGCACTGTGGACAGACTGCACTGTGGACAGACTGCATTGTGGACAGACTGCACTGTGGACAGACTGCACTGCGGACAGTCTGCACTGTGGACAGACTGCACTGCGGACAGACGGCACGGCGGACAGAGAGCGCTGCGGACAGACAGCACTGCGGAGAGACTGCACTGCGGACAGACTGCACTGCGGACAGACTGCACTGCGGACAGTCGGCACTGCGGACAGACAGCGCTGTGGACAGACTGCACTATGGATAGACTGAACTGTGGACATACTGCACTGCGGACAGACTGCACTGCGGACAGACTGCACTGCGGACAGACGGCACTGCGGACAGACTTCACTGCGGACAGACTGCACTGCAGACAGACTGCACTGCAGACAGACTGCCCTGCGGACAGGGTGCACTGTGGACAGTCTGAACTGTGGACAGACTGCACTGTGGACAGACTGCACTGTAGAGAGACTGCACTGTATACAGTCTGCACTGTGGACAGACTGCACTGTGGACATGCTGCACTGCGGACAGACTGCACTGTGGACATACCGCACTGTTAACAGACAGCACTGCGGACAGACTGCACTGCAGACAGACTGCTCTGCAGACAGAGTGCACTGCGGACAGGCTGCACTGTGCACCGACTGCACTGTGGACAGACTGCACTGCGGACAGACTGTACTGCTGACAGACTGCACTTTGGAGAGACTGCACTGCGGACGGACTGCACTGTGGACAGACTGCACTGTGGACAGACTGCACTGTGGACAGACTGCACTCTGGACAGGCTGCACTGTGGACAGTCTGCAATGCGGGCCGACTGCACTGTGGAGCGACTGCACTGCGGAAAGACTGCACTGCGGACAGACTGCACTGTGGACAGACTGCACTGTGGTTAGACTGCACTGCAGACTGATCGCACTGTGGATGGACCTCACTGCGGACAGACTGCACTGTGGACAGACTGCACTGTGGTTAGACTGCACTGCAGACTGATCGCACTGTGGACCGACCGCACTGTGGACAGTCTGCACTGCTGACAGACTGACCTGCTGACAGACTGCACTGTGGACAGACTGCACAGCGGACAGACGGCAGTGCGGACAGACTGCACTGTGGACAGACTGCAATGCTGACCGACTGCACTGCTGACAGACTGCACTGAGGACAGACTGCACTGTGGACATGCTGCACTGCGGACAGACTGCACTGTGGACATACCGCACTGTTAACAGACAGCACTGCGGACAGACTGCACTGCAGACAGACTGCTCTGCAGACAGAGTGCACTGCGGACAGGCTGCACTGTGCACCGACTGCACTGTGGACAGACTGCACTGCGGACAGACTGTACTGCTGACAGACTGCAATGCTGACCGACTGCACTGCTGACAGACTGCACTGTGGACAGGCTGCACTGTGGACAATCTGCACTGTGGACAGACTGCACTTTTGTTAGACTGCACTGTGGACAGACTGCACTGCAGACAATCTGCACTGTGGACTGAGTGCAATGCGGACAGACGGCACTGCGTACACACTGCGCTGCGGATAGACTGCACTGCGGACAGACTGCACTGTGGACAGACTGCACTGTGGACAGACTGCACTGTGGACAGATTGCACTGTGGACTGGCTGCATTATGGACAGACTGCACTGTGGACAGACTGCACTGCAGTCAGTCTGCACTGTGGACAGACTGCACTGCGGACAGACGGCACTGCGGACAGACAGTGCTGCGGACAGACTGCACTGCGGACAGACTGCACTGTGGACAGACTGCACTGCGGACAGACTGCACTGTTGTTAGACTGCACTGTGGACAGACTGCACTGCGGACAGACTGCACTGCGGACAGACGGCACTGCGGACAGACAGTGCTGCGGACAGACTGCACTGCGGACAGACTGCACTGCGTACCGACTGCACTGCGGACAGACTGCACTGCGGACAGACTGCACTGCGGACAGACTGCACTGCGGACCGACTGCACTGCGGACAGACGGCACTGCGGACAGACAGCGCTGTGGACAGACTGCCCTATGGACAGAATGCACTCCGTACAGACTGAACTGCGGACAGACTGCACTGCGGCTAGACTGCACTGCGGACAGACTGCACTGCGGACAGACTGCACTGCGGACAGACTGCACTGCGGACAGACTGCACTATGGACAGTCCGCACTGTGGACAGACTGCACTGTGGACAGACTGCACTGTATACAGTCTGATCTGTGGACAGACTGCACTGCTGACAGACTGCACTGTGGACAGGCTGCACTGCGGACAGACTGCACTGTGGACATACCACACTGTTAACAGAAAGCACTGCGGTCAGACTGCACTGCAGACAGACTGCACTGTGCACCGACTGCACTGTGGACATACTGCACTGCGGACTGACCGTACTGCTGACAGACAGCACTTTGGAGAGACTGCACTGCGGACGGACTGCACTGTGGACAGACTGCACTCTGGACAGACTGCACTGTGGACAGTCTGCACTGCGAGCAGACTGCACTGTGGAGCGACTGCACTGCGGAAAGACTGCACTGCGGACAGACTGCACTGTGGACAGACTGCACTGCGGACAGACTGCACTGCGGACAGACTGCACTGTGGACAGGCTGCACTGTGGACAATCTGCACTGTGGAAAGACTGCACTGTTATTAGACTGCACTGTGGACAGACTGCACTGCGGACAGACTGCACTGCGGACAGTCTGCACTGTGGACTGACTGCACTGCGGACAGACGGCACTGCGTACACACTGCGCTGCGGACTGACTGCACTGCGGACAGACTGCACTGTGGACAGACTGCAATGTGGACAGACTGCACTGTGGACTGACGGCACTGCGGACAGACTGCACTGCGGATAGACTGCACTGTGGACAGGCTGCACTGTGGACAATCTGCACTCTGGACAGACTGCACTGTTGTTAGACTGCACTGTGGACAGACTGCACTGCGGACAGACTGCACTGTGGACAGACGGCACTGCGTACACACTGCGCTGCGGACAGACTGCACTGTGGACAGACTGCTCTGTGGACAGATTGCACTCTGGACAGACTGCACTGTGGACAGACTGCACTGTGGACAGACTGCACTGTGGACTGACTGCACTGGGGACAGACTGCTCTGTGGACAGATTGCACTCTGGACAGACTGCACTGTGGACAGACTGCACTGTGGACAGACTGCACTGTGGACTGACGGCACTGCGGACAGACTGCACTGCGGATAGACTGCACTGCGGACAGACTGCACTGTGGACAGACTGCACTGCGGACAGACTGCACTGTGGACAGACTTCACTGGGGACAGACTGCTCTGTGGACAGACTGCACTTTGGACAGGCTGCACTCTGGACAGACTGCACTCTTGTTAGACTGCACTGCGGACTGACCGCACTGTGGACAGACCGCACTGTGGACAGACTGCACTGTGGACAGCCTGCACTGCACAGAGACTGCAGTGCGGACAGTCTGCACTGCGGACAGAATGCACTGTGGACAGACTGCACTGTATACATTCTGCACATTGGGTGACAGATTGCCCTGTGGACAGGGTGCACTGTGGACAGTCTGCACTGTTGACAGACTGCACTGTGGACAGACTGCACTGTGGACAGACTGCACTGTGGACAGACTGCACTGTGGACAGACTGCACTCTATACAGTCTGCAATTTGGACATACTGCACTGCTGACAGACTGCACTGTGGAGAGCCTGCACTGTGGACACACTGCACTGTGGACAGACTGCACTGCGGACAGTGTGCACTGTAGACAGACTGCACTGTGGACAGATTGCACTGCGGACAGACTGCTCTGCTGACAGACTGCACTGCTGACAGACTGCACAGTGGACAGGCTGCATTGTGGACAGACTGCACAGTGGACAGACGTCAGTGCGGACAGACTGCACTGTGGACAGACTGCAATGCTGAACGACTGCACTGCTGACAGACTGCCATGTGGACCCGCTGCACTGTGGACAGACTGCACAGCGGACTGACTGCACTGCGGACAGCCGGCACTGCGTACACACTGCGCTGCGGACAGGCTGCACTGTGGACAGACTGCTTTGTGGACAGACTGCACTGTGGACTGACCTCACTGGGGACAGACTGCTTTGTGGACAGACTGCACTGTGGACTGACTGCACTGTGGACAGACTGCACTGTGGACAGACTTCACTGTGGACAGACTGCACTGCGGACAGACTCCACTGCGGACAGACGGCACTGCGGTCAGACAGCGCTGTGGACGGACTGCACTATGGACAGACTGCAATGCTGAACGACTGCACTGCTGACAGACTGCCATGTGGACCCGCTGCACTGTGGACAGACTGCACTGTGGACAGGCTGCACTGCGGACAGACTGCTCTGAGAACAGACTGCACTGTGGTTAGACTGCACTGCGGACTGACCGCACTGTGGACGGACCTCACTGTGGACAGACTGCACTGTGTTTAGACTGCACTGCGGACTGACCGCACTGTGGACAGACTGCACTGTGGACAGACTGCACTATGGACAGACTGCACTGTGGACAGGCTGCACTGCGGACAGACTGCTCTGAGAACAGACTGCACTGTGGTTAGACTGCACTGCGGACTGACCGCACTGTGGACGGACCTCACTGTGGACAGTCTGCACTGTGGTTAGACTGCACTGCGGACTGACCGCACTGTGGACCGACAGCACTTTGGACAGTCTGCACTGCTGACAGACTGACCTGCTGACAGACTGCACTGTGGACAGGCTGCACTGTGGACAGACTGCACAGCGGACAGACGGCAGTGCGGACAGACTGCACTGTGGACAGACTGCAATGCTGACCGACTGCACTGCTGACAGACTGCACTGTGGACAGGCTGCAATGCTGACCGACTGCACTGCTGACAGACTGCACTGTGGACAGGCTGCACTGTGGACAATCTGCACTGTGGACAGACTGCACTGTTGTTAGACTGCACTGTGGACAGACTGCACTGCGGACAGACTGCACTGCGGACAATCTGCACTGTGGACTGACTGCACTGCGGACAGACGGCACTGCGTACACACTGCTCTGCGGACAGACCGCACTGCGGACAGACTGCACTGTGGACAGACTTCACTGGGGACAGACTGCTCTGTGGACAGACTGCACTGTGGACAGACTGCCCTGTGGACAGACTGCACTGTGGACAGACTGCCCTGTGGACAGACTGCCCTGTGGACAGACTGCACTGTGGACAGACCGCCCTGTGGACAGACTGCACTGTGGACAGACTGCACTGTGGACAGACAGCACTGCGGACAGACTGCACTGCGGACAGACGGCACTGTGGACAGACAGCGCTGCGGACAGACTGAACTGCGGACAGACTGCACTGCGGACCGACTGCACTGCGGGCAGACTGCACTGCGGACAGACTGCACTGAGGACAGACTGCACTGCGGACAGACCGCACTCCGGACAGACAGCGCTGTGGACAGACTGCACTATGGACAGACTGCACTGCGGACTGACTGCACTGCAGATAGACTGCACTGCGGACAGACGGCACTGCGGACAGACTGCACTGCCGACAGACAGCGCTGTGGACAGACTGCACTATGGACAGACTGAACTGCGGACTGACTGCACTGCGGATAGACTGCACTGCGGACAGACGGCACTGCGGACAGACTGCACTGCGGACAGACTGCACTGCGGACAGACTGCACTGCAGACAGACTGCCCTGCGGACTGGGTGCACTGTGGACAGTCTCAACTGTGGACTGATTGCACTGCGGACAGACGGCACTGCGTACACACAGCGCTGCGGACAGACTGCACTGTGGACAGACTGCACTGTGGGCAGACGTCACTGGGGACAGATTGCTCTGTGGACAGATTGCACTGTGGACAGACTGCACTGTGGACTGACGGCACTGTGGACAGACTGCACTGTGGACTGACGGCACTGCGGACAGACTGCACTCTGGTTAGACTGCACTGCGGACTGACCGAACTGTGGACAGACCGCACTGTGGACAGACTGCACTGTGGACAGACTGCACTGTGGACAGACTGCACTGTGGACAGACTGCACTGTGGACAGACTGCACTGTGGACAGACTGCAGTGCGGACAGTCTGCACTGCGGACAGAATGCACTGTGGACAGAATGCAATGTGGACAGACCGCACTGTGGACAGACTGCACTGCGGACAGACTGCACTGTGGACAGACTGCACTGTGGACAGACTGCACTGCGGACAGACTGCACTGTGGACAGACTGCACTGCGGACAGACTGCACTGTGGACAGACTGCACTGTGGACAGACTGCACTGTTGACAGACCGCACTGTGGACAGACTGCACTGTGGACAGACTGCACTGTGGACAGACTGCACTCTATACAGTCTGCAATTTGGACAGACTGCACTGCTGACAGACTGCACTGTGGAAAGACTGCACTGTAGACAGACTGCACTGTGGACAGATTGCACTGCGGACAGACTGCACTGCTGACAGACTGCACTGCTGACAGACTGCACTGTGGACAGGCTGCATTGTGGACAGACTGCACAGTGGACAGACGTCAATGCGGACAGACTGCACTGTGGACAGACTGCAATGCTGACCGACTGCACTGCTGACAGACTGCACTGTGGACAGGCTGCACTGTGGACAATCTGCACTGTGGACAGACTGCACTGTTGTTAGACTGCACTGTGGACAGACTGCACTGCGGACAGACAGCACTGCGGACAATCTGCACTTTGGACTGACTGCACTGCGGACAGACGGCACTGTGGACAGACTGCACTGTGGTTGGACTGCATTGTAGACAGACTGCACTGTGGACAGACTGCACAGTGGACAGACGGCATTGCGGACAGACTGCACTCTGGGCAGACAGCACTGTGGACAGACTGCACTGTGGTTGGACTGCATTGTAGACAGACTGCACTGTGGACAGACTGAACAGCGGACAGACGGCATTGCGGACAGACTGCTTTGCGGACAGACTGCAATGCTGACCGACTGCACTGTGGACAGGCTGCACTGTGAACAGGCTGCACAGCGGACAGACTGCACAGCGGACAGACTGCACTATGGACAGACTGCACTGCGGACCGGCTGCACTATAGACAGACTGCACTGTGGACAGACTGCACTGCATACACACTGCACTGCGGACAGACTGCACTGCGGACAGACTGCACTGTGGACAGACTGCACTGTGGACAGTCCGCACTGTGGACAGAGAGCACAGCGGACAGACTGCACTTTGGAAAGACTGCACTGTGGACAGACTGCCCTGTGGACAGACTGCACTGTGGACAGACTGCCCTGTGGACAGACTGCACTGTGGACAGACTACACTGTGGACAGACCGCACTGTGGACAGACTGCACTGTGGACAGTCTGCACTGCGGACAGACTGCACTGCGGACAGACGGCACTGTGGACAGACTGCCCTGTGGACAGACTGCACTGCGGACCGACTGCACTGCGGACAGACTGCACTGCGGACAGACTGCACTGTGGACAGACTGCACTGCGGACAGACGGCGCTCCGGACAGACAGCGCTGTGGACAGACTGCACTATGGACAGACTGCACTGCGGACTGACTGCACTGCGGATCGACTGCACTGCGGACAGACGGCACTGCGGACAGACTGCACTGCGGACAGACTGCACCTTGGACAGGCTGCTCTATGGACAGACTGCACTGTGGACAGTTTGCACTGCGGACAGGCTGCACTGTGGACAGGCTGCTCTGTGGACAGACTGCACTGAGGACAGACTGCACTGTGGACAGACTGCACTGTGGACAGACTGCACTGTGGACAGACTGCACTGTGGACAGACTGCACTGTGGACAGACTGCACTGTGGACAGGCTGCACTGTGAACAGACTGCACTGTGGACAGACTGCACTGCGGACAGAGTGCACTGTGGACAGACTGCACTGCGGACAGACTGCACTGCGGACAGAGTGCACTGTGGACAGACTGCACTGCGGACACACTGCACTGCGGACAGAGTGCACTGCGGACAGACTGCACTGTGGACAGACTGCACTGTGGACAGACTGCACTGTGGACAGGCTGCACTGTGGACAGGCTGCACTGTGAACAGGCTGCACTGTGGACAGACTGCACTGCGGACAGAGTGCACTGTGGACAGACTGCACTGCGGACAGACTGCACTGCGGACAGAGTGCACTGTGGACAGACTGCACTGCGGACAGACTGCACTGTGGACAGGCTGCACTGTGAACAGACTGCACTGTGGACAGGCTGCACTGTGAACAGACTGCACTGCGGACAGACTGCACTGCGGACAGAGTGCACTGCGGACAGACTGCCCTACGGACAGACTGCACTGTGGACAGACTGCACTGCGGACAGAGTGCACTGTGGACAGACTGCACTGTGAACAGACTGCACTGTGGACAGACTGCACTGTGGACAGACTGCACTGTGGACAGACTGCACTGCGGACAGACTGCACTGTGGACAGACTGCACTGCGGACAGACTGCACTGCGGACAGAGTGCACTGTGGACAGACTGCACTGCGGACAGGCTGCACTGTGGACAGACTGCACTGCGGACAGACTGCACTGCGGACAGCTTGCACTGTGGACAGACTGCACTGCGGACAGAGTTCACTGTGGACAGACTGCACTGTGAACAGACTGCACTGTGGACAGACTGCACTGTGGACAGACTGCACTGTGAACAGACTGCACTGCGGACAGACTGCACTGTGGACAGACTGCACTGCGGACAGAGTGCACTGTGGACAGACTGCACTGCGGACAGACTGCACTGCGGACAGAGTGCACTGTGGACAGACTGCACTGCAGACAGACTGCACTGTGGACAGACTGCACTGTGGACAGACTGCACTGTGGACAGACTGCACTGTGGACAGACTGCACTGCGGACAGAGTGCACTGTGGACAGACTGCACTGCGGACAGACTGCACTGTGGACAGGCTGCACTGTGGACAGACTGCACTGTGGACAGACTGCACTGTGAACAGACTGCACTGTGGACAGGCTGCACTGTGAACAGACTGCACTGCGGACAGACTGCACTGCGGACAGAGTGCACTGAGGACAGACTGCACTGTGGACAGACTGCACTGTGGACAGACTGCACTGTGGACAGACTGCACTGCGGACAGACTGCACTGCGGACAGACTGCACTGTGGACAGACTGCACTGTGGACAGACTGCACTGTGGACAGACTGCACTGCGGACAGACTGCACTGTGGACAGACTGCACTGCGGACAGACTGCACTGCGGACAGAGTGCACTGTGGACAGACTGCACTGCGGACAGGCTGCACTGTGGACAGACTGCACTGCGGACAGACTGCACTGCGGACAGAGTGCACTGTGGACAGACTGCACTGCGGACAGAGTGCACTGTGGACAGACTGCACTGTGGACAGACTGCACTGTGGACAGTCTGCACTGTGAACAGACTGCACTGTGGACAGACTGCACTGTGGACAGACTGCACTGCGGACAGGCTGCACTGTGGACAGACTGCACTGTGGACAGACTGCACTGCGGACAGACTGCACTGTGGACAGGCTGCACCGTGGACAGACTGCACTGTGGACAGATTGCACTGCGGACAGACTGCACTGCTGACAGACTGCACTGCTGACAGACTGCACTGTGGACAGGCTGCATTGTGGACAGACTGCACAGTGGACAGACGTCAATGCGGACAGACTGCACTGTGGACAGACTGCAATGCTGACCGACTGCACTGCTGACAGACTGCACTGTGGACAGGCTGCACTGTGGACAATCTGCACTGTGGACAGACTGCACTGTTGTTAGACTGCACTGTGGACAGACTGCACTGCGGACAGACAGCACTGCGGACAATCTGCACTTTGGACTGACTGCACTGCGGACAGACGGCACTGTGGACAGACTGCACTGTGGTTGGACTGCATTGTAGACAGACTGCACTGTGGACAGACTGCACAGTGGACAGACGGCATTGCGGACAGACTGCACTCTGGGCAGACAGCACTGTGGACAGACTGCACTGTGGTTGGACTGCATTGTAGACAGACTGCACTGTGGACAGACTGCACTGTGGTTGGACTGCATTGTAGACAGACTGCACTGTGGACAGACTGCACAGCGGACAGACGGCATTGCGGACAGACTGCTTTGCGGACAGACTGCAATGCTGACCGACTGCACTGTGGACAGGCTGCACTGTGAACAGGCTGCACAGCGGACAGACTGCACAGCGGACAGACTGCACTATGGACAGACTGCACTGCGGACCGGCTGCACTATAGACAGACTGCACTGTGGACAGACTGCACTGCATACACACTGCACTGCGGACAGACTGCACTGCGGACAGACTGCACTGTGGACAGACTGCACTGTGGACAGTCCGCACTGTGGACAGAGAGCACAGCGGACAGACTGCACTTTGGAAAGACTGCACTGTGGACAGACTGCCCTGTGGACAGACTGCACTGTGGACAGACTGCCCTGTGGACAGACTGCACTGTGGACAGACTACACTGTGGACAGACCGCACTGTGGACAGACTGCACTGTGGACAGTCTGCACTGCGGACAGACTGCACTGCGGACAGACGGCACTGTGGACAGACTGCCCTGTGGACAGACTGCACTGCGGACCGACTGCACTGCGGACAGACTGCACTGCGGACAGACTGCACTGTGGACAGACTGCACTGCGGACAGACGGCACTCCGGACAGACAGCGCTGTGGACAGACTGCACTATGGACAGACTGCACTGCGGACTGACTGCACTGCGGATCGACTGCACTGCGGACAGACGGCACTGCGGACAGACTGCACTGCGGACAGACTGCACCTTGGACAGGCTGCTCTATGGACAGACTGCACTGTGGACAGTTTGCACTGCGGACAGGCTGCACTGTGGACAGGCTGCTCTGTGGACAGACTGCACTGAGGACAGACTGCACTGTGGACAGACTGCACTGTGGACAGACTGCACTGTGGACAGACTGCACTGTGGACAGACTGCACTGTGGACAGACTGCACTGTGGACAGACTGCACTGTGGACAGGCTGCACTGTGAACAGACTGCACTGTGGACAGACTGCACTGCGGACAGAGTGCACTGTGGACAGACTGCACTGCGGACAGACTGCACTGCGGACAGAGTGCACTGTGGACAGACTGCACTGCGGACACACTGCACTGCGGACAGAGAGCACTGCGGACAGACTGCACTGTGGACAGACTGCACTGTGGACAGACTGCACTGTGGACAGACTGCACTGTGGACAGGCTGCACTGTGAACAGGCTGCACTGTGGACAGACTGCACTGCGGACAGAGTGCACTGTGGACAGACTGCACTGCGGACAGACTGCACTGCGGACAGAGTGCACTGTGGACAGACTGCACTGCGGACAGACTGCACTGTGGACAGGCTGCACTGTGAACAGACTGCACTGTGGACAGGCTGCACTGTGAACAGACTGCACTGCGGACAGACTGCACTGCGGACAGAGTGCACTGCGGACAGACTGCCCTACGGACAGACTGTACTGTGGACAGACTGCACTGCGGACAGAGTGCACTGTGGACAGACTGCACTGTGAAAAGACTGCACTGTGGACAGACTGCACTGTGGACAGACTGCACTGTGGACAGACTGCACTGTGGACAGACTGCACTGTGGACAGACTGCACTGCGGACAGAGTGCACTGTGGACAGACTGCACTGCGGACAGACTGCACTGTGGACAGGCTGCACTGTGGACAGACTGCACTGTGGACAGACTGCACTGTGAACAGACTGCACTGTGGACAGGCTGCACTGTGAACAGACTGCACTGCGGACAGACTGCACTGCGGACAGAGTGCACTGAGGACAGACTGCACTGTGGACAGACTGCACTGTGGACAGACTGCACTGCGGACAGACTGCACTGCGGACAGACTGCACTGCGGACAGACTGCACTGTGGACAGACTGCACTGTGGACAGACTGCACTGCGGACAGACTGCACTGTGGACAGACTGCACTGCGGACAGGCTGCACTGCGGACAGGCTGCACTGTGGACAGACGGCACTGCGGACAGACTGCACTGCGGACAGCTTGCACTGTGGACAGACTGCACTGCGGACAGAGTTCACTGTGGACAGACTGCACTGTGAACAGACTGCACTGTGGACAGACTGCACTGTGGACAGACTGCACTGTGAACAGACTGCACTGCGGACAGACTGCACTGTGGACAGACTGCACTGCGGACAGAGTGCACTGTGGACAGACTGCACTGCGGACAGACTGCACTGCGGACAGAGTGCACTGTGGACAGACTGCACTGCGGACAGACTGCACTGTGGACAGACTGCACTGTGGACAGACTGCACTGTGGACAGACTGCACTGTGGACAGACTGCACTGCGGACAGAGTGCACTGTGGACAGACTGCACTGCGGACAGACTGCACTGTGGACAGGCTGCACTGTGGACAGACTGCACTGTGGACAGACTGCACTGTGAACAGACTGCACTGTGGACAGGCTGCACTGTGGACAGACTGCACTGCGGACAGACTGCACTGCGGACAGAGTGCACTGAGGACAGACTGCACTGTGGACAGACTGCACTGTGGACAGACTGCACTGTGGACAGACTGCACTGCGGACAGACTGCACTGCGGACAGACTGCACTGTGGACAGACTGCACTGTGGACAGACTGCACTGTGGACAGACTGCACTGCGGACAGACTGCACTGTGGACAGACTGCACTGCGGACAGACTGCACTGCGGACAGAGTGCACTGTGGACAGACTGCACTGCGGACAGGCTGCACTGTGGACAGACTGCACTGCGGACAGACTGCACTGCGGACAGAGTGCACTGTGGACAGACTGCACTGCGGACAGAGTGCACTGTGGACAGACTGCACTGTGGACAGACTGCACTGTGGACAGTCTGCACTGTGAACAGACTGCACTGCGGACAGACTGCACTGTGGACAGACTGCACTGCGGACAGAGTGCACTGCGGACAGACTGCACTGCGGACAGACTGCACTGCGGACAGAGTGCACTGTGGACAGACTGCACTGCGGACAGACTGCACTGTGGACAGACTGCACTGTGGACAGACTGCACTGTGGACAGGCTGCACTGTGGACAGAGTGCACTGTGGACAGAGTGCACTGTGGACAGAGTGCACTGTGGACAGACTGCACTGTGGACAGACTGCACTGTGGACAGACTGCACTGTGGACAGACTGCACTGCGGACAGACTGCACTGTGGACAGACTGCACTGTGGACAGACTGCACTGCGGACAGGCTGCACTGTGGACAGACTGCACTGTGGACAGACTGCACTGCGGACAGACTGCACTGTGGACAGGCTGCACCGTGGACAGACTGCACTGCGGACAGACTGCACTGTGGACAGACTGCACTGTGGACAGACTGCACTGTGGACAGGCTGCACTGTGGACAGACTGCACTGCGGACAGTGTGCAGTGTAGACAGACTGCACTGTGGACAGACTGCTTTGCGGACAGACTGCGCTGTGAACTGGCTGCACTGCGGTCAGACTGCACTGCGGACAGACTGCACTGCAGACAGACTGAACTGCGGACAGACTGCACTGCGGACAGACTGCACTGTGGCCAGACTTTACTGTGGACAGTCTGCACTGTGGACAGGCTGCACTGCGGTTAGACTGCCCTGTGGACAGACTGCACTGTGCACAGACTGCACTGCGGACAGACTGCACTGTGGACAAACTGCACTGTGGACAGAATGCACTGTGGACAGGCTGCACTGTTGACAGACTGCACTGTGGACAGACTGCACTGTGTACATACTCCACTGTTGACAGACTGCACTGTGGACAGACTGCACTGTGGACAGACTGCACTGTGGACAGACTGCACTGTGTACATACTGCACTGTTGACAGACTGCACTGTGGACAGACTGCACTGTGAACAGACTGCACTGTGGACAGACTGCACTGTGAACAGACTGCACTGTGGACAGACTGCACTGTGGACAGACTGCACTGTGAACAGACTGCACTGTGTACATACTGCACTGTTGACAGACTGCACTGTGGACAGACTGCACTGTGGACAGACTGCACTGTGTCCATACTGCACTGTGGACAGACTGCACTGTGGACAGACTTCACTGGGGACAGACTGCACTGTGGACAGACTGCACTTTGGACAGGCTGCACTCTGGACAGACTGCACTCTGGTTAGACTGCACTGCGGACTGACCGCACTGTGGACAGACCGCACTGTGGACAGACTGCACTGTGGACAGCCTGCACTGCACACAGACTGCAGTGCGGACAGTCTGCACTGCGGACAGAATGCACTGTGGACAGAATGCAATGTGGACAGACTGCACTGTGGACAGACCGCACTGTGGAGAGCCTGCACTGTGGACAGTCTGCACTGCGGACAGTGTGCACTGTGGAGAGCCTGCACTGTGGACAGACTGCACTGCTGACAGACTGCACTGTGGAGAGCCTGCACTGTGGACAGACTGCACTGCGGACAGTGTGCACTGTAGACAGACTGCACTGTGGACAGACTGCTCTGCTGACAGACTGCACTGCTGACAGACTGCACTGTGGACAGGCTGCATTGTGGACAGACTGCACAGTGGACAGACATCAGTGCGGACAGACTGCACTGTGGACAGACTGCAATGCTGAACGACTGCACTGCTGACAGACTGCCATGTGGACCCGCTGCACTGTGGACAGACTGCACAGCGGACTGACTGCACTGCGGACAGCCGGCACTGCGTACACACTGCGCTGCGGACAGGCTGCACTGCGGACAGACTGCTCTGTGGACAGACCTCACTGGGGACAGACTGCTCTGTGGACAGACTGCACTGTGGACAGTCTGCCCTGTGGACTGACTGCATTGTGGACAGACTGCACTGTGGACAGACTGCACTGTGGACAGACTGCACTGTGGACAGACTGCACTGTGGACAGACTGCACTGCGGATAGGATGCACTGTGGGCAGTCTGCACTGCGGACAGACTGCACTGCGGACAGACTGCACTGCGGACAGACGGCAATGCGGACAGACTGCACTGCGTACAGACTGAACTGCGGACAGACTGCTCTGTGGACAGACTGCACTGTGGTTAGACTGCACTGCAGACTGACCGCACTGTGGACGGACCTCACTGTGGACAGACTGCACTGTGGTTAGACTGCACTGCGGACTGACCGCACTGTGGACCGACCGCACTTTGGACAGTCTGCACTGCTGACAGACTGACCTGCTGACAGACTGCACTGTGGACAGGCTGCACTGTGGACAGACTGCACAGCGGACAGACGGCAGTGCGGACAGACTGCACTGTGGACAGACTGCAATGCTGACCGACTGCACTGCTGACAGACTGCACTGTGGACAGGCTGCACTGTGGACAATCTGCACTGTGGACAGACTGCACTGTTGTTAGACTGCACTGTGGACAGACTGCACTGCGGACAGACTGCACTGTGGACAGACTGCACTGTGGACAGACTGCACTGTGGACAGGCTGCACTGTGGACAGACTGCACAGCGGACAGACGGCAGTGCGGACAGACTGCACTGTGGACAGACTGCAATGCTGACCGACTGCACTGCTGACAGACTGCACTGTGGACAGGCTGCACTGTGGACAATCTGCACTGTGGACAGACTGCACTGTTGTTAGACTGCACTGTGGACAGACTGCACTGCGGACAGACTGCACTGCGGACAATCTGCACTGTGGACTGACTGCACTGCGGACAGACGGCACTGCGTACACACTGCTCTGCGGACAGACTGCACTGCGGACAGACTGCACTGTGGACAGACTTCACTGGGGACAGACTGCTCTGTGGACAGACTGCACTGTGGACAGACTGCCCTGTGGACAGACTGCACTGTGGACAGACTGCACTGTGGACAGACCGCACTGTGGACAGACTGCACTGTGGACAGACTGCACTGTGGACAGACTGCACTGTGGACAGAATGCACTGTGGACAGACTGCCCTGTGGACAGACTGCACTGTGGACAGACTGCACTGTGGACAGACCGCACTGTGGACAGACTGCACTGTGGACAGACTGCACTGTGGACAGTCTGCACTGCGGACAGACTGCACTGCGGACAGACGGCACTGTGGACAGACAGCGCTGCGGACAGACTGAACTGCGGACAGACTGCACTGCGGACCGACTGCACTGCGGACAGACTGCACTGTGGACAGACTGCACTGAGGACAGACTGCACTGCGGACAGACGGCACTCCGGACAGACAGCGCTGTGGACAGACTGCACTATGGACAGACTGCACTGCGGACTGACTGCACTGCGGATCGACTGCACTGCGGACAGACGGCACTGCGGACAGACTGCACTGCGGACAGACTGCACTGCGGACAGACGGCACTGCGGACAGACAGCGCTGTGGACAGACTGCACTATGGACAGACTGAACTGCGGACTGACTGCACTGCGGATAGACTGCACTGCCGACAGACGGCACTGCGGACAGACTGCACTGCGGACAGACTGCACTGCGGACAGACTGCACTGTGGACAGACTGCACTGTGGACAGTCCGCACTGTGGACAGAGAGCACAGCGGACAGACTGCACTTTGGAAAGACTGCACTGTGGACAGACTGCCCTGTGGACAGACTGCACTGTGGACAGATTGCCCTGTGGACAGACTGCACTGTGGACAGACAGCACTGTGGACAGACCGCACTGTGGACAGACTGCACTGTGGACAGTCTGCACTGCGGACAGACTGCACTGCGGACAGACGGCACTGTGGACAGACTGCCCTGTGGACAGACTGCACTGCGGACCGACTGCACTGCGGACAGACTGCACTGCGGACAGACTGCACTGTGGACAGACTGCACTGCGGACAGACGGCACTCCGGACAGACAGCGCTGTGGACAGACTGCACTATGGACAGACTGCACTGCGGACTGACTGCACTGCGGATCGACTGCACTGCGGACAGACGGCACTGCGGACAGACTGCACTGCGGACAGACTGCACCTTGGACAGGCTGCTCTATGGACAGACTGCACTGTGGACAGTTTGCACTGCGGACAGGCTGCACTGTGGACAGGCTGCTCTGTGGACAGACTGCACTGAGGACAGACTGCACTGTGGACAGACTGCACTGTGGACAGACTGCACTGTGGACAGACTGCACTGTGGACAGACTGCACTGTGGACAGACTGCACTGCGGACAGAATGCACTGTGGACAGAATGCAATGTTGTCAGACTGCACTGTGGACAGACTGCACTGTGGACAGACTGCACTGTGGACAGCCTGCACTGTGGACAGACTGCACTGCGGACAGTGTGCACTGTAGACAGACTGCACTGTGGACAGACTGCTCTGCTGACAGACTGCACTGCTGACAGACTGCACTGTGGACAGGCTGCATTGTGGACAGACTGCACAGTGGACAGACATCAGTGCGGACAGACTGCACTGTGGACAGACTGCAATGCTGAACGACTGCACTGCTGACAGACTGCCATGTGGACCCGCTGCACTGTGGACAGACTGCACAGCGGACTGACTGCACTGCGGACAGCCGGCACTGCGTACACACTGCGCTGCGGACAGGCTGCACTGCGGACAGACTGCTCTGTGGACAGACCTCACTGGGGACAGACTGCTCTGTGGACAGACTGCACTGCGGACTGACTGCACTGTGGACAGACTGCACTGTGGACTGACTGCATTGTGGACAGACTGCACTGTGGACAGACTGCACTGTGGGCAGTCTGCACTGCGGACAGACTGCACTGCGGACAGACGGCAATGCGGACAGACTGCACTGCGTACAGACTGAACTGCGGACAGACTGCTCTGTGGACAGACTGCACTGTGGTTAGACTGCACTGCGGACTGACCGCACTGTGGACGGACCTCACTGTGGACAGACTGCACTGTGGTTAGACTGCACTGCGGACTGACCGCACTGTGGACCGACCGCACTTTGGACAGTCTGCACTGCTGACAGACTGACCTGCTGACAGACTGCACTGTGGACAGGCTGCACTGTGGACAGACTGCACAGCGGACAGACGGCAGTGCGGACAGACTGCACTGTGGACAGACTGCACTGCTGACAGACTGCACTGTGGACAGACTGCACTGTGGACAATCTGCACTGTGGACAGACTGCACTGTTGTTAGACTGCACTGTGGACAGACTGCACTGCGGACAGACTGCACTGTGGACAGACTGCACTGTGGACAGACTGCACTGTGGACAGGCTGCACTGTGGACAGACTGCACAGCGGACAGACGGCAGTGCGGACAGACTGCACTTTGGACAGACTGCAATGCTGACCGACTGCACTGCTGACAGACTGCACTGTGGACAGACTGCAATGCTGACCGACTGCACTGCTGACAGACTGCACTGGGAAAAGGCTGCACTGTGGACAATCTGCACTGTGGACAGACTGCACTGTTGTTAGACTGCACTGTGGACAGACTGCACTGCGGACAGACTGCACTGTGGACAGACTGCACTGCGGACAGACTGCACTGCGGACAGACTGCACTGCGGACAGAGTGCACTGTGGACAGACTGCACTGCGGACAGACTGCACTGCTGACAGACTGCACTGTGGACAGGCTGCATTGTGGACAGACTGCACAGTGGACAGACATCAGTGCGGACAGACTGCACTGTGGACAGACTGCAATGCTGAACGACTGCACTGCTGACAGACTGCCATGTGGACCCGCTGCACTGTGGACAGACTGCACAGCGGACTGACTGCACTGCGGACAGCCGGCACTGCGTACACACTGCGCTGCGGACAGGCTGCACTGCGGACAGACTGCTCTGTGGACAGACCTCACTGGGGACAGACTGCTCTGTGGACAGACTGCACTGCGGACTGACTGCACTGTGGACAGACTGCACTGTGGACTGACTGCATTGTGGACAGACTGCACTGTGGACAGACTGCACTGTGGGCAGTCTGCACTGCGGACAGACTGCACTGCGGACAGACGGCAATGCGGACAGACTGCACTGCGTACAGACTGAACTGCGGACAGACTGCTCTGTGGACAGACTGCACTGTGGTTAGACTGCACTGCGGACTGACCGCACTGTGGACGGACCTCACTGTGGACAGACTGCACTGTGGTTAGACTGCACTGCGGACTGACCGCACTGTGGACCGACCGCACTTTGGACAGTCTGCACTGCTGACAGACTGACCTGCTGACAGACTGCACTGTGGACAGGCTGCACTGTGGACAGACTGCACAGCGGACAGACGGCAGTGCGGACAGACTGCACTGTGGACAGACTGCACTGCTGACAGACTGCACTGTGGACAGACTGCACTGTGGACAATCTGCACTGTGGACAGACTGCACTGTTGTTAGACTGCACTGTGGACAGACTGCACTGCGGACAGACTGCACTGTGGACAGACTGCACTGTGGACAGACTGCACTGTGGACAGGCTGCACTGTGGACAGACTGCACAGCGGACAGACGGCAGTGCGGACAGACTGCACTGTGGACAGACTGCAATGCTGACCGACTGCACTGCTGACAGACTGCACTGTGGACAGACTGCAATGCTGACCGACTGCACTGCTGACAGACTGCACTGGGAAAAGGCTGCACTGTGGACAATCTGCACTGTGGACAGACTGCACTGTTGTTAGACTGCACTGTGGACAGACTGCACTGCGGACAGACTGCACTGTGGACAGACTGCACTGCGGACAGAGTGCACTGCGGACAGACTGCACTGCGGACAGACTGCACTGCGGACAGAGTGCACTGTGGACAGACTGCACTGCGGACAGACTGCACTGTGGACAGACTGCACTGTGGACAGACTGCACTGTGGACAGGCTGCACTGTGGACAGAGTGCACTGTGGACAGAGTGCACTGTGGACAGAGTGCACTATGGACAGACTGCACTGTGGACAGACTGCACTGTGGACAGACTGCACTGTGGACAGACTGCACTGCGGACAGACTGCACTGTGGACAGACTGCACTGTGGACAGACTGCACTGCGGACAGGCTGCACTGTGGACAGACTGCACTGTGGACAGACTGCACTGCGGACAGACTGCACTGTGGACAGGCTGCACCGTGGACAGACTGCACTGCGGACAGACTGCACTGTGGACAGACTGCACTGTGGACAGACTGCACTGTGGACAGGCTGCACTGTGGACAGACTGCACTGCGGACAGTGTGCAGTGTAGACAGACTGCACTGTGGACAGACTGCTTTGCGGACAGACTGCGCTGTGAACTGGCTGCACTGCGGTCAGACTGCACTGCGGACAGACTGCACTGCAGACAGACTGAACTGCGGACAGACTGCACTGCGGACAGACTGCACTGTGGCCAGACTTTACTGTGGACAGTCTGCACTGTCGACAGGCTGCACTGTGTACATACTGCACTGTTGACAGACTGCACTGTGGACAGACTGCACTGTGAACAGACTGCACTGTGGACAGACTGCACTGTGAACAGACTGCACTGCGGACAGACGGCACTGCGGACAGACTGCACTGCGGACAGACTGCACCTTGGACAGGCTGCTCTATGGACAGACTGCACTGTGGACAGTTTGCACTGCGGACAGGCTGCACTGTGGACAGGCTGCTCTGTGGACAGACTGCACTGAGGACAGACTGCACTGTGGACAGACTGCACTGTGGACAGACTGCACTGTGGACAGACTGCACTGTGGACAGACTGCACTGTGGACAGACTGCACTGCGGACAGAATGCACTGTGGACAGAATGCAATGTGGACAGACTGCACTGTGGACAGACTGCACTGTGGACAGACTGCACTGTGGACAGCCTGCACTGTGGACAGACTGCACTGCGGACAGTGTGCACTGTAGACAGACTGCACTGTGGACAGACTGCTCTGCTGACAGACTGCACTGCTGACAGACTGCACTGTGGACAGGCTGCATTGTGGACAGACTGCACAGTGGACAGACATCAGTGCGGACAGACTGCACTGTGGACAGACTGCAATGCTGAACGACTGCACTGCTGACAAACTGCCATGTGGACCCGCTGCACTGTGGACAGACTGCACAGCGGACTGACTGCACTGCGGACAGCCGGCACTGCGTACACACTGCGCTGCGGACAGGCTGCACTGCGGACAGACTGCTCTGTGGACAGACCTCACTGGGGACAGACTGCTCTGTGGACAGACTGCACTGCGGACTGACTGCACTGTGGACAGACTGCACTGTGGACTGACTGCATTGTGGACAGACTGCACTGTGGACAGACTGCACTGTGGGCAGTCTGCACTGCGGACAGACTGCACTGCGGACAGACGGCAATGCGGACAGACTGCACTGCGTACAGACTGAACTGCGGACAGACTGCTCTGTGGACAGACTGCACTGTGGTTAGACTGCACTGCGGACTGACCGCACTGTGGACGGACCTCACTGTGGACAGACTGCACTGTGGTTAGACTGCACTGCGGACTGACCGCACTGTGGACCGACCGCACTTTGGACAGTCTGCACTGCTGACAGACTGACCTGCTGACAGACTGCACTGTGGACAGGCTGCACTGTGGACAGACTGCACAGCGGACAGACGGCAGTGCGGACAGACTGCACTGTGGACAGACTGCACTGCTGACAGACTGCACTGTGGACAGACTGCACTGTGGACAATCTGCACTGTGGACAGACTGCACTGTTGTTAGACTGCACTGTGGACAGACTGCACTGCGGACAGACTGCACTGTGGACAGACTGCACTGTGGACAGACTGCACTGTGGACAGGCTGCACTGTGGACAGACTGCACAGCGGACAGACGGCAGTGCGGACAGACTGCACTGTGGACAGACTGCAATGCTGACCGACTGCACTGCTGACAGACTGCACTGTGGACAGACTGCAATGCTGACCGACTGCACTGCTGACAGACTGCACTGGGAAAAGGCTGCACTGTGGACAATCTGCACTGTGGACAGACTGCACTGTTGTTAGACTGCACTGTGGACAGACTGCACTGCGGACAGACTGCACTGTGGACAGACTGCACTGCGGACAGAGTGCACTGCGGACAGACTGCACTGCGGACAGACTGCACTGCGGACAGAGTGCACTGTGGACAGACTGCACTGCGGACAGACTGCACTGCTGACAGACTGCACTGTGGACAGGCTGCATTGTGGACAGACTGCACAGTGGACAGACATCAGTGCGGACAGACTGCACTGTGGACAGACTGCAATGCTGAACGACTGCACTGCTGACAGACTGCCATGTGGACCCGCTGCACTGTGGACAGACTGCACAGCGGACTGACTGCACTGCGGACAGCCGGCACTGCGTACACACTGCGCTGCGGACAGGCTGCACTGCGGACAGACTGCTCTGTGGACAGACCTCAATGGGGACAGACTGCTCTGTGGACAGACTGCACTGCGGACTGACTGCACTGTGGACAGACTGCACTGTGGACTGACTGCATTGTGGACAGACTGCACTGTGGACAGACTGCACTGTGGGCAGTCTGCACTGCGGACAGACTGCACTGCGGACAGACGGCAATGCGGACAGACTGCACTGCGTACAGACTGAACTGCGGACAGACTGCTCTGTGGACAGACTGCACTGTGGTTAGACTGCACTGCGGACTGACCGCACTGTGGACGGACCTCACTGTGGACAGACTGCACTGTGGTTAGACTGCACTGCGGACTGACCGCACTGTGGACCGACCGCACTTTGGACAGTCTGCACTGCTGACAGACTGACCTGCTGACAGACTGCACTGTGGACAGGCTGCACTGTGGACAGACTGCACAGCGGACAGACGGCAGTGCGGACAGACTGCACTGTGGACAGACTGCACTGCTGACAGACTGCACTGTGGACAGACTGCACTGTGGACAATCTGCACTGTGGACAGACTGCACTGTTGTTAGACTGCACTGTGGACAGACTGCACTGCGGACAGACTGCACTGTGGACAGACTGCACTGTGGACAGACTGCACTGTGGACAGGCTGCACTGTGGACAGACTGCACAGCGGACAGACGGCAGTGCGGACAGACTGCACTGTGGACAGACTGCAATGCTGACCGACTGCACTGCTGACAGACTGCACTGTGGACAGACTGCAATGCTGACCGACTGCACTGCTGACAGACTGCACTGGGAAAAGGCTGCACTGTGGACAATCTGCACTGTGGACAGACTGCACTGTTGTTAGACTGCACTGTGGACAGACTGCACTGCGGACAGACTGCACAGTGGACAGACTGCACTGCGGACAGAGTGCACTGCGGACAGACTGCACTGCGGACAGACTGCACTGCGGACAGAGTGCACTGTGGACAGACTGCACTGCGGACAGACTGCACTGTGGACAGACTGCACTGTGGACAGACTGCACTGTGGACAGGCTGCACTGTGGACAGAGTGCACTGTGGACAGAGTGCACTGTGGACAGAGTGCACTGTGGACAGACTGCACTGTGGACAGACTGCACTGTGGACAGACTGCACTGTGGACAGACTGCACTGCGGACAGACTGCACTGTGGACAGACTGCACTGTGGACAGACTGCACTGCGGACAGGCTGCACTGTGGACAGACTGCACTGTGGACAGACTGCACTGCGGACAGACTGCACTGTGGACAGGCTGCACCGTGGACAGACTGCACTGCGGACAGACTGCACTGTGGACAGACTGCACTGTGGACAGACTGCACTGTGGACAGGCTGCACTGTGGACAGACTGCTCTGCGGACAGTGTGCAGTGTAGACAGACTGCACTGTGGACAGACTGCTTTGCGGACAGACTGCGCTGTGAACTGGCTGCACTGCGGTCAGACTGCACTGCGGACAGACTGCACTGCAGACAGACTGAACTGCGGACAGACTGCACTGCGGACAGACTGCACTGTGGCCAGACTTTACTGTGGACAGTCTGCACTGTCGACAGGCTGCACTGTGTACATACTGCACTGTTGACAGACTGCACTGTGGACAGACTGCACTGTGAACAGACTGCACTGTGGACAGACTGCACTGTGAACAGACTGCACTGTGGACAGACTGCACTGTGGACAGACTGCACTGTGGACAGACTGCACTGTGTACATACTGCACTGTTGACAGACTGCACTGTGGACAGACTGCACTGTGGACAGACTGCACTGTGGACAGACTGCACTGTGGACAGACTGCACTGTGTACATACTGCACTGTGTACATACTGCACTGTGGACAGACTGCACTGTGGACAGACTGCACTGTGTACATACTGCACTGTGGACAGACTGCACTGTGGACAGACTTCACTGGGGACAGACTGCACTGTGGACAGACTGCACTTTGGACAGGCTGCACTCTGGACAGACTGCACTCTGGTTAGACTGCACTGCGGACTGACCGCACTGTGGACAGACCGCACTGTGGACAGACTGCACTGTGGACAGCCTGCACTGCACACAGACTGCAGTGCGGACAGTCTGCACTGCGGACAGAATGCACTGTGGACAGAATGCAATGTGGACAGACTGCACTGTGGACAGACCGCACTGTGGACAGACTGCACTGTGGACAGACTGCACTCTATACAGTCTGCAATTAGGACAGACTGCACTGCTGACAGACTGCACTGTGGAGAGCCTGCACTGTGGACAGACTGCACTGCGGACAGTGTGCACTGTAGACAGACTGCACTGTGGACAGACTGCTCTGCTGACAGACTGCACTGCTGACAGACTGCACTGTGGACAGGCTGCATTGTGGACAGACTGCACAGTGGACAGACATCAGTGCGGACAGACTGCACTGTGGACAGACTGCAATGCTGAACGACTGCACTGCTGACAGACTGCCATGTGGACCCGCTGCACTGTGGACAGACTGCACAGCGGACTGACTGCACTGCGGACAGCCGGCACTGCGTACACACTGCGCTGCGGACAGGCTGCACTGCGGACAGACTGCTCTGTGGACAGACCTCACTGGGGACAGACTGCTCTGTGGACAGACTGCACTGTGGACAGTCTGCCCTGTGGACTGACTGCATTGTGGACAGACTGCACTGTGGACAGACTGCACTGTGGGCAGTCTGCACTGCGGACAGACTGCACTGCGGACAGACGGCAATGCGGACAGACTGCACTGCGTACAGACTGAACTGCGGACAGACTGCTCTGTGGACAGACTGCACTGTGGTTAGACTGCACTGCGGACTGACCGCACTGTGGACGGACCTCACTGTGGACAGACTGCACTGTGGTTAGACTGCACTGCGGACTGACCGCACTGTGGACCGACCGCACTTTGGACAGTCTGCACTGCTGACAGACTGACCTGCTGACAGACTGCACTGTGGACAGGCTGCACTGTGGACAGACTGCACAGCGGACAGACGGCAGTGCGGACAGACTGCACTGTGGACAGACTGCAATGCTGACAGACTGCACTGCTGACAGACTGCACTGTGGACAGGCTGCACTGTGGACAATCTGCACTGTGGACAGACTGCACTGTTGTTAGACTGCACTGTGGACAGACTGCACTGCGGACAGACTGCACTGTGGACAGACTGCACTGTGGACAGACTGCACTGTGGACAGGCTGCACTGTGGACAGACTGCACAGCGGACAGACGGCAGTGCGGACAGACTGCACTGTGGACAGACTGCAATGCTGACCGACTGCACTGCTGACAGACTGCACTGTGGACAGGCTGCACTGTGGACAATCTGCACTGTGGACAGACTGCACTGTTGTTAGACTGCACTGTGGACAGACTGCACTGCGGACAGACTGCACTGCGGACAATCTGCACTGTGGACTGACTGCACTGCGGACAGACGGCACTGCGTACACACTGCTCTGCGGACAGACTGCACTGCGGACAGACTGCACTGTGGACAGACTTCACTGGGGACAGACTGCTCTGTGGACAGACTGCACTGTGGACAGACTGCCCTGTGGACAGACTGCACTGTGGACAGACTGCACTGTGGACAGACCGCACTGTGGACAGACTGCACTGTGGACAGACTGCACTGTGGACAGACTGCACTGTGGACAGAATGCACTGTGGACAGACTGCACTGTGGACAGTCTGCACTGCGGACAGACTGCACTGCGGACAGACGGCACTGTGGACAGACAGCGCTGCGGACAGACTGAACTGCGGACAGACTGCACTGCGGACCGACTGCACTGCTCACAGACTGCACTGCGGACAGACTGCACTGTGGACAGACTGCACTGCGGACAGACGGCACTCCGGACAGACAGCGCTGTGGACAGACTGCACTATGGACAGACTGCACTGCGGACTGACTGCACTGCGGATCGACTGCACTGCAGACAGACGGCACTGCGGACAGACTGCACTGCGGACAGACTGCACTGCCGACAGACGGCACTGCGGACAGACAGCGCTGTGGACAGACTGCACTATGGACAGACTGAACTGCGGACTGACTGCACTGCGGATAGACTGCACTGCCGACAGACGGCACTGCGGACAGACTGCACTGCGGACAGACTGCACTGCGGACAGACTGCACTGTGGACAGACTGCACTGTGGACAGTCCGCACTGTGGATAGAGAGCACAGCGGACAGACTGCACTTTGGAAAGACTGCACTCTGGACAGACTGCCCTGTGGACAGACTGCTCTGTGGACAGACTGCCCTGTGGACAGACTGCACTGTGGACAGACTGCACTGTGGACAGACCGCACTGTGGACAGACTGCACTGTGGACAGTCTGCACTGCGGACAGACTGCACTGCGGACAGACGGCACTGAGGACAGACTGCCCTGTGGACAGACTGCACTGCGGACCGACTGCACTGCGGACAGACTGCACTGCGGACAGACTGCACTGTGGACAGACTGCACTGCGGACAGACGGCACTCCGGACAGACAGCGCTGTGGACAGACTGCACTATGGACAGACTGCACTGCGGACAGTCGGCACTGCGGACAGACTGCACTGCGGACAGACGGCACTGCGGACAGACTGCACTGCGGACAGACTGCACCTTGGACAGGCTGCTCTATGGACAGACTGCACTGTGGACAGTTTGCACTGCGGACAGGCTGCACTGTGGACTGGCTGCTCTGTGGACAGACTGCACTGAGGACAGACTGCACTGTGGACAGACTGCACTGTGGACAGACTGCACTGTGGACAGAGTGCACTGTGGACAGACTGCACTGTGGACAGACTGCACTGTGGACAGACTGCACTGTGGACAGGCTGCACTGTGAACAGACTGCACTGTGGACAGACTGCACTGCGGACAGAGTGCACTGTGGACAGACTGCACTGCGGACAGACTGCACTGCGGACAGAGTGCACTGTGGACAGACTGCACTGCGGACACACTGCACTGCGGACAGAGTGCACTGTGGACAGACTGCACTGCGGACAGACTGCACTGTGGACAGACTGCACTGTGGACAGACTGCACTGTGGACAGACTGCACTGTGGACAGGCTGCACTGTGAACAGACTGCACTGTGGACAGACTGCACTGCGGACAGAGTGCACTGTGGACTGACTGCACTGCGGACAGACTGCACTGCGGACAGAGTGCACTGTGGACAGACTGCACTGCGGACAGACTGCACTGTGGACAGGCTGCACTGTGAACAGACTGCACTGTGGACAGGCTGCACTGTGAACAGACTGCACTGCGGACAGACTGCACTGCGGACAGAGTGCACTGCGGACAGACTGCCCTACGGACAGACTGCACTGTGGACAGACTGCACTGCGGACAGAGTGCACTGTGGACAGACTGCACTGTGAACAGAATGCACTGTGGACAGACTGCACTGTGGACAGACTGCACTGTGAACAGACTGCACTGCGGACAGACTGCACTGTGGACAGACTGCACTGCAGACAGACTGCACTGCGGACAGAGTGCACTGTGGACAGACTGCACTGCGGACAGGCTGCACTGTGGACAGACTGCACTGCGGACAGACTGCACTGCGGACAGAGTGCACTGTGGACAGACTGCACTGCGGACAGAGTGCACTGTGGACAGACTGCACTGCGGACAGACTGCACTGCGGACAGACTGCACTGTGGACAGACTGCACTGTGGACAGACTGCACTGTGGACAGACTGCACTGCGGACAGACTGCACTGTGGACAGACTGCACTGCGGACAGACTGCACTGCGGACAGAGTGCACTGTGGACAGACTGCACTGCGGACAGGCTGCACTGTGGACAGACTGCACTGCGGACAGACTGCACTGCGGACAGAGTGCACTGTGGACAGACTGCACTGCGGACAGACTGCACTGTGGACAGACTGCACTGTGGACAGACTGCACTGAGAACAGACTGCACTGTGGACAGTCTGCACTGTGGACAGACTGCACTGCGGACAGACTGCACTGTGGACAGACTGCACTGCGGACAGAGTGCACTGCGGACAGACTGCACTGCGGACAGACTGCACTGCGGACAGAGTGCACTGTGGACAGACTGCACTGCGGACAGACTGCACTGTGGACAGACTGCACTGTGGACAGACTGCACTGTGGTCAGGCTGCACTGTGGACAGAGTGCACTGTGGACAGAGTGCACTGTGGACAGACTGCACTGCGGACAGACTGCACTGTGGACAGACTGCACTGTGGACAGACTGCACTGTGGACAGACTGCACTGCGGACAGACTGCACTGTGGACAGACTGCACTGCGGACAGGCTGCACTGTGGACAGACTGCACTGTGGACAGACTGCACTGCGGACAGACTGCACTGTGGACAGGCTGCACTGTGGACAGACTGCACTGCGGACAGACTGCACTGTGGACAGACTGCACTGTGGACAGACTGCACTGTGGACAGGCTGCACTGTGGACAGACTGCACTGCGGACAGTGTGCAGTGTAGACAGACTGCACTGTGGACAGACTGCTTTGCGGACAGACTGCGCTGTGAACTGGCTGCACTGCGGTCAGACTGCACTGCGGACAGACTGCACTGCAGACAGACTGAACTGCGGACAGACTGCACTGCGGACAGACTGCACTGTGGCCAGACTTTACTGTGGACAGTCTGCACTGTGGACAGGCTGCACTGCGGTTAGTCTGCCCTGTGGACAGACTGCACTGTGCACAGACTGCACTGCGGACAGACTGCACTGTGGACAAACTGCACTGTGGACAGAATGCACTGTGGACAGGCTGCACTGTTGACAGACTGCACTGTGGACAGACTGCACTGTGGACAGACTGCACTGTGGACAGACTGCACTGTGTACATACTGCACTGTTGACAGACTGCACTGTGGACAGACTGCACTGTGAACAGACTGCACTGTGGACAGACTGCACTGTGAACAGACTGCACTGTGGACAGACTGCACTGTGGACAGACTGCACTGTGGACAGACTGCACTGTGTACATACTGCACTGTTGACAGACTGCACTGTGGACAGACTGCACTGTGGACAGACTGCACTGTGGACAGACTGCACTGTGGACAGACTGCACTGTGTACATACTGCACTGTGTACATACTGCACTGTGGACAGACTGCACTGTGGACAGACTGCACTGTGTACATACTGCACTGTGGACAGACTGCACTGTGGACAGACTTCACTGGGGACAGACTGCACTGTGGACAGACTGCACTGTGGACAGACTGCACTGTGGACAGACTGCACTGTGGACAGACTGCACTGTGTACATACTGCACTGTGTACATACTGCACTGTGGACAGACTGCACTGTGGACAGACTGCACTGTGTACATACTGCACTGTGGACAGACTGCACTGTGGACAGACTTCACTGGGGACAGACTGCTCTGTGGACAGACTGCACTTTGGACAGGCTGCACTCTGGACAGACTGCACTCTGGTTAGACTGCACTGCGGACTGACCGCACTGTGGACAGACCGCACTGTGGACAGACTGCACTGTGGACAGCCTGCACTGCACACAGACTGCACTGCGGACAGTGTGCACTGTAGACAGACTGCACTGTGGACAGACAGCTCTGCTGACAGACTGCACTGCTGACAGACTGCACTGTGGACAGGCTGCATTGTGGACAGACTGCACAGTGGACAGACATCAGTGCGGACAGACTGCACTGTGGACAGACTGCAATGCTGAACGACTGCACTGCTGACAGACTGCCATGTGGACCCGCTGCACTGTGGACAGACTGCACAGCGGACTGACTGCACTGCGGACAGCCGGCACTGCGTACACACTGCGCTGCGGACAGGCTGCACTGCGGACAGACTGCTCTGTGGACAGACCTCACTGGGGACAGACTGCTCTGTGGACAGACTGCACTGCGGACTGACTGCACTGTGGACAGACTGCACTGTGGACTGACTGCATTGTGGACAGACTGCACTGTGGACAGACTGCACTGTGGGCAGTCTGCACTGCGGACAGACTGCACTGCGGACAGACGGCAATGCGGACAGACTGCACTGCGTACAGACTGAACTGCGGACAGACTGCTCTGTGGACAGACTGCACTGTGGTTAGACTGCACTGCGGACTGACCGCACTGTGGACGGACCTCACTGTGGACAGACTGCACTGTGGTTAGACTGCACTGCGGACTGACCGCACTGTGGACCGACCGCACTTTGGACAGTCTGCACTGCTGACAGACTGACCTGCTGACAGACTGCACTGTGGACAGGCTGCACTGTGGACAGACTGCACAGCGGACAGACGGCAGTGCGGACAGACTGCACTGTGGACAGACTGCACTGCTGACAGACTGCACTGTGGACAGACTGCACTGTGGACAATCTGCACTGTGGACAGACTGCACTGTTGTTAGACTGCACTGTGGACAGACTGCACTGCGGACAGACTGCACTGTGGACAGACTGCACTGTGGACAGGCTGCACTGTGGACAGACTGCACAGCGGACAGACGGCAGTGCGGACAGACTGCACTGTGGACAGACTGCAATGCTGACCGACTGCACTGCTGACAGACTGCACTGTGGACAGACTGCAATGCTGACCGACTGCACTGCTGACAGACTGCACTGGGAAAAGGCTGCACTGTGGACAATCTGCACTGTGGACAGACTGCACTGTTGTTAGACTGCACTGTGGACAGACTGCACTGCGGACAGACTGCACTGCGGACAATCTGCACTGTGGACTGACTGCACTGCGGACAGACGGCACTGCGTACACACTGCTCTGCGGACAGACTGCACTGCGGACAGACTGCACTGTGGACAGACTTCACTGGGGACAGACTGCTCTGTGGACAGACTGCACTGTGGACAGACTGCCCTGTGGACAGACTGCACTGTGGACAGACTGCACTGTGGACAGACCGCACTGTGGACAGACTGCACTCTGGACAGACTGCACTGTGGACAGACTGCACTGTGGACAGAATGCACTGTGGACAGACTGCCCTGTGGACAGACTGCACTGTGGACAGACTGCACTGTGGACAGACCGCACTGTGGACAGACTGCACTGTGGACAGACTGCACTGTGGACAGTCTGCACTGCGGACAGACTGCACTGCGGACAGACGGCACTGTGGACAGACAGCGCTGCGGACAGACTGAACTGCGGACAGACTGCACTGCGGACCGACTGCACTGCGGACAGACTGCACTGCGGACAGACTGCACTGTGGACAGACTGCACTGCGGACAGACGGCACTCCGGACAGACAGCGCTGTGGACAGACTGCACTATGGACAGACTGCACTGTGGACAGGCTGCACTGTGGACAGACTGCACTGCGGACAGACTGCACTGTGGACAGACTGCACTGTGGACAGACTGCACTGTGGACAGGCTGCACTGTGGACAGACTGCACTGCGGACAGTGTGCAGTGTAGACAGACTGCACTGTGGACAGACTGCTTTGCGGACAGACTGCGCTGTGAACTGGCTGCACTGCGGTCAGACTGCACTGCGGACAGACTGCACTGCAGACAGACTGAACTGCGGACAGACTGCACTGCGGACAGACTGCACTGTGGCCAGACTTTACTGTGGACAGTCTGCACTGTGGACAGGCTGCACTGCGGTTAGTCTGCCCTGTGGACAGACTGCACTGTGCACAGACTGCACTGCGGACAGACTGCACTGTGGACAAACTGCACTGTGGACAGAATGCACTGTGGACAGGCTGCACTGTTGACAGACTGCACTGTGGACAGACTGCACTGTGGACAGACTGCACTGTGGACAGACTGCACTGTGTACATACTGCACTGTTGACAGACTGCACTGTGGACAGACTGCACTGTGAACAGACTGCACTGTGGACAGACTGCACTGTGAACAGACTGCACTGTGGACAGACTGCACTGTGGACAGACTGCACTGTGGACAGACTGCACTGTGTACATACTGCACTGTTGACAGACTGCACTGTGGACAGACTGCACTGTGGACAGACTGCACTGTGGACAGACTGCACTGTGGACAGACTGCACTGTGTACATACTGCACTGTGTACATACTGCACTGTGGACAGACTGCACTGTGGACAGACTGCTCTGTGTACATACTGCACTGTGGACAGACTGCACTGTGGACAGACTTCACTGGGGACAGACTGCACTGTGGACAGACTGCACTGTGGACAGACTGCACTGTGGACAGACTGCACTGTGGACAGACTGCACTGTGTACATACTGCACTGTGTACATACTGCACTGTGGACAGACTGCACTGTGGACAGACTGCACTGTGTACATACTGCACTGTGGACAGACTGCACTGTGGACAGACTTCACTGGGGACAGACTGCTCTGTGGACAGACTGCACTTTGGACAGGCTGCACTCTGGACAGACTGCACTCTGGTTAGACTGCACTGCGGACTGACCGCACTGTGGACAGACCGCACTGTGGACAGACTGCACTGTGGACAGCCTGCACTGCACACAGACTGCACTGCGGACAGTGTGCACTGTAGACAGACTGCACTGTGGACAGACTGCACTGCGGACAGACGGCACTCCGGACAGACAGCGCTGTGGACTGCACTGCGGACTCACCGCACTGTGGACCGACCGCACTTTGGACAGACTGCACTGCGGACAGACTGCACTGTGGACAGACTGCACTGTGGACAGGCTGCACTGTGGACAGACTGCACAGCGGACAGACGGCAGTGCGGACAGACTGCACTGTGGACAGACTGCAATGCTGACCGACTGCACTGCTGACAGACTGCACTGTGGACAGACTGCAATGCTGACCGACTGCACTGCTGACAGACTGCACTGGGAAAAGGCTGCACTGTGGACAATCTGCACTGTGGACAGACTGCACTGTTGTTAGACTGCACTGTGGACAGACTGCACTGCGGACAGACTGCACTGCGGACAATCTGCACTGTGGACTGACTGCACTGCGGACAGACGGCACTGCGTACACACTGCTCTGCGGACAGACTGCACTGCGGACAGACTGCACTGTGGACAGACTTCACTGGGGACAGACTGCTCTGTGGACAGACTGCACTGTGGACAGACTGCCCTGTGGACAGACTGCACTGTGGACAGACTGCACTGTGGACAGACCGCACTGTGGACAGACTGCACTCTGGACAGACTGCACTGTGGACAGACTGCACTGTGGACAGAATGCACTGTGGACAGACTGCCCTGTGGACAGACTGCACTGTGGACAGACTGCACTGTGGACAGACCGCACTGTGGACAGACTGCACTGTGGACAGACTGCACTGTGGACAGTCTGCACTGCGGACAGACTGCACTGCGGACAGACGGCACTGTGGACAGACAGCGCTGCGGACAGACTGAACTGCGGACAGACTGCACTGCGGACCGACTGCACTGCGGACAGACTGCACTGCGGACAGACTGCACTGTGGACAGACTGCACTGCGGACAGACGGCACTCCGGACAGACAGCGCTGTGGACAGACTGCACTATGGACAGACTGCACTGCGGACTGACTGCACTGCGGATCGACTGCACTGCGGACAGACGGCACTGCGGACAGACTGCACTGCGGACAGACTGCACTGCCGACAGACGGCACTGCGGACAGACAGCGCTGTGGACAGACTGCACTATGGACAGACTGAACTGCGGACTGACTGCACTGCGGATAGACTGCACTGCGGACAGACGGCACTGCGGACAGACTGCACTGCGGACAGACTGCACTGCGGACAGACTGCACTGCAGACAGACTGCCCTGCGGACTGAGTGCACTGTGGACAGTCTGAACTGTGGACAGACTGCACTGTGGACAGACCGCACTGTGGACAGACTGCACTGTGGACAGACTGCACTGTGTACAGTCTGCACTGTGGACAGACTGCACTGCTGACAGACTGCACTGTGGACAGGCTGCACTGCGGACAGACAGCACTGTGGACATACCGCACTGTTAATAGACAGCACTGCGGACAGACTGCACTGCAGACAGACTGCTCTGCAGACAGAGTGCACTGCGGACAGGCTGCACTGTGCACCGACTGCACTGTGGACAGACTGCACTGCGGACAGACTGCACTGTGGACAGACTGCACTGTGGACAGAGTGCACTGTGGACAGACTGAACTGTGGACAGACTGCACTGTGGACAGACTGCACTGTGGACAGACTGCACTGTGGACAGACTGCACTGCGGACAGACTGCACTGTGGACAGACTGCACTGTGGACAGACTGCACTGCGGACAGGCTGCACTGTGGACAGACTGCACTGTGGACAGACTGCACTGCGGACAGACTGCACTGTGGACAGGCTGCACTGTGGACAGACTGCACTGCGGACAGACTGCACTGTGGACAGACTGCACTGTGGACATACTGCACTGTGGACAGGCTGCACTGTGGACAGACTGCACTGCGGACAGTGTGCAGTGTAGACAGACTGCACTGTGGACAGACTGCTTTGCGGACAGACTGCGCTGTGAACTGGCTGCACTGCGGTCAGACTGCACTGCGGACAGACTGCACTGCAGACAGACTGAACTGCGGACAGACTGCACTGCAGACAGACTGCACTGTGGCCAGACTTTACTGTGGACAGTCTGCACTGTGGACAGGCTGCACTGCGGTTAGTCTGCCCTGTGGACAGACTGCACTGTGCACAGACTGCACTGCGGACAGACTGCACTGTGGACAAACTGCACTGTGGACAGAATGCACTGTGGACAGGCTGCACTGTTGACAGACTGCACTGTGGACAGACTGCACTGTGTACATACTCCACTGTTGACAGACTGCACTGTGGACAGACTGCACTGTGGACAGACTGCACTGTGGACAGACTGCACTGTGTACATACTGCACTGTTGACAGACTGCACTGTGGACAGACTGCACTGTGAACAGACTGCACTGTGGACAGACTGCACTGTGGACAGACTGCACTGTGGACAGACTGCACTGTGTACATACTGCACTGTTGACAGACTGCACTGTGGACAGACTGCACTGTGGACAGACTGCACTGTGGACAGACTGCACTGTGGACAGACTGCACTGTGTACATACTGCACTGTGTACATACTGCACTGTGGACAGACTGCACTGTGGACAGACTGCACTGTGTACATACTGCACTGTGGACAGACTGCACTGTGGACAGACTTCACTGGGGACAGACTGCTCTGTGGACAGACTGCACTTTGGACAGGCTGCACTCTGGACAGACTGCACTCTGGTTAGACTGCACTGCGGACTGACCACACTGTGGACAGACCGCACTGTGGACAGACTGCACTGTGGACAGCCTGCACTGCACACAGACTGCAGTGCGGACAGTCTGCACTGCGGACAGAATGCACTGTGGACAGAATGCAATGTGGACAGACTGCACTGTGGACAGACCGCACTGTGGACAGACTGCACTGTGGACAGACTGCACTGTGGAGAGCCTGCACTGTGGACAGACTGCACTGCGGACAGTGTGCACTGTAGACAGACTGCACTGTGGACAGACAGCTCTGCTGACAGACTGCACTGCTGACAGACTGCACTGTGGACAGGCTGCATTGTGGACAGACTGCACAGTGGACAGACATCAGTGCGGACAGACTGCACTGTGGACAGACTGCAATGCTGAACGACTGCACTGCTGACAGACTGCCATGTGGACCCGCTGCACTGTGGACAGACTGCACAGCGGACTGACTGCACTGCGGACAGCCGGCACTGCGTACACACTGCGCTGCGGACAGGCTGCACTGCGGACAGACTGCTCTGTGGACAGACCTCACTGGGGACAGACTGCTCTGTGGACAGACTGCACTGTGGACTGACTGCACTGTGGACAGACTGCACTGTGGACTGACTGCATTGTGGACAGACTGCACTGTGGACAGACTGCACTGTGGGCAGTCTGCACTGCGGACAGACTGCACTGCGGACAGACGGCAATGCGGACAGACTGCACTGCGTACAGACTGAACTGCGGACAGACTGCTCTGTGGACAGACTGCACTGTGGTTAGACTGCACTGCGGACTGACCGCACTGTGGACGGACCTCACTGTGGACAGACTGCACTGTGGTTAGACTGCACTGCGGACTCACCGCACTGTGGACCGACCGCACTTTGGACAGTCTGCACTGCTGACAGACTGACCTGCTGACAGACTGCACTGTGGACAGGCTGCACTGTGGACAGACTGCACAGCGGACAGACGGCAGTGCGGACAGACTGCACTGTGGACAGACTGCACTGCTGACAGACTGCACTGTGGACAGACTGCACTGTGGACAATCTGCACTGTGGACAGACTGCACTGTTGTTAGACTGCACTGTGGACAGACTGCACTGCGGACAGACTGCACTGTGGACAGACTGCACTGTGGACAGACTGCACTGTGGACAGGCTGCACTGTGGACAGACTGCACAGCGGACAGACGGCAGTGCGGACAGACTGCACTGTGGACAGACTGCAATGCTGACCGACTGCACTGCTGACAGACTGCACTGTGGACAGACTGCAATGCTGACCGACTGCACTGCTGACAGACTGCACTGGGAAAAGGCTGCACTGTGGACAATCTGCACTGTGGACAGACTGCACTGTTGTTAGACTGCACTGTGGACAGACTGCACTGCGGACAGACTGCACTGCGGACAATCTGCACTGTGGACTGACTGCACTGCGGACAGACGGCACTGCGTACACACTGCTCTGCGGACAGACTGCACTGCGGACAGACTGCACTGTGGACAGACTTCACTGGGGACAGACTGCTCTGTGGACAGACTGCACTGTGGACAGACTTCACTGGGGACAGACTGCCCTGTGGACAGACTGCACTGTGGACAGACTGCACTGTGGACAGACTTCACTGGGGACAGACTGCACTGTGGACAGACTGCACTGTGGACAGACTGCACTGTGGACAGACTGCCCTGTGGACAGACTGCACTGTGGACAGACTGCACTGTGGACAGACCGCACTGTGGACAGACTGCACTCTGGACAGACTGCACTGTGGACAGACTGCACTGTGGACAGAATGCACTGTGGACAGACTGCCCTGTGGACAGACTGCACTGTGGACAGACTGCACTGTGGACAGACCGCACTGTGGACAGACTGCACTGTGGACAGACTGCACTGTGGACAGTCTGCACTGCGGACAGACTGCACTGCGGACAGACGGCACTGTGGACAGACAGCGCTGCGGACAGACTGAACTGCGGACAGACTGCACTGCGGACCGACTGCACTGCGGACAGACTGCACTGCGGACAGACTGCACTGTGGACAGACTGCACTGCGGACAGACGGCACTCCGGACAGACAGCGCTGTGGACAGACTGCACTATGGACAGACTGCACTGCGGACTGACTGCACTGCGGATCGACTGCACTGCGGACAGACGGCACTGCGGACAGACTGCACTGCGGACAGACTGCACTGCCGACAGACGGCACTGCGGACAGACAGCGCTGTGGACAGACTGCACTATGGACAGACTGAACTGCGGACTGACTGCACTGCGGATAGACTGCACTGCGGACAGACGGCACTGCGGACAGACTGCACTGCGGACAGACTGCACTGCGGACAGACTGCACTGCAGACAGACTGCTCTGCAGACAGAGTGCACTGCGGACAGGCTGCACTGTGCACCGACTGCACTGTGGACAGACTGCACTGCGGACAGACTGCACTGTGGACAGACTGCACTGTGGACAGACTGCACTGTGGACAGTCTGCACTACGGGCGGACTGCACTGTGGAGCGACTGCACTGCGGAAAGACTGCACTGCGGAAAGACTGCACTGTGGACAGACTGCACTGCGGACAGACTGCACTGCGGACAGACTGCACTGTCGACAGGGTGCACTGTGGACAATCTGCACTGTGGAAAGACTGCACTGTTGTTAACTGCACTGTGGACAGACTGCACTGCGGACAGACTGCACTGCGGACAGTCTGCACTGTGGACTGACTGCACTGCGGACAGACGTCTCTGCGTACACACTGCGCTGCGGACAGACTGCACTGCGGACAGACTGCACTGTGGACAGACTGCACTGTGGACAGACTGCACTGTGGACTGACTGCGCTGCGGACAGACTGCACTGCGGACAGACTGCACTGTGGACAGACGTCACTGGGGACAGACTGCTCTGTGGACAGACTGCACTGTGGACATACTGCACTGTGGACAGACTGCAATGTGGACAGACTGCACTGTGGACTGATGGCACTGCGGACAGACTGCACTGCGGACAGTCTGCACTGTGGACTGACGGCACTGTGGACAGACTGCACTGTGGACAGGCTGCACTGTGGACAATCTGCACTCTGGAAAGACTGCACTGTTGTTAGACTGCACTGTGGACAGACTGCACTGCGGACAGACTGCACTGCGGACAGTCTGCACTGTGGACTGACTGCACTGCGGACAGACGGCACTGCGTACACACTGCGCTGCGGACAGACTCCACTGTGGACAGACTGCACTGTGGACAGACGTCACTGGGGACAGACTGCTCTGTGGACAGATTGCACTGTGGACAGACTGCACTGCGGATAGACTGCACTGCGGACAGACTGCACTGCGGACAGACTGCACTGCGGACAGACTGCACTGTGGACTGACTTCACTGGGGACAGACTGCTCTGTGGACAGACTGCACTTTGGACAGGCTGCACTCTGGACAGACTGCACTGTGGACAGACTTCACTGTGGACTGACGGCACTGCGGACAGACTGCACTGCGGATAGACTGCACTGCGGACAGACTGCACTGTGGACAGACTGCACTGTGGACAGACTGCACTGTGGACAGACTGCACTGTGGACAGACTGCACTGTGGACTGACGGCACTGCGGACAGACTGCACTGCGGATAGACTGCACTGCGGACAGACTGCACTGCGGACAGACTGCACTGCGGACAGACTGCACTGTGGACTGACTTCACTGGGGACAGACTGCTCTGTGGACAGACTGCACTTTGGACAGGCTGCACTCTGGTTAGACTGCACTGCGGACTGACCGCACTGTGGACAGACCGCACTGTGGACAGACTGCACTGTGGACAGCCTGCACTGCACACAGTCTGCAGTGCGGACAGTCTGCACTGCGGACAGAATGCACTGTGGACAGAATGCAATGTGGACAGACCGCACTGTGGACAGACTGCACTGTGGACAGTCTGCACTGTTGACAGACTGCACTGTGGACAGACCGCACTGTGGACAGACTGCACTGTGGACAGACTGCACTGTGGACAGACTGCACTGTGGACACACTGCACTGTGGACAGACTGCAGTGCGGACAGTGTGCACTGTAGACAGACTGCACTGTGGACAGATTGCACTGCGGACAGACTGCACTGCTGACCGACTGCACTGCTGACAGACTGTACTGCTGACAGACTGCCATGTGGACCCGCTGCACAGCGGACAGACTGCACTGTGGACAGACTGCACTGTGGTTGGACTGCATTGTAGACAGACTGCACTGTGGACAGACTGCACAGTGGACAGACGGCATTGCGGACAGACTGCACTCTGGGAAGACTGCACTGTGGACAGACTGCACTGTGGACAGACTGCACTGTGGACAGGCTGCACTGTGGACAGACTGCACAGCGGACAGACGGCATTGCGGACAGACTGCTTTGCGGACAGACTGCAATGCTGACCGACTGCACTGCTGACAGACTGCACTGTGGACAGGCTGCACTTTGAACAGGCTGCACAGCGGACAGACTGCACAGCGGACAGACTGCACTATGGACAGACTGCACTGCGGACAGACTGCACTGCGGACAGACTGCACTGCGGACAGACTGCACTGCGGACAGACTGCACTGCGGACAGACTGCACTGTGGACAGACTGCACTGTGGACAGTCCGCACTGTGGACAGAGAGCACTGCGGACAGACTGCACTGCAGACAGACTGCACTGCCGACAGACTGCACAGCGGACAGGCTGCACTGTGCACCGACTGCACTGTGAATAGACTGCACTGCGGACAGACTGTACTGCTGACAGATTGCACTGTGGAGAGACTGCAATGTGGACAGTTTGCACCTTGGACAGGCTGCACTGTGGACAGCCTGCACTGTGGACAGGCTGCTCTATGGACAGACTGCACTGTGGACAGACTGCACTGTGGACAGGCTGCTCTATGGACAGACTGCACTGTGGACAGACTGCACTGTGGACAGACTGCACTGCGGACAGACTGCACTGCGGACACACTGCACTGCGGACAGAGTGCACTGTGGACAGACTGCACTGCGGACAGACTGCACTGTGGACAGACTGCACTGTGGACAGACTGCACTGTGGACAGACTGCACTGTGGACAGGCTGCACTGTGAACAGACTGCACTGTGGACAGACTGAACTTCGGACAGAGTGCACTGTGGACAGACTGCACTGCGGACAGACTGCACTGCGGACAGAGGGCACTGCGGACAGACTGCACTGCGGACAGAGTGCACTGTGGACAGACTGCATTGTGGACAGACTGCACTGTGAACAGACTGCGCTGTGAACAGACTGCACTGCGGACAGACTGCCCTGCGGACAGACTGCACTGTGGACAGACTGCACTGCGGACAGAGTGCACTGTGGACAGACTGCACTGTGAACAGACTGCACTGTGGACAGACTGCACTGTGGACAGACTGCACTGTGAACAGACTGCACTGTGGACAGACTGCACTGTGGACAGACTGCACTGTGGACAGACTGCACTGCGGACAGAGTGCACTGTGGACAGACTGCACTGCGGACAGGCTGCACTGTGGACAGACTGCACTGCGGACAGACTGCACTGCGGACAGAGTGCACTGTGGACAGACTGCACTGCGGACAGGCTGCACTGTGGACAGACTGCACTGCGGACAGACTGCACAGCGGACAGAGTGCACTGTGGACAGACTGCACTGCGGACAGGCTGCACTCTGGACAGACTGCACTGTGGATAGACTGCACTGTGGACAGACTGCACTGCGGACAGACTGCACTGTGGACAGACTGCACTGTGGACAGACTGCACTGTGGACAGGCTGCACTGTGGACAGAGTGCACTGTGGACAGACTGCACTGTGGACAGACTGCACTGTGGACAGACTGCACTGTGGACAGGCTGCACTGTGGACAGACTGCACTGCGGACAGACTGCACTGCGGACTGAGTGCACTGTGGACAGTCTGCACTGTGAACAGACTGCACTGTGGACAGACTGCACTGCGGACAGAGTGCACTGTGGACAGACTGCACTGTGGACAGACTGCACTGTGAACAGACTGCGCTGTGAACAGACTGCACTGCGGACAGACTGCCCTGCGGACAGACTGCTCTGTGGACAGACTGCACTCTGGTTAGACTGCACTGCGGACTGACCGCACTGTGGACAGACCGCACTGTGGACAGACTGCACTGTGGACAGCCTGCACTGCACACAGGCTGCAGTGCGGACAGTCTGCACTGCGGACAGACTGCACTCTGGTTAGACTGCACTGCGGACTGACTGCACTGCGGACAGACTGCACTGCGGACAGAGTGCACTGTGGACAGAATGCACTGCGGACAGGCTGCACTGTGGACAGACTGCACTGCGGACAGACTGCACTGCGGACAGAGTGCACTGTGGACAGACTGCACTGCGGACAGGCTGCACTGCGGACAGACTGCACTGCGGACAGACTGCACAGCGGACAGAGTGCACAGTGGACAGACTGCACTGCGGACAGAGTGCACTGTGGACAGACTGCACTGTGAACAGTCTGCACTGTGGACAGAATGCACTGTGGACAGACTGCACTGTGAACAGACTGCACTGCGGACAGAGTGCACTGTGGACAGACTGCACTGCGGACAGACTGCACTGTGGACAGACTGCACTGTGGACAGACTGCACTGCGGACAGACTGCACTGCGGACAGACTGCACTGTGGACAGACTGCACTGTGGACAGACTGCACTGTGGACAGACTGCACTGTGGACAGACTGCACTGCGGACAGACTGCACTGTGGACAGACTGCACTGCGGACAGACTGCACTGCGAACAGACTGCACTGCGGACAGACTGCACTGTGGACAGACTGCACTGTGGACAGACTGCACTGTGGACAGACTGCACTGTGGAGAGACTGCACTGTGAACAGACTGCACTGCGGACAGACTGCACTGTGGACAGACTGCACTGTGGACAGACTGCACTGTGGACAGACTGCACTGTGGACAGACTGCACTGTGGACAGACTGCACTGCGGACAGACTGCACTGCGGACAGAGTGCACTGTGGACAGACTGCACTGCGGACAGGCTGCACTGTGGACAGACTGCACTGCGGACAGACTGCACTGCGGACAGAGTGCACTGTGGACAGACTGCACTGCGGACAGAGTGCACTGTGGACAGACTGCACTGTGAACAGACTGCACTGTGGACAGACTGCACTGTGGACAGTCTGCACTGTGAACAGACTGCACTGCGGACAGACTGCACTGTGGACAGACTGCACTGTGGACAGAGTGCACTGTGGACAGACTGCTCTGCGGACAGACTGCACTGCGGACAGAGTGCACTGTGGACAGACTGCACTGCGGACAGACTGCACTGTGGACAGACTGCACTGTGGACAGACTGCACTGTGGTTAGACTGCACTGTGGACAGACTGCACTGTGGACAGACTGCACTGTGGACAGACTGCACTGTGGACAGACTGCACTGTGGACAGACTTCACTGTGGACAGACTGCACTGCGGACAGAATGCACTGTGGACAGACTGCACTGTGGACAGATTGCACTGTGGACAGGCTGCACTGTGGACAGACTGCACTGCGGACAGACTGCACTGTGGACAGGCTGCACTGTGGACAGGCTGCACTGTGGACAGACTGCACTGCGGACAGACTGCACTGTGGACAGAATGCACTGTGGACAGACTGCACTGTGGACAGGCTGCACTGTGGACAGACTGCACTGCGGACAGTGTGCAGTGTAGACAGACTGCACTGTGGACAGACTGCTTTGCGGACAGACTGCGCTGTGGACTGGCTGCACTGCGGTCAGACTGCACTGCGGACAGACTGCACTGCAGACAGACTGAACTGCGGACAGACTGCACTGCGGACAGACTGCACTGTGGCCAGACTTTACTGTGGACAGTCTGCACTGTGGACAGGCTGCACTGCGGTTAGTCTGCCCTGTGGACAGACTGCACTGTGCACAGACTGCACTGCGGACAGACTGCACTGTGGACAAACTGCACTGTGGACAGAATGCACTGTGGACAGGCTGCACTGTTGACAGACTGCACTGTGGACAGACTGCACTGTTGACAGACTGCACTGTGGACAGACTGCACTGTGAACAGACTGCACTGTGGACAGACTGCACTGTGAACAGACTGCACTGTGGACAGACTGCACTGTGGACAGACTGCACTGTGGACAGACTGCACTGTGTACATACTGCACTGTTGACAGACTGCACTGTGGACAGACTGCACTGTGGACAAACTGCACTGTGGACAGAATGCACTGTGGACAGGCTGCACTGTTGACAGACTGCACTGTGGACAGACTGCACTGTTGACAGACTGCACTGTGGACAGACTGCACTGTGAACAGACGGCACTGTGGACAGACTGCACTGTGGACAGACTGCACTGTGGACAGACTGCACTGTGGACAGACTGCACTGTGTACATACTGCACTGTTGACAGACTGCACTGTCGACAGACTGCACTGTGAGCAGACTGCACTGTGGACAGAATGCACTGTGGACAGACTGCACTGTGGACAGAATGCACTGTGGACAGACTGCACTGTGGACAGACTGCACTGTGTACATACTGCACTGTGGACAGACTGCACTGTGGACAGACTTCACTGGGGACAGACTGCTCTGTGGACAGACTGCACTCTGGTTAGACTGCACTGCGGACTGACCGCACTGTGGACAGACCGCACTGTGGACAGACTGCACTGTGGACAGACTGCACTGTGGACAGACTGCTCTGCTGACAGACTGCACTGCTGACAGACTGCACTGTGGACAGGCTGCACTCTATACAGTCTGCAATTTGGACAGACTGCACTGCTGACAGACTGCACTGTGGAGAGCCTGCACTGTGGACAGACTGCACTGCGGACAGTCTGCACTGCGGACAGAATGCACTGTGGACAGAATGCAATGTGGACAGACTGCACTGTGGACAGACTGCACTGTGGACAGACTGCACTGTGGACAGACTGCACTCTATACAGTCTGCAATTTGGACAGACTGCACTGCTGACAGACTGCACTGTGGAGAGCCTGCACTGTGGACAGACTGCACTGCGGACAGTGTGCACTGTAGACAGACTGCACTGTGGACAGACTGCTCTGCTGACAGACTGCACTGCTGACAGACTGCACTGTGGACAGGCTGCATTGTGGACAGACTGCACAGTGGACAGACGGCAGTGCGGACAGACTGCACTGTGGACAGACTGCAATGCTGAACGACTGCACTGTGGACCCGCTGCACTGTGGACAGACTGCACAGCGGACTGACTGCACTGCTGACAGCCGGCACTGCGTACACACTGCGCTGCGGACAGGCTGCACTGCGGACAGACTGCTCTGTGGACAGACCTCACTGGGGACAGACTGAACTGCGGACAGACTGCACTGTGTACCGACTGCACTGCGGACAGACTGCACTGTGGACAGACTGCACTGTGGACAGACTGCACTGTGGACTGGCTGCACTGTGGACAGACTGCACAGCGGACAGACGTCAGTGCGGACAGACTGCACTGTGGACAGACTGCAATGCTGACCGACTGCACTGCTGACAGACTGCACTGTGGACAGGCTGCACTGTGGACAATCTGCTCTGTGGACAGACTGCACTGTTGTTAGACTGCACTGTGGACAGACTGCACTGCGGACAGACTGCACTGCGGACAATCTGCACTGTGGACTGACTGCACTGCGGACAGACGGCACTGCGTACACACTGCTCTGCGGACAGACTGCACTGCGGACAGGCTGCACTGTGGACAGACTTCACTGGGGACAGACTGCTCTGTGGACAGACTGCACTGTGGACAGACTGCCCTGTGGACAGACTGCACTGTGGACAGACTGCACTGTGGACAGACCGCACTGTGGACAGACTGCACTGTGGACAGACTGCACTGTGGACAGACTGCACTGTGGACAGAATGCACTGTGGACAGACTGCCCTGTGGACAGACCGCACTGTGGACAGACTGCACTGTGGACAGACCGCACTGTGGACAGACTGCACTGTGGACAGACTGCACTGTGGACAGTCTGCACTGCGGACAGACTGCACTGCGGACAGACGGCACTGTGGACAGACTGCACTGTGGACAGACCGCACTGTGGACAGACTGCACTGTGGACAGACTGCACTGTGGACAGTCTGCACTGCGGACAGACTGCACTGCGGACAGACGGCACTGTGGACAGACAGCGCTGCGGACAGACTGAACTGCGGACAGACTGCACTGCGGACCGACTGCACTGCGGACAGACTGCACTGCGGACAGACTGCACTGTGGACAGACTGCACTGTGGACAGACGGCACTCCGGACAGACAGCGCTGTGGACAGACTGCACTATGGACAGACTGCACTGCGGACTGACTGCACTGCGGACAGACTGCACTGCGGACAGAATGCACTGCGGACAGACTGCACTGCGGACAGACTGCACTGCGGACAGACTGCACTGCGGACAGACGGCACTGCGGACAGACTGCACTGCGGACAGACTGCACTGCGGACAGACGGCACTGCGGACAGACAGCGCTGTGGACAGACTGCACTATGGACAGACTGAACTGCGGACTGACTGCACTGCGGATAGACTGCACTGCGGACAGACGGCACTGCGGACAGACTGCACTGCGGACAGACTGCACTGCGGACAGACTGCACTGCAGACAGACTGCCCTGCGGACTGGGTGCACTGTGGGCAGTCTGAACTGTGGACAGACTGCACTGTGGACAGACCGCACTGTGGACAGACTGCACTGTGGACAGACTGCACTGTGTACAGTCTGCACTGTGGACAGACTGCACTGCTGACAGACTGCACTGTGGACAGGCTGCACTGCGGACAGACTGCACTGTGGACATACCGCACTGTTAATAGACAGCACTGCGGACAGACTGCACTGCAGACAGACTGCTCTGCAGACAGAGTGCACTGCGGACAGGCTGCACTGTGCACCGACTGCACTGTGGACAGACTGCACTGCGGACAGTCTGTACTGCTGACAGAGAGCACTTTGGAGAGACTGCACTGCGGATGGACTGCACTGTGGACAGACTGCACTGTGGACAGACTGCACTGTGGACAGTCTGCACTACGGGCAGACTGCACTGTGGAGCGACTGCACTGCGGACAGACTGCACTGCGGACAGACTGCACTGTGGACAGACTGCACTGCGGACAGACTGCACTGCGGACAGACTGCACTGTGGACAGGGTGCACTGTGGACAATCTGCACTGTGGAAAGACTGCACTGTTGTTAACTGCACTGTGGACAGACTGCACTGCGGATAGACTGCACTGCGGACAGTCTGCACTGTGGACTGACTGCACTGCGGACAGACGTCACTGCGTACACACTGCGCTGCGGACAGACTGCACTGTAGACAGACGTCACTGGGGACAGACTGCTCTGTGGACAGACTGCACTGTGGACATACTGCACTGTGGACAGACTGCAATGTGGACAGACTGCACTGTGGACTGACGGCACTGCGGACAGACTGCACTGCGGACAGTCTGCACTGTGGACTGACGGCACTGTGGACAGACTGCACTGTGGACAGGCTGCACTGTGGACAATCTGCACTCTGGAAAGACTGCACTGTTGTTAGACTGCACTGTGGACAGACTGCACTGCGGACAGACTGCACTGCGGACAGTCTGCACTGTGGACTGACTGCACTGCGGACAGACGGCACTGCGTACACACTGCGCTGCGGACAGACTGCACTGTGGACAGACTGCACTGTGGACAGACGTCACTGGGGACAGACTGCTCTGTGGACAGATTGCACTGTGGACAGACTGCACTGTGGACAGACTGCACTGTGGACAGACTGCACTGTGGACTGACGGCACTGCGGACAGACTGCACTGCGGATAGACTGCACTGCGGACAGACTGCACTGCGGACAGACTGCACTGCGGACAGACTGCACTGTGGACTGACTTCACTGGGGACAGACTGCTCTGTGGACAGACTGCACTTTGGACAGGCTGCACTCTGGACAGACTGCACTCTGGTTAGACTGCACTGCGGACTGACCGCACTGTGGACAGACCGCACTGTGGACAGACTGCACTGTGGACAGCCTGCACTGCACACAGACTGCAGTGCGGACAGTCTGCACTGTGGACAGAATGCAATGTGGACAGACCGCACTGTGGACAGACTGCACTGTGGACAGTCTGCACTGTTGACAGACTGCACTGTGGACAGACCGCACTGTGGACAGACTGCACTGTGGACAGACTGCACTGTGGAGAGCCTGCACTGTGGACACACTGCACTGTGGACAGACTGCAGTGCGGACAGTGTGCACTGTAGACAGACTGCACTGTGGACAGATTGCACTGCGGACAGACTGCACTGCTGACAGACTGCACTGCTGACAGACTGCACTGCGGACTGGCTGCATTGTGGACAGACTGCACAGTGGACAGACGTCAGTGCGGACAGACTGCACTGTGGACAGACTGCAATGCTGACCGACTGCACTGCTGACAGACTGCACTGCGGACAGACTGCACTGCGGACAGTCTGCACTGTTGACAGACTGCACTGTGGACAGACCGCACTGTTGACAGACTGCACTGTGGACAGACTGCACTGTTGACAGACTGCACTGTGGACAGACTGCACTGCTGACAGACTGCACTGTGGACAGACTGCACTATGGACAGACTGCACTGTGGACAGACTGCACTATGGACAGACTGCACTGTGGACAGACTGCACTGTGGTTAGACTGCACTGCGGACAGACAGCACTGTGCACGGCCTGCACTGTGGACAGACTGCACTGTGGACAGACTGCACTGTGGACAGACTGCACTGTGCACGGCCTGCACTGTGGACAGACTGCACTGTGGACAGAATGCACTGTGGACAGTCGGCACTGTGGACAGACTGCACTGTGGACAGACTGCACTGCGGACAGACTGCACTGCGGACAGACTGCACTGCGGACAGACTGCACTGCGGACAGACTGCACTGTGGACAAACTGTACTGCTGACAGACTGTGCTGCCGACAGACTGCACTGCGGACAGGCTGCACTGCGGACAGACTGCACTGTGCACCGACTGCACTGTGGATAGACTGCACTGCCGACAGACTGTACTGCTGACAGATTGCACTGTGGAGAGACTGCACTGTGGACAGGCTGCTCTGTGGACAGACTGCACTGTGGACAGACTGCACTGTGGACAGACTGCACTGTGGACAGGCTGCTCTGTGGACAGACTGCACTGAGGACAGACTGCACTGTGGACAGTCTGCAATGTGGACAGACTGCACTGCGGACAGACTGCACTGTGGACAGGCTGCACTGTGGACAGACTGCAATGTGGACAGACTGCACTGCGGACAGACTGCACTGTGGACAGACTGCACTGCGGACAGGCTGCACTGTGGACAGACTGCACTGTGGACAGGCTGCTCTGTGGACAGACTGCACTGTGGACAGACTGCACTGTGGACAGACTGCACTGTGGACAGTCTGCAATGTGGACAGACTGCGCTGTGGACAGACTGCACTGTGGACAGACTGCACTGTGGACAGACTGCACTGTGGACAGACTGCACTGTGGACAGACTGCACTGCGGACAGAGTGCACTGCGGACAGGCTGCACTGTGGACAGACTGCACTGTGGACAGACTGCACTGCGGACAGGCTGCACTGTGGACAGACTGCACTGTGGACAGGCTGCTCTGTGGACAGACTGCACTGAGGACAGACTGCACTGTGGACAGACTGCACTGTGGCCAGACTTTACTGTGGACAGTCTGCACTGTGGACAGGCAGCACTGTAGACAGACTGCACTGCAGACAGACTGCACTGTGCACAGACTGCACTGCGGACAGACTGCACTGCGGACAGACTGCACTGATGACAGACTGAACTGCGGACAGACTGCACTGCGGACAGACTGCACTGTGGCCAGACTTTACTGTGGACAGTCTGCACTGTGGACAGGCAGCACTGTAGACAGACTGCACTGCAGACAGACTGCACTGTGCACAGACTGCACTGCGGACAGACTGCACTGCGGACAGACTGCACTGATGACAGACTGCACTGCGGACAGACTGCACTGTGCACCGAAAGCACTGTTGTCCGACTGCATTGCGGACAGACTGCACTGTGGTTAGACTGCACTGCGGACAGACTGCACTGTGCACGGACTGCACTGTGGACAGACTGCACTGTGGACATATTGGACCGTGGACAGACTGCACTGTGGACAGACTGCACTGTGGACAGACTGCACTGCGTACAGACTGCACTGTGGCCAGACTTACTGTGGACAGTCTGCACTGTGGACAGACAGCACTTCGGACAGATTGCACTGCAGACAGACTGCACTGTGGACATGCTGCACTGTGCACCGACTGCACTGTTGTCAGACTGCATTGCGGACAGTCTGCACTGCTGACAGGCTGCACTGTGCACCGACTGCACTGTGGATAGACTGCACTGCGGACAGACTGTACTGTGGACAGATTGCACTGTGGAGAGACTGCACTGCGGACAGACTGCATTGTGGACAGACTGCACTGTGGACAGACTGCACTGTGGACAGACTGCACTGCGGACAGACTGCATTGTGGACAGACTGCACTGTGGACAGACTGCACTGTGGACAGACTGCACTGCGGACAGACTGCATTGTGGACAGACTGCACTGTGGACAGACTTTACTGTGGACAGACTGCACTGCGGACAGACTGCACTGCGGACAGACTGATTTGTGGACAGACTGCACTGTGGTTAGACTGCACTGTGGACAGACTGCACTACGGACAGACTGCAATACAGACAGACTGCACTGTGGACAGGCTGCATTGTGGACAGACTGCACTGTGGTTAGACTGGACTGTGGACAGACTGCACTGCGGACAGACTGCAATACAGACAGACTGCACTGTGGACAGGCTGCATTGTGGACAGATTGCACTGCAGACAGACTGCACTGTGGACAGACTGCACTGTGGACAGGCTGCACTGTGGACAGATTGCACTGCAGACAGACTGCACTGCAGACAGACTGCACTGCAGACAGACTGCTCTGCGGACAGACTGCTCTCTAGACAGACTGGACTGCAGACAGACTGCACTGCGGACAGACTGCACTGCAGACAGATTTCACTCTGGACAGGCTGCTCTGCAGACAGACTGCACTGCGGACAGACTGCACTGTGGACAGACTGCACTGTGGACAGACTGCACTGAGGACAGACTGCACTGTGGACAGACTGCACTGTGGACAGACTGCACTGTGGACAGACTGCACTGTGGACAGACTGCACTGTGGACAGACTGCACTGTGGACAGACTGCACTGCGGAAAGACTAAACTGTGGACAGACTGCACTGTGGACAGACTGCACTGTGGACAGACTGCACTGTGGACAGGCTGCACTGTGGACAGACTGCACTGTGGACAGACTGCACTGTGGACAGACTGCACTGTGGACAGACTGCACTGTGGACAGACTGCACTGCGGACAGACTGCACTGTGGACAGACTGCACTGTGGACAGACTGCACTGAGGACAGACTGCACTGTGGACAGACTGCACTGTGGACAGACTGCACTGTGGACAGACTGCACTGTGGACAGACTGCACTGTGGACAGACTGCACTGTGGACAGACTGCACTGCGGAAAGACTAAACTGTGGACAGACTGCACTGTGGACAGACTGCACTGTGGACAGACTGCACTGCGGAAAGACTAAACTGTGGACAGACTGCACAGCGGAGAGTCTGCACAGCGGAGAGTCTGTACAGTGGAGAGTCTACACAGTGGATAGTCTGCACAGTGGAGAGTCTGCACAGCGGAGAGTCTGCACAGTGGAGAGTCTGCACAGTGGAGAGTCTGTACAACGGAGAGTCTGCTCAGCAGAGAGTCTCTACAGCGGAGAGTCAGCACCGCGGAGAGTCTGCACAGCGCAGAGTCTGCACAGTGGAGATTCTGCACAGCGGAGAGTCTGCACAGCGGAGAGTCTACACAGCGGAGAGACTGCACAGCGGAGAGTATGCACAGCGGAGAGTCTATACAGTGGAGTGTCTGCACAGCGGAGAGTCTATACAGTGGAGTGTCTGCACAATGGAGGGTCTGCACAACGGAGAGTCTGTACAAAGGGCTGATTGCACAGTGGACAGAATGCATTGGGGACGGACGGTACTGTGGGCAGACTGTAATGCAGGGAGATTGCGCTGGGGACCGTCAGCACTGGGGACGGAGTGCACTGGGGACAGAGTGCACTGCGAACAGAGTGCACTGGGGACAGAGTGCACTGGGGACAGACTGTACTGGGGACAGAGTGCACTGGGGACAGTCAGCACTGGGGACAGAGTGCACTGGGGACAGAGTGCACTGGGGACAGACAAACTGCACTGTGGGGAAAGTATTGTGGACAGACTGCACTGGCGGGGGGCAGGTTGCAGCAGGGAGACTGCTCTGTGGATAATCTGCATTGGGGAGACTGCACTTCAGATAGGCTGCTCTGCATGCAAAATGCACAGTGGAAAAAGTGAACAGCGGACAGACTGCACTGGAGGATACTGAACTGTGGACAGACTGCGCTAGGGGAGAATAAACTTCTGACAGGCTACTGCGGACAGACTGGTCTGCAGACAGACTGCTCGGCAGACAGACTGCACTGCGGACAGACTGCTCTGCAGACAGACTACACTGCGGACAGACTGCACTGCAGACAGGCTGTACTGAGGACAGACTTCACTGCAGACAGACTGCACTGCGGGCAATTATACTGAGGACAGACTAAATTGCAGACAGACTGCAATGTGGACAGACTGCCCTGTGGACAGTCTACACTGCGGAGAGTCTGCACTGGAGGATAATGCACTGTCGACAGTCTGCACTGCGGACAGACTGCACTGCGGACAGACTGCACTGCGGACAGACTGCACTGCAGACAGTCTGCACTGTGGACAGTCTGCACTGCGGACAGACTGCACTGCAGACAGACTGCACTGCAGACAGACTGCACTGCAGACAGACTGCTCTGCAGACAGACTGCACTGCACACAGACTGCACTGCAGACAGACTGCTCTGCAGACAGACTGCACTGCGGACAGACTTCTCTGCGGACAGACTGCACGGCAGACAGACTGCACTGCGGACAGACTTCTCTGCGGACAGACTGCACGGCAGACAGACTGCACTGTGGACAGACTACACTGTGGAGAGACTGCACTGGAGGATACTGCACTGTCGACAGACTGAACTGTGGTTAGACTGCACTGCAGACAGACTGCACTGTGGACAGACTGCACTGCGGACAGACTGCACTGTGGACAATCTGCACTGCGGACAGACTGCACTGCAGACAAACTGCACTGCGGACAGACTGCACTGTGGACAGACTTCTCTTCGGATAGACGTTCCTGTGGTCAGACTGCATGGCAGACAGACTGCACTGTGGACAGACTGCACTGTGGACAGACTGCACTGTGTACAGACTGCATTGCGGACAGACTGCACTGTGGACAGACTGTACTTTCAATAAACTGCACTGGGTGAGTCTGCAGAGCAGTCAGACAGCACAGTGGACACTCTGTATTCCGGAGACACTGCACTTTGGACAGGCTGCACAGCGGAGAGTCTGTACAGTGGAGTGTCTGCACAGCGGAGAGTCTGCACAGCGGAGAGTCTGCACAGTGGAGAGTCTGTACAAAGGGCTGTTTGCTCAGTGGACAGAATGCATTGGGGACAGACGGTACTGTGGGCAGACTGTAATGCAGGGAGATTGCGCTGGGGACAGTCAGCACTGGGGACAGAGTGCACTGCAGACAAACTACACTGTGGGGAAAGTATTGTGGACAGACTGCACTGGGGGGGAGGGCGGGGAGACTGCTATGTGGATAATCTGCACTGGGGAGACTGCACTCCAGATAGGCTGCACTGCATGCAAAATGCACAGTGGAAAAAGTGAACAGCGGACAGACTGCACTGGAGGATACTGAACTGGGGACAGACTGCGCTAGGGGAGAATAAACTTCTGACAGGCTACTGCGGACAGACTGCTCTGCAGACAGACTGCTCTGTGGACAGACTGCTCTGCGGACAGACTGCTCTGCAGACCGACTGCTCTGCGGACGGACCGCACTGCGGACAGACTGTAGGTGGGGATAATCTGTGCTGATTTGCCAGGGAGCTGCGACCTCTGCTGGTTTTGCAGACCAGTTACACCAAGTGAAGGAGTGGGAGAGACTGGATCAGGAAAACAGGAAACTTCCCTGGAGAGTGAATCACTTTCGGCTTTCCACCCCTTTCCCTTTACTTACACTGAAATGCAGCTGCATCTTTCACACCCGACTTCCCAACACAACAGCTGTCCGTCTAATCCTCCAGATACTTTGAGACACCAGGATGAAGGATAGAGAGTAGGATGGGGGTGGAGGACTGGGGCGGGGGGTTTGGGGGAGTGTGAGGGTGAGTGGGGTGGTCAATGGGAGGGGGTTCAGATGTGTCATGGTAGTTGGGTGGTCAGTGGGAGTGTTGGCAGGTTAATTGTGGTAGTCGGTGGGTCAGGGGGTAGTCAAGGGGAGGGGGATAATCGGGGGGGGGGTGGAGGATAGTCAGAGGGGTGGAGAGTAGTCGGGTGGTATGGGATATTGGGGGCTGGGAGTTGGTGGCTAGTCGGGGGGGTGGAGTGTAGTCGGGGGTTGGGGATAGTTGGCGGGGGGGGAGGGAGAGTAGTGAGGGGTTACTCAGGGATTGGGGGTAGTCGGAGGTGAGGGGTAGTCGAGGGCTAGGGCGTAGTCTGGAGAGTGGGGGTTAACTGTGTGTTCAGGTGAGTAGTCACAGGATGGAAGCTTAGTTGCAGAATTGGGAGGGTAGCCAACGGAGAGTTGGGGGGTCTAGTGGGGGGTGTTGAGAGATTAGTCGGGTGGGGCAGATTGCGGGGTAGTCGGGGTTGGGTGGGTAACCGAAGGGTGAGGTGGGGGGTTAGTTGGAGGGTAGGGGTGTAGTTGGGTGTTTAGTGGGGTAGAGGTTGGTGGGCTAGTCGGAGGGTGGGACTGTAGACAGCGATGGGGGGGTAGTCGAGGTTGAGGGGGTAGTTGAGTGAGGGGGATATTCGAGGTTGGGGGATAGTTGGAGTGTGGGGGGTAGTTAAGGTTGTGGGATAGGGTGGGGGTGGTAGCTGGAGGGTAGGGGTAGTTGTTGGGTTGGTGAGGTAAAGGTGTAGGGGGTTATCAGAGGGTGGGATTTGTCAGGGGCTGGGGTAGCCGGCGTGGGTGGGAGGATAGTCAAGGGGTGGGGTAGTCGCAGGTAGGGGGGGTAGTTGGAGGGTAGGGGTGTAGTTAGGTTTTTGGTGGGGTAGAGGTTGGTGGGATGGTCGTCGGGGATTGGGGGTAGTCGAGGTTGAGGGGGTAGTTGGAGTGTGGGGGGGTAGTTGAGGTTAGGGGATAGGGTGGGGGTTAGTTGAGTGGGGGGGAATTCAAGGTTGGGGGATAGATGGGGTGTGGGGGTAGTTGAGGTTGGGGATAATTGGAGTGTGGAGGATAGTTGAGGTAGGGGGGTAGTTGGAGTGTGGGGGGTAGTTGAGGTTGGGGGTAGTTGAAATATGGGGGTAGTTGAGGTTAGGGGTTAGTTGGAGTGTTGGGGGGAAGTTGAGGTTGGGGTAGTTGGAGTGTGGGGGATAGTTAAGGTAGGGGGGTAGTTGGAGTGTGGGGGGTAGTTGATGTTGGGGGTAGTTGGAGTATGGGGGGGTAGTTGAGGTTGGTGGATAGTTGGAGTGTTGGGGGTTGTTGAGGTTAGGGGTAGTTGCAGTGTGGGGGGTAGTTGAGGTTGGGTGTAATTAGAGTGAGGGGGATAGTTGAGGTTGGGGGGTTGTTGGAGTGTGGTGGGTAGCTGAGGTTGGGGGACAGTTTGAGTTGGGGGGTAGTTGACATTGATGGGTAGTTGGAGTGTAGTGGGGTAGTTGAGGTTGGGGATAATTGGAGTGTGGGGGGTGGTTGAAGTTGGGGGACAGTTGGAGTGTGGGGGTAGTTGAGGTCGGGGGTAGTTCGAGTGTGGAGGATAGTTGAGGTAGGGGGTAGTTGGAGTGTGGGGGATAGTTGAGGATGGGGGATAGTTGGCGTGTAGGGGATAGTTGAGTTTGGGGGTTAGTTGGAGGGTGGGGGGTAGTTGGAGTGTGGGGGGTAGGTGAGGTTGGAGGTAGTTGGAGTGTGGGGGGTAGGTGAGGTTGGAGGTAGTTGGAGTGTGGGGGGTAGGTGAGGTTTGGGGTAGTTGGAGTGTGGGGAGTAGTTGAGGTTGGGGGTAGTTGGAGTGCGGGGGCTAGTTGAGCTTGGGGGATAGTTGAGGTTGTGGGGTTGTTGGAGTGTGGGGGTAGTTGAGGTTGGGGGTAGCTGGAGTGTGGGGGTAGTTGAGGTTGGGGGTAGTTGGAGTGTGGGGGTTAGTTGAGGTTGGGGGTAGTTGGAGTGTGGGGGGTAGTTGAGGTTTGGGGTAGCAGGAGTGTGGGGGTAGTTGGTGTTGGGGGTTGTTGAAGTGTGGGGGTAGTTGAGGTTGGGGGTAATTGGAGTGAGGGGGATAGTTGAGGTTGGGGGGTTGTTGGAGTGTGGTGGGTAGTTGAGGTTGGGGGATATTTTGAGTTGGGGGTTAGTTGAGATTGATGGGTAGTTGGAGTGTAGTGGGGTAGTAGAGGTTGGGGATAATTGGAGTGTGGGAGGTGGTTGAAGTTGGGGGATAGTTGGAGTGTGGGGGTAGTTGAGGTCGGGGGTAGTTGGAGTGTGGAGGATAGTTGAGGTAGGGGGTAGTTGGAGTGTGGGGGATAGTTGAGGATGGGGGATAGTTGGTGTCTAGGGGATAGTTGAGTTTAGGGGTTAGTTGGAGTATAGGGGTAGTTGAGGTTGGGGGTAGTTGGAGTATGGGGGGTAGTTGAGGTTGGGGGATAGTTGGAGAGTTGGGGGGTAGTTGAGGTTGGGGGTAGTTGGAGTGTGGGGGATAGTTGAGGTAGGGGGGTAGTTGGAGTGTGGGGGGTAGTTGAGGTTGGGGGATAGTTGGAGTGTGGATTTAGTTGAGGTTTGGGGGTAATTGGAGTGTGGGGGATAGTTGAGGTTGGGAGGTTGTTGGAGTGTGGGGGGTAGTTGAGGTTGGGGGATAGTTGGAGTGTGGGGGGTAGTTGAGGTTGGGGATAGTTCGAGTGTGGGGGGTAGTTGAGGTTGGGGGGTAGTTGGAGTGTGGGGGGATAGTTGAGGTTTGGGGTAGTTGGAGGGTGGGGGGTAGTTGATGTTGGGGGTTGTTGCAGTGTTGGGGTAGTTGAGGTTGGGGGTAGTTGGAGTGTGGGGGTTAGTTGAGGTTGGGGGTAGTTGGAGTGTGGGGGCTAGATGAGGTTTGGGGTAGTTGGAGTGTGGGGAGTAGTTGAGGTTGGGGGTAGTTGGAGTGCGGGGGCTAGTTAAGCTTGGGGGATAGTTGATGTTGTGGGGTTGTTGGAGTGTGGGGGTAGTGGAGGTTGGGGGTAACTGGAGTGTGGGGGTAGTTGATGTTGGGGGTTGTTCGAGTGTGGGGGTAGTTGAGGTTGGGGGTAGTTGGAGTGTGGGTTTAGTTGAGGTTTGGGGGTATTTGGAGTGTGGGGGATAGTTGAGGTTTGGGGTAGCAGGAGTGTGGGGGTAGTTGGTGTTGGGGTTTGTTGAAGTGTGGGGGTAGTTGAGGTTGGGGGTAATTGGAGTGAGGGGGATAGTTGAGGTTGGGGGGTTGTTGGAGTGTGGTGGGTAGTTGAGGTTGGGGGATATTTTGAGTTGGGGGTTAGTTGAGATTGATGGGTAGTTGGAGTGTAGTGGGGTAGTAGAGGTTGGGGATAATTGGAGTGTGGGAGGTGGTTGAAGTTGGGGGATAGTTGGAGTGTGGGGGTAGTTGAGGTCGGGGGTAGTTGGAGTGTGGAGGATAGTTGAGGTAGGGGGTAGTTGGAGTGTGGGGGATAGTTGAGGATGGGGGATAGTTGGTGTCTAGGGGATAGTTGAGTTTAGGGGTTAGTTGGAGTATAGGGGTAGTTGAGGTTGGGGGTAGTTGGAGTATGGGGGGTAGTTGAGGTTGGGGGATAGTTGGAGAGTTGGGGAGTAGTTGAGGTTGGGGGTAGTTGGAGTGTGGGGGATAGTTGAGGTAGGGGGGTAGTTGGAGTGTGGGGGGTAGTTGAGGTTGGGGGATAGTTGGAGTGTGGGTTTAGTTGAGGTTTGGGGGTAATTGGAGGGTGGGGGATAGTTGAGGTTGGGAGGTTGTTGGAGTGTGGGGGGTAGTTGAGGTTGGGGGATAGTTGGAATGTGGGGGGTAGTTGAGGTTGGGGATAGTTTGAGTGTGGGGGGTAGTTGAGGTTGGGGGGTAGTTGGAGTGTGGGGGGATAGTTGAGGTTTGGGGTAGTTGGAGGGTGGGGGGTAGTTGATGTTGGGGGTTGTTGCAGTGTTGGGGTAGTTGAGGTTGGGGGTAGTTGGAGTGTGGGGGTTAGTTGAGGTTGGGGGTAGTTGGAGTGTGGGGGCTAGATGAGGTTTGGGGTAGTTGGAGTGTGGGGAGTAGTTGAGGTTGGGGGTAGTTGGAGTGCGGGGGCTAGTTAAGCTTGGGGGATAGTTGAGGTTGTGGGGTTGTGCGAGTGTGGGGGTAGTTGAGGTTGGGGGTAGTTGGAGTGTGGGGGGTAGTTGAGGTTTGGGGTAGTTGGAGTGTGGGGGGTAGTTGAGGTTTGGGGTAGCAGGAGTGTGGGGGTAGTTAGTGTTGGGGGTTGTTGAAGTGTGGGGGTAGTTGAGGTTGGGGGTAGTTGGAGTGTGGGGGTTATTTGAGGTTGGGGGTAGTTGGAGTGTGGGGGCTAGTTGAGCTTGGGGGATTGTTGAGGTTGTGGGGTTGTTGGAGTGTAGGGGGTATTTGATGTCGGGAGATTGTTGGAGTATGGGGGGTAGTTGAAGTTGGGGGCAGTTAGAGTGTGGGGGATAGTTGAGGTTGGGGGTAGTTTGAGTGTGGGGGATAGTTGAGGTTGGGGGTAGTTGGAGTGTGGGGGGTAGTTGAGGTTGGGGGTAGTTGGAGTGTGGGGGAGTAGTTGAGGTTGGGGGATAGTTGAGGTTGGGGCATAGTTGAGGTTGGGGGGCAGTTGGAGTGTGGGGGGTAGTTCAGGTTGGGGGTAGTTGGAGTGTGGGTGTTAGTTGAGGTTGGGGGTAATTGGAGTGTGGGGGATAGTTGAGGTTGGGGGTAGTTGGACTGTGGGGGGGTAGTTGAGGTTGGGGATAGTTGGAGTGTCGGGGGTAGTTGAGGTTGGTAGATAGTTGAGGTTGGGGGGCAGTTGGAGTGTGGGGGGTAGTTGAGGTTAGGGGTAGTTGGAGTTTGGAGGATTAGTTGAGGTTGGGGGGTAGTTGAGGTTGGGGGTAGTTGAGGTTTGGGGGCAGTTGGAGTGTGGGGGGTAGTTGAGGTTGGGGGATAGTTGAGGTTGGGGGCAGTTGGAGTGTGGGTGTACGTTGAGGTTAGGGGTAGTTGGAGTTTGGGGGGATAGTTGAGGTTGGGTGTAGTTGAGGTTGGGGTAGTTTGAGTGTGGGGTGTAGTTGAGGCTGGGGGATAGTTGAGGTTGGGGGGCAGTTGGAGTGTGGGGGAGTAGTTGAGGTTGAGGGGTAGTTGGAGTGTGGGGATTGTTGAAGTTGGGGGCAGTTAGAGTGGGGGGGATAGTTGAGGTTGGGGGTAGTTGGAGTGTGGGGGATAGTTGAGGTTGGGGGTAGTTGGAGTGTGAGGGGTAGTTGATGTTGGGGGTAGTTGGAGTGTGGGGGAGTAGTTGAGGTTCGGGGATAGTTGAGGTTGGGGGCAGTTGGAGTGTGGGGGGCTAGTTGAGGTTGGGGGTAGTTGGAGTGTGGGGGGTTAGTTGAGGTTTGGGGGTAATTGGAGTGTGGGGGATAGTTGAGGTTGGGGGGTTGGTGGAGTGTGGGGGGTAGTTGAGGTTGGGGATAGTTTGAGTGAGGGGGTAGTTGAGGTTGGGGGGTAGTTGGACTGTGGGGGCTAATTGAGGTTGGGGGTAGTTGGTGTGTGGGGGGTAGTTGAGGTTGCGGGTAGTTGGAGTGTGGGGGAGTTGTTGAGGTTGGGGTAGTTGGAGTGTGGGGTGTAGTTGAGGTTGGGGGATAGTTGAGGATGGGGGCAGTTGGAGTGTGGGGGAGTAGTTGAGGTTGAGGGGTAGTTGGAGTGTGGGGTATAGTTGAGGTTGGGGGTAGTTGGAGTGTAGGGGGTAGTTGAGGTTGGGGGTAGCTGGAGTGTGGGGGGTAGTTGAGGTTGGGGGTAGTTGGAGTGTAGGTGGTAGTTGAGGTTGGGGGTAGTTGGAGTCTGGGGGATTGTTGAGTTTGGGGGTAGTTGGAGTGTGGGGGATAGTTGAGGTTTGGTGTAGTTGGAGTGTGGGAGAGTAGTTGAGGTTGGGGTAGTTGGAGTGTGGGGGTTAGTTGCGGTTGGGGGATAGTTGAGTTTGGGGGGCAGTTGGAATGTAGGGGGTAGTTGAGGTTGGGGGCAGTTGGAGTGTGGGGGCTAGTTGAGGTTGGGGGTAGTTGGAGTGTAGTGTGTTTGAGGTTGGGGGTAGTTGGAGTGTGGGGGTATAGTTGAGGTTGGGGATAGTTGGAGTGTGGGGGGTAGTTGAGGTTGGGGGATAGTTGAGGTTGGGGGGCAGTTGGAGTGTGGGGGGTAGTTGAGGTTAGGGGTAGCTGGAGTTTGGGGGTTAGTTGAGGTTGGGGGTAGTTGAGGTTGGGGGTAGTTGAGGTTGGGGGTTAGCTGGAGTGTGGTGGTTAGTTGAGGTTGGGGGGTAGTTGGAGTGTGGGGGGTAGTTGAGTTTGCGGATAGTTGGAGTGTGGGGGTAGTTGATGTTGGGGGATAGTTGAGGTTGGGGGGCAGTTGGAGTGTGGGGGAGTAGTTGAGCTTGAGGCGTAGTTGGAGTGTGGGGATTTGTGAAGTTGGGGGCAGTTAGAGTGTGGGGAATAGTTGAGGTTTGGGGTAGTAGGAGTAAGGCGGATAGTTGAGGTTGTGAGTAGTTGGAGTGTGGGGGGTTAGTTGAGGTTTGGGGGTAATTGGAGTGTGGGGGGTAGTTGATGTTGGGGATAGTTTGAGTGAGGGGGGTAGTTGAGGTTGGGGGGTAGTTGGGCTGTGGGGGCTAGTTGAGGTTGGGGGTAGTTGGAGTGTGGGGGGTAGTTGAGGTTGGGGGTAGTTGTCGTGTGGGGGAGTAGTTGAGGTTGGGGTAGTTGGAGTGTGGGGTGTAGTTGAGGTTGGGGGTAGTTGGAGTGTGGAGGGTTAGTTGAGGTTGGGGCGTAGTTGAGGTTGGGGGGCAGTTGGAGTGTGGGGGGGGGTAGTTGAGGTTGCTGGGTAGTTAGAGTGTGGGGGGTTATTTGAGGTTGTGGGGTAGTTGAGGTTGGGGGTATTTGAGGTTGTGGATAGTTGAGGTTGGGGAATAGTTGAGGTTGCGGGTTAGTTGGAGTTTGGGGGTTAGTTGAGGTTGGGGTTAGTTGGAGTGTGGGTGGTAGTTGAGGTTTTGGGGTAGTTGAAGTGTGGGGGGTAATTGAGGTTGGGGGTTAGTTGGAGTGTGGGGTGTAGTTGAGGTTGGGAGGTAGTTGGAGTGTGGGGCGTAGTTGAGGTTGGGGGCAGTTAGAGTGTGGGGGTTAGTTGAGGTTGCGGATAGTTGAGGTTGGGGAATAGTTGAGGTTGGGGGTTAGTTGGAGTTTGGGGGTTAGTTGAGGTTGGGTGGTAGTTGGAGTGTGCGTGTTAGTTGAGGTTGGGGGTATTTGGAGTGTGGGGGATAATTGAGGTTGGGGGTAGTTGGAGTGTAGGAGTAGTTGAGGTTGGGGGTAGTTGGAGTGTGGGGGATAGTTGAGGTTGGGGGGCAGTTGGAGTGTAGGGGGTAGTTGATGTTGGGGGTATTTGGAGTGTTGGGGCTAGTTGAGTTTGGGGGTAGTTGGAGTGTAGGTTGTTGTTGAGGTTGGGGGTAGTTGGAGTGTGGGGGCTAGTTGAGTTTGGGGGTAGTTGGAGTGTAGGCGGTAGTTGAGTTTGGGGGTAGTTGGAGTGTGAGGGATATTTGAGGTTGGGGGTTGTTGGAGTGTAGGGGGTAGTTGAGGTTGGGAGTAGTGTGAGTGTGGGTGTTAGTTGAGGTTTTGGGGTTATTGATGTGTGGGGATTGTTGAGGTTGGGGTTAGTTGGAGTGTGGTGGTTATTTGAGGTTGGGTGTAGCTGGAGTGAGGGGGCTACTTGAGCTTGGGGGATAGTAGAGGTTGTGGGGTTGTTGGAGTGTAGGGGGTATTTGAGGTTGGGATGTTGTTGGAGTATGGGGGATAGATGAGTTTGGGGTTAGTTGGAGTGTGGGGAGTGGTTGATGTTGGGGGGTAGTTGGAGTGTGGGGATAGTTGAGGTTGTGGGGTAGTTGAAGTGTGGGGGGTAATTGAGGTTGGGGGTAGTTGGAGTGTGGGGCGTAGTTGATGTTGGGGGGTTGTTGGAGTGTGGGGCGTTGTTGAGGTTCGGGGCAGTTAGAGTGTGGGGGGTAGTTGAGGTTGGGGATAGTTGAGGTTGGGGAATAGTTGAGGTTGGGGGTTAGTTGGAGTTTGGGGGTTAGTTGAGGTTGGGGGGTAGTTGGAGTGTGGGTGTTAGTTGAGGTTGGGGGTATTTGGAGTGTGGGGGATAGTTGAGGTTGGGGGTAGTTGGAGTGTAGGAGTAGTTGAGGTTGGGGGTAGTTGGAGTGTGGGGGATAGTTGGGGTTGGGGGCAGTTGGAGTGTAGGGGGTAGTTGAGGTTTGGGGTAGCAGGAGTGTGAGGGTAGTTGATGTTGGGGGTTGTTGGAGTGTGGGGGTAGTTGAGGTTGGGGGTAGTTGGAGTGTGGGGGTTAGTTGAGGTTGGGGGTAGATGGAGTGTGGGGGGTAGTTGAGGTTTGGGGTAGTTGGAGTGTAGGGTGTAGTTGAGGTTGGGGGTAGTTGGAGTGTGGGGGCTAGTTGAGTTTGGGGGTAGTTGGAGTGTGGGGTGTAGTTGAGGTTGGGGGATAGTTGAGGTTTGGGTCAGATGGAGTGTGGGGGTGTAGTTGATGTTGAGGGGTAGTTGGAGTGTGGGGGGATAGTTGAGTTTGGGGGTAGTTGGAGTGTGAGGTGTAGTTGAGGTTGGGGGTAGTTGAGGTTGGGGCGTAGTTGGAGTGTGAGGTGGTAGTTGAGGTTGAGGGGTAGTTGGAGTGTGGGGTGTAGTTGAGGTTGGGGGTAGTTGGAGTGTGGGGCGTAGTTGAGGTTGGGGGGTAGTTGGAGTGTGGGGCGTAGTTGAGGTTGGGGGCAGTTAGAGTGTGGGGGTAGTTGAGGTTGGGGATAGTTGAGGTTGGGGAATAGTTGAGGTTGGGGGTTAGTTGGAGTTTGGGGGTTAGTTGATGTTGGGGGGTAGTTGGAGTGTGGGTGTTAGTTGAGGTTGGGGGTATTTGGAGTGTGGGGGATAGTTGAGGTTGGGGTAGTTTGAGTGTAGGAGTAGTTGAGGTTGGGGGTAGTTGGAGTGTGGGGGATAGTTGAGGTTTGGGGGCAGTTGGAGTGTAGGGGGTAGTTGAGGTTGGGTGTAGTTGGAGTGTGGGGGCTAGTTGAGTTTGGGGTAGTTGGAGTGTAGGGTGTAGTTGAGGTTTGGGGGTAGTTGGAGTGTGGGGGCTAGTTGAGTTTGGGGGTCGTTGGAGTGTAGGCGGTAGTTGAGTTTGGCGTAGTTGGAGTGTGAGGGATAGTTGAGGTTGGGGGTAGTTGGAGTGTAGGAGGTAGTTGAGGTTGGGAGTAGTGTGAGTGTGGGTGTTAGTTGAGGTTTGGAGTTAATTGAAGTGTGGGGATAGTTGAGGTTGGGGTTAGTTGGAGTGTGCTGGTTATTTGAGGTTGGGGGTAGTTGGAGTGCGGGGGCTAGTTGAGCTTGGGGGATATTAGAGGTTGTGGGGTTGTTGGAGTGTAGGGGGTATTTGAGGTTGGGATGTTGTTGGAGTGTGGTGGGTATTTGAGGTTGGGTGATAGTTGGATTGTGGGGGATAATTGAGGTTGGGGTTAGTTGGAGTGTGGGGGGTGGTTGAGGTTGGGGGGTAGTTGGAGTGTGGGGGGTAGTTGAGGTTGTGGGGTAGTTGAAGTGTGGGGGGTAATTGAGGTTGGGGGTAGTTGGAGTGTGGGGCGTAGTTGAGGTTGGGGGGTAGTTGGAGTGTGGGGCGTAGTTGAGGTTGGGGGCAGTTAGAGTGTGGGGGGTAGTTGAGGTTGGGGATAGCTGAGGTTGGGGAATAGTTGAGGTTGGGGGTTAGTTGGAGTTTGGGGGTTAGTTGAGGTTGGGGGGTAGTTGGAGTGTGGGTGTTAGTTGAGGTTGGGGGTATTTGGAGTGTGGGGGATAGTTTAGGTTGGGGGTAGTTGGAGTGTAGGAGTAGTTGAGTATGGGGGTAGTTGGAGTGTGGGGGATAGTTGAGTTTGGGGGGCAGTTGGAATGTAGGGGGTAGTTGAGGTTGGGGGTAGTTGGAGTGTGGGGGCTAGTTGAGGTTGGGGGTAGTTGGAGTGTAGTGTGTTTGAGGTTGGGGGTAGTTGGAGTGTGGGGGTGTAGTTGAGGTTGGGGATAGTCGGAGTGTGGGGGGTAGTTGAGGTTGGGGGATAGTTGAGGTTGGGGCGTAGTTGGAGTGTGAGGTGGTAGTTGAGGTTGAGGGGTAGTTGGAGTGTGGGGGGTAGTTGAGGTTTGGGGTAATTGGAGCGTGGGGAGTAGTTGAGTTTGGGGATAGTTGGAGTGTGATCTGTAGTTGAGGTTGGTGGTAGTTGGAGTGTGGGGGGTAGTTGAAGTTTGGGGTAGTTGGAGTTTGGGGAGTAGTTGAGGTTGGGGGCAGTTGAGGTTGTGGGGTTGTTGGAGTGTTGGGGGTATTTGAGGTTGGGAGGTTGTTGGAGTGTGGGGGGTAGTTGAGGTTGGAGTGTTGTTAGAGTGTGGGGGATAGTTGATGTTGGGGGTAGTTGTAGTATGGGGGGATAGTTGAGGTTGGGGGTAGTTGGAGTGTGGGGGATAGTTTAGGTTGGGGTTAGTTGGAGTGTGGGGGATAGTTGAGGTTGGGGATAGTTGAGGTTGGGGGATAGTTGAGGTTGGGGGGCAGTTGGAGTGTGGGGGGTTGTTCAGGTTGGGGGTAGTTGGAGTGTGGGTGTTAGTTGAGGTTGGGGTAATTGGAGTGTGGGGGATAGTTGAGGTTGGGTGTAGTTGGAGTGTGGGGGGGTAGTTGAGCTTGGGGATAGTTGGAGTGTGGGGGGTAGTTGAGGTTGGGGGATAGTTGAGGTTGGGGGGCAGTTGGAGTGTGGGGGGTAGTTGAGGTTAGGGGTAGTTGGAGTTTGGGGGGTTAGTTGATGTTGGGGGGTAGTTGAGGTTGGGGGTAGTTGAGGTTGGGGGGTAGTTGGAGTGTGGTGGTTAGTTGAGGTTGGGGGATAGTTGGGGTGTGGGGGGTAGTTAAGGTTGCGGATAGTTGGAGTGTGGTGGGTAGTTGAGGTTGGGGATAGTTGAGGTTGGGGGGCAGTTGGAGTGTGGGGGTTAGTTGAGATTAGGTGTAGTTGGAGTTTGGGGGGTTAGTTGAGTTTGGGGTGTAGTTGAGGTTGGGGGTAGTTGAGTTTGGGGGGTAGTTGGAGTGTTGAGGATAGTTGAGGTTGGGGGTAGTTGAGTTTGGGGGGCAGTTTAGGTTGGGGGTTAGTTTGAGGGAGGGGCCGCAGTGGTCAGGGGGTCCTGTGGGGGCTGTGGAGTGGGTACTATCATTAGTACTAACATTAGTCCTAACATTAGTACTCTCATTAGTACCATCATCACCCAGGAACTCAAAGTGGGTTTAATTTTTTCACCTTTTCCTGTGTAAATATCCCAACAACCGAATCAGAACATCCAACCTCTCTGCTTCAAATCGGCCTTTCGGACCCTGATTCAGGATAATCGTCCATTGGAAGTTTGAACTTCCTGTGCAATTCCCGTGTAGTCCTTACGTGGGGACCTCTGGGGGCGGGTGTGTGACAAGGTCCACCAGCGGTACCTGCAGCACCTCCCAGGTACAGCCCTCTGGAGATCGGAGGTTATGGGCCACAATTGTCCTCAATACAGATGGGCTGAGGGTGGGATAAAGAGAGCGACGCAGATAGAGAATAACTGGCAGAGGGGGAGATGAGGAGAATTTCTTTTCACACAGCGAGTTGTTGTGATCTGGAAGGCGCTGCCTGAAAGGGCGATGGAAGCAGATTCAACAGGAACTTTCAAGAGGAGAATTGGAGAAATAGTTGAAGGGGAAAAACTGGATCACATTTTTTTCAACAGGTTGGCAGGGACTAAGTGGGCTGAAGGGCCTCCTTCTGTCTCAAGCATGAGGATTTTAATTTTTACCCTTCAGGTGCAGAGTTCAGAGATAAGAACGACAATAAATGTTCCAATTTCAGGCAGCATCAGCTTTTGGCTGAAACTCAGTTTGGAGGATTCCAGTCAGTATCTTATTTTAATTCATTCATGAGATAAGGGTGTCTGTCACTGGCTGGGTCAGCATTTATTGCCCATCCCTAGTTGCCCCTTGAGAAGGTGGTGAGCTGCCTTCTTGAACCACTGCAGTCCATGTGGTGTAGGTACACCCACAGTGCTGTTAGGGAGGGAGTTCCAGGATTTTCACTCAGCGACAGTGAAGGAACGGCCGATATATTTCCAAGTCAGGATGGTGAGTGACTTGGAGGGGAACTTCCAGGTGGTGGTGTCCCCATGTGTCTGCTGCTCTTGTCCTTCTAGATGGTAGTGGTCGTGGGTTTGGAAAGTGCTGTCTAAGGATCCTTGGTGAGCTCCTGCAGTGCATCTTGTAGATGGTACACACACTGCTGACACTGTGTGTCGGTGGTGGAGGGAGTGAATGTTTGTGGATGGGGTGACAATCAAGTGGCTGCTTTGTCCTGGACGGTGTTGAGTTTCTTGAGTGTTGTAGGAGCTGCACTCATCCAGGCAAGTGGGGAGTATTCCATCACACTCCTGACTTGTGCCTTGTCGATGGCCTAGCCAGTGATGCCCATGTCTCATGAACAAAAAAAAATAGAAACAACCTTTTAAGATCCCAGTGCTTCTCGAATACTGGCCTCTTGCAGCCCTGCTTGTAATCGCTCCACCATAACAGCTATCCCTCCGGCTGTCTTGGCCGCCTGTCTCTCTTGTTTAATGACCCCCTTTAAAACCTCCATCTTTGGCCAAACCTTTGGTCGCCTGTCTTAATATCTGCTAAGGGGGCTCAACCTCCATGTTGTGTTGCCCCTGTGAAGGTGCCTTGGAACGTTCTACAGGCTAAAGGTACTGGAACAAATGCAAGCTGTTGTTGGGACTGTCACACCCATTTCCTGTTAGGCCCTTACAGCCAATCAGGCGGACTGAATGTAAGCTGAGCTTCCAGACCTGAAAGGTCTGTCTCTGGCCCATTGACCACCCAGTTCTGGCCCGGTCCCCTGACCGCCCAGTTGGCGTTGCCTCTGACTGAGGTTGGCAAGGCAGCATCTTCACCTCTGCTGCTGCTGCTGATGGGAAGCAGCTGCCTGGCCGGCTGGGAGGGTATAGAACAGCTGGAAACCACTGTGTCCTCTTTGATATCTATTCGTGATCCCGGGGAATGGGTCACCTGCCGGGAACGAGCTTTGAAATCAAGCCGCACAGGGCTAACTATTTAACCCCAAGAGGGTAATAGGGGTTGGAGGTCACTTGGCCGGGATGACAACTGGAGTTACGTGTACTCCTGGAGGTTAGATCACACGCCCTTCGATCGTCCCGCCATTGGTCAGCCAGCTCCGCCTCCTCATGCCTGATTCTTCTATTCTCGATTGTCAGTCAAAACTTTTCCCTCCTCCACCTTCAATACTTTTTCAACAAATAAATGTATATTTGCAATGAAAAGGAAGAATAAACAGGTATAGCCTTGCTTGATGCCCCTGGGGTATTTTTTGCACTGGTCCCATTACCTGCAGTAGTGCCCTCCAGCTTGACCCTCGTTGGCTGGAGATTCCAGGCCAGTTCTAGAGGGCTGGCAAACCCCCCACTGATTGGTGTGGGAGGAAGGGGGGGGGGTCTATAATGACGGTGAAACGGGCCCCAGAGGGGCCCTGCGAGTGCAACACACAGGAAGTGGGAAGGGGAAGAGGGGTGAGCGTGGTCTCACAGGAGGATGAAGAGACTGAACCAGCAGTTGGGGTACAAGCACAGGTGAAGGGCAGTATAGGGCAGAGAGAGGGGGAAGAGTTCCTGAAATGTGTTCAGGAAAATGTTCCTGATCGGCACATTCCTGCCCCTATGGGAATGGAGGCATTATTGGTTCTGGGAATGAGGTGGGTCAAATGGGGATCTAGTGTCAGATGGGGAGCATTTAGGAAATAGTGATCATAACACCATGAGGTTTAGCTGGGCAATGGAAGAAGGACAATAAAACAACCCAAAGTAAGAATAATTAATTGGGGGAGGGGCAACTTCAGTGGGGTGAGGTCGGCCTGTTTTGAGTATATTGGAATGAAAGATTGGCAAGCGAGGCTATAACAGAACAATGGGCAGCCTTTAAAGAGGAGATGGTTTGAGTACAGTCATGGTACATCCCCAAGAGGGGGAAAGGTAGGATAGGAAAATCCAGAGCTCCCCGAATGACGAAAGAGATAGAGAGTGAGATGAAGCAGATAAAGGGGGCGTATGACAGATGTCAGGTAGAGAATACAAGTGAGAAGCATCCTGAATATAGAAAGTTCAGAGGGGATGGGAAAAAAAGGAATAAGAGCAGCAAAGAGAGGGTATGAGAAGAGACTGGCAGCTAACATAAGAGAGGAAGCAAAAGTTTCCCATAAGCTTATAAATAGTAAAAGGGTGGTAGGAGGACCTGATTAAGGACCAAAAAGGGGATTTACACATGGAGACAGGGGGCAAAACTTAGGTATTAAACGAGCACTTTGTATCTGTCTTATTCAAGGAAGAAGATGCGGCCAAACTCATAATGAAGGAGGAGGTGGTTGAGACACTTGATTTGCTAAGACTTGATAAAGAGGGGCCATCAGGAGGCTTGGCTGTACTGTAAAGTTCATAAATCACTGGGACAAGTGGACCTGAGGATACTAAGGGAAATAAGGCCATTAATAAGGAGATAAGGCAAGTGCAGAATACCGGCCGTAATCTCCTAATCCTCCTTAGATACAGGGGTGGTGTCAGGGTATTGCAAATGTTGCATCGGAGCCAACAAAGAATGCAAAGATAAACCCAGCGACTATAGGCCTGTCAGTTTAACCCTGGCAGGGAGGGTGGGGGTGGTGGGAATGCTTTTCGAATTGATAACCTGGGATAATATTAACCATCAATTGGACAGGTGTGGATTACTTAAGAAAAGCCAGCATGGGTTTTTTTTGAAGGAAAATCATGTTTGACTAACCAGATTGAGATTTTTATTGAGAGAACCGAGAGGGTTGATGAGGGCACTGCTGTTGATGTGGTGTACACGGACTTACAAAAGGCATTGGATACAGTGTCGCACAACAGACCAGTGAGCAAACTTAGAACTCATAGGATAAAGGGGACAGGAGCAACATGGATACAGAATTGGCTGAGGGACAGGAAATGGAGAGTAGTGATGAACGATTGTTTTTCCGATGGGAGGGGACATACAGTGGGGTTCGCCAGGGGTCAGTGTTGGGACCCTTGCTTTTCCTGATGGAGCCATAGAGTTATACAGCACAGAAACAAGCCCTTCAGCCCATTGTGTCCATGCCGGCCATCAAGAACATACCTACACCCTAATCCCATTTTGCAGTACTTGCCCTGTAACCCTGTATGCTATGGCGTTTCAAGTGCTCATCTAAATGCTTCTTAAATGTTGTGAGGGTTTCTGCCTCTACCACCCCCTCAGGCAGTGAGTTCCAGATTCCAACCCCCCTCTGGGTGAAAACATTTTTCCTCATGTCCCGTCTAAACCTCCTGCCCCTTGTCTTAAATCTATGCCCCCTGGTTATTGACACCACCGCTATCTATGCCCCTCATAATTTTGTATACCTCTATCGGGTCCCCCCTCAGCCTTCTCCGCTCTAAGGAAAACAACCCCAGCCTATCTAATCTCTCTTCATAGCTAAAACTCTCCAGCCCAGGCAACATCCTGGTGAATCTCCTCTGCACCCTCTCCAGTGCAAATCACATCCTTCCTATAGTGTGGCGATATATATCAATGACTTAGACCTTGGTGTACAGGACACTATTTGAACATTTTCAGACAATCTGAAAGTTGGAAGCATTGTGAGCTGTGAGGAGAATATTATAGACCTTCAGAAGGACGTAGGCAGGTTGGTGGAATGGGCGGATAAGTGGCAGATGAAGTTTAATGCAGTGTGAAGTGATTCATTTTGTAGAAGGAACACAGAGAGACAATATAAAATAAAGGGTACAGCTCTAAAGGAGGGGTGGGTGGGGGGGTGGGTACAGGAGCAGAGGGACCTGGGGGTATACATGAAGCCGGCAGGACAGATTAGGAACATAGTTAATTATGTTGAACTTGTATAAGTCACTAGTTCAGCCTCAGCTGGAGTGTTGTGTCCAGTTCTGGGTACCACACTTTAGGAAGGATGTGAAGGCTTTGCAGAGAGTGCAGAAAAACATCACAAGAATGGTTCCAGAGATGAGGAACTTCAGTTATGATGATGGATAGTAGGGGTTAGGACTATTTGCCTTGGAGAAGAGAAGGTTGAGAAGAGATTTGATAGAGATGTTCAAAATCATAAGGAGTCTGGACAGAGTGGATCGGGAGAAACTGTTCCCATTGATGGAAGGACTGAGAACAAGAGGACACTGGTTAAAAATAATTGGCAGAAGAAGCATAAACTATATGAGAAAAGACTTTTCACACAGCGAGTGGTTAGGATCTAGAATGCACTGTCTGAGAGTGTGGTGGAGACAGGGTCAATCGAGTGGTTAGGGTCTGGAATACACTGTCGGAGAGTGTGGAGGAGACAGGGTTAATCGAGTGGTTAGAATCTTGAATGCACTGTCTGAGAGTGTGGTGGAGATAGGGTCAATCGAGTGGTAAGGATCTGGAATGCACTGTCTGAGAGTGTGGTGGAGACAGGGTCAATCGAGTGGTTAGGGTCTGGAATGCACTGTCTGAGAGTGTGGTGGAGACAGGGTCAATCGAGTGGTTAGGGTCTGGAATGCACTGTCTGAGAGTGTGGTGGAGACAGGGTCAATCGAGTGGTTAGGGTCTGGAATGCACTGACTGAGAGTGTGGTGGAGACAGGGTCAATCGAGTGGTTAGGATCTGGAATGCACTGACTGAGAGTGTGGTGGAGACAGGGTCAATCGAGTGGTTAGGGTCTGGAATGTACTGACTGAGAATGTGGTGGAGACAGGGTCAATCGAGGCTTTCAAAAGGGAATTAGACTGTTACCTGTAAAGGAAGAGTGTGCAGGGTTACGGGGAGAAGACGGGGTGTAGAACTGGGTGAGTTGCTCATTCGGAGAGCTGATGCAGATACGATGGGCTGAATGGCCTGCTCCTGTGCAGTAACAATTCTGTGAATCTGCTGTACAGGATTTAATGGAAGTGCTCAAAGACAATGAAGGGTTTTCACAGTGAATAAAGAGGTGTTAACACTAAGGGAGAACTCAATGGCCAGAGGAACACAGATTTCAGGTGAATGGTAAAAGAACTGAGGGCCTGAGGAAAACCCTTTTCCACAGCGAGTTGTGGTGATCTGAAAGGGCGGTGGAAGCAGATTCAACAGGAACTTTCAAAAGGGGGGGAATTGGAGAAACGCTTGAAGGGGAAAAATATGCAGGGCTGTGGGGAAAAGAGCAGGGGGGAGTGGAAATAATTGGATAGCACTTTTAAAGAGCCAGCACAGGCACAATGGGGTGAATGGCCTCCTCCTGTACTGTAAGATTCTATGATTCTCAGGCTGAGGGATAAATATTGGCCCCAGTAGACCGAGAAGATCTCCCCTGATCTCCTTCTGTTCAGGAGTTTAGTGAAGTCCACTCCTTAACCCAGCTAGTGAAAAGGTGAATGAAAAACTTGAATCTTTGCCAAGAGCAGAGAGAGAGAGGGAGAGAGAGCGAGGCAACATTGTGCGCAAACACAAAATGCAAAAGGCCTTGTGAAGCCTCAGCTAGTAAAGACCTTGAGACTATTTGACGCCAGCTAAGCATAACTGCATACACAAAAACACGAACTGATCGTTCAAGGATTCTCAAACAAAGAGTAAGATAGGCAATGGCTATGTTACCCTTAAAGCAAAAACTCTTCTCTAATTTAGGCTCTGGGGTAAACATCAGATCAGATCTGCAAGGTCTCCATGGTGACACAGAGCTGAGATCTTATAGATCTCCTCTTATCTGAGACAAGGCAGAAACTACGCTTTATACTTTGTGAGTATAAACTTAGTTTATTATTTGTTTGAATATCCTACATTTGTTTTTAGCTGGATTTGTATCTTGTGTTTATTTCTAGGCGGACATGCTTATTTTGCACTCATATTTTGGATGGATTAGTTTATTTTACTTACAATATTGCAACCATTGCTATAACTTAATCTAAGATTTAAGCTTATAATAAAATATTATTAAATAGCCATTATAAAAGTTATAGACTCAATTGGTAAGCCTCAAGACCCTAATTTCTTCAAGAATTCTTCAATAAGAGATTCAATGTTCTGACAGAGGTTAACCCAGAAGAGTTATTTCTGCTATAACATGCCTAGTAAGTTTATTTCATTCTGAGATATTTTTGTTTAGTCTAAATACTCCTGGGAGGAGACAGGAAGGAACTTTTCTCCTTGGTGGAGGGATCAATAACCAAGGGGCATTTAAGGTAAGGGGCAGGAGGTTTAGAGGGGACGTGAGGAAGAATTTTTTCACCCAGAGGGTGGTGGGGATCTGGAACACTCTGCCTGAAAGGGTGGTAGAGGCAGAAACCCTCATAACATTTAAGAAGTATTTGGATGTGCACTTGCGATGCCCGTGGAGTACAAGGCTATGGGCCTAGTGCTGGAAAATGGGATTAGAATAGTTGGGTACTTGTTTGACTGGCGCAGATTCGATGGGCCAAAGGGCCTTTTTCTGTGCTGTAGGCCTCCATGACTCTATGATTCAATGACATTCTGTTTCAACACCACGTCAATAGCTAATATAGCTGACTAAGCTCTCATAATCATTTAACATCTCTCCTTGTCAAAGGCTGACAATAATTTTGACTGAATGAATTTACTGGGGGGTTAAAGATAGCAGAGCCCTAACACATCCAATAGTGACTGTGGGATTGTTTACATCCCCCTGACAGAGTGGCAGGTAGGTCATCGGAACAGGAACCATGGTGGATTGAACCAACTGGTCCATTGCCTTTAACGGCTGATGGGCTAAGAACACCCCAGGCCCCCCCAAGGAGTCCTTGAGACCTCTGCAGTGAATCTTGACCCTCCCCATGTCCACCGTGCTCCGCACGTACCCACCACAATCCCTCCCTTCTCCGCCATCGAGGGCCGTCTCACTGGCAACAGCCTGTCGTCCAATAAGCTGCTCAGGTTTAGGCTGGCCCATTGGCCAATCACATAGTCATTGCTGCCAAGAGCCAAAAGCATTGCAGGTGCCAGAAAGTCAAAATAAAGACCAGGAAATGTCAGACACACTCAGCAGACCTGGCTGCATCTGTGTGTGTGTGTGTGGGGGTGGTTAATGAGGTTGGAAGTGGGATAGTCAGATAGGCAAAGATAATGCTTCAACATCCTCCCCTGCCTGTCCAAGGGAAAGTGTTAACAGCTATTATTAAAGAAGCTGTAGCAGGGCACCTGGATAAATTCAAGGTCACCAGGCAGAGTCAACATGGTTTTGTGAAAGGGGAATAATGTTTAAGCAACTTATTGCAGTCCTTTGAAAAAGTCACATGTGCTGTGGGTAAAGAGGAACCGGTGGATGTTCTACCCTTAGATTTCCAGAAGGTATTTGATAAGGTGCCTCATCGAAGGTTATTGCAGAAATAAAAGCTCATGGTGTAGGGGGTAATATATTGGCTTGGATAGAAGATTAGCTGGCTAACAGGAAGCAGAGTGGGCATAAATGGGTCTTTTTCTGGTTGGTGGGATGTAATGAGTGGTGTGCTACAGGGATCAGTGCTGGGACTTCAACTGTTTACAGTTTATATAAATGACTTGGATGAAGAAATTGAAGGGATGATTGTCAAATTTGCTGATGGTACAAAGATAAGTAAGAACGTAAATTGTGAAGAGGAGATAAGGAGGCTACAAAAATATATAGAGAGGTTAAATGAGTGGGCAAAGATCTGGCAAATGGAGTATAATGTGGGAAAATGTGAAATTGTCCATTTTGGCAGGAAGAATAAAAGAAAGACATGGTGAGAGACTGCAGAGCTCTGAGATGCAGAGGGATCTGGGTATCCTAGTGCATGAATTGAAAAAGGTTAATGTGCAGGTACAGCAGGTAATTAGGAAAGCTAATAGAATGTTATCATTTATTGTGAGGGGAATTGATTACAAAGGTAGCGAGATTATGTTTCAAGTGAGCACTAGTGAGACCACATCTGGAGTATTGTGTACAGTATTGGTCTCCTTATTTAAGGAAGGATGTAAATGTGTTGGAAGCAGTTTAGAGAAGGTTTACTAGACTAATACCTGGAATGGGCGGGTTGTCTTATGAGGAAAGGCTGGACAGGTTAGGCTTGTATCCACTGGAGTTTAGAAGAGTGAGAGGTGACTTGATTGAAACATATAAGATCCTGAGGGGTCTTGACAGGGTGGACGTGAAGAGGATGTTTCCTCTTGTGGGAGAATCTAGAACTAGGGGTCACTGTTTAAAGGTAAGGGGTCGCCCATTTAAAACAGAGAGGAGGTGAAATTTTTTTCACTCAGAGGCTCATGAGTCTTTGGAACTCTCCCTGAAAAGGTGGTGGAAGCAGAGTCTGAGTATTTTTAAGGCAGAGCTAGACAGGTTCTTGATTAATGAGGGGGTGATAGGTTATCGGGGGGTAGGGGGGATGCAGATTTGAGGTTACTATCAGATCAGCCATGATCTTATTGAATGGTGGAGCAGGCTCGAGGGGCCGAATGGCCTACTCCTGCTCCTTGTTGGTATGTTTTTGTTCCCTTAAAGAAAGGTCAGAGGACTCGTTAAATTCAACGTCCCTCACTGGGATTTGAACTCATTTTTATCATTTGTTCATCGGATGTGGGCGTCATCGATGGGCTCCAGCATTTATTGCCCATCCCTAGTTGCCCTTGTTCAGGGGGTATTTAAGAGTCAACCACGTGGCTGTGGGTCTGGAGTCACATGTAGGCCAGACCAGGTAAGGACGGCAGATTTGCTTCCCTAAAGGACATTAGTGAACCAGATGGGTTTTTACAACAATCAGCTATGGTTTCGTGGTCATTATTAAATTTTTTATTCCAGATTTTATTGAATTCAGATTTCACTATCTGCTGTAGTGGGATTCGAACCTGAATCCCCAGAGCACTACCCTGGGTTTTATTAAATACAATCAAAGGATGTTGGCTTCGCTTGGCTGGGCCAGCATTTATTGCCCATCCCTAGTTGCCCTTCAGAAGGTGGGGGTGAGCTGCCTTCTTGAGCCGCTTCAGTCCAAGTGGTGTAGGTACACCCACAGTGCTGTTAGGGAGGGAGTTCCAGGATTTTGACCCAGTGACAGTGAAGGAACGGCCGATATATTTCCAAGTCAGGATGGTGAGTGACTTGGAGGGGAACTTCCAGGTGGTGGTGTTCCCATGTGTCTGCTGCCCTTGTCCTTCTAGATGGTAGTGAGCATGGGTTTGGAAGGTGCTGCTGAAGGAGTCTTGGTGAGTTCCTGCAGTACATCTTGTAGATGGTACAAACTACTGCTACTGTGCGTCGGTGGTGGAGGGAGTGAATGTTTGTGGATGTGGTGCCAATCAAGTTTTGTCCTGGATAGTGTCAAGCTTCTTGAGTGTTGTGGGAGCTGCACTCATCCAGGCAAGTGGGGAGTATTCCATCACACTCCTGACTTGTGCCTTGTAGGTGGTGGGCAGGCTTTGGGAGTCAGGAGGTGAGTTACTCATCGCAGGATTCCCAGCCTCTGACCTGCTCTTGTAGTCACACAGTTCAGTTTCTGGTCAATAGTAACCTCCAGGATATTGATAGTGGGGGATTCAGTGATGGTAATGCCATTGAACATCAAGGGATGATGGTTAGATTCTCTCTTGTTGGAGATGGTCATTGCCTGGCACTTGTGTGGCGCGAATGTTATTTACCACTTGTCAGCCCAAGCCTGGATATTGTCCAGGTCTTGCTGCATTTGGACATGGACTGCTTCAGTATCTGAGGAGTCGCGAATGGTGCTGAACATTGTGCAATCATCAGCGAACATCCCCACTTCTGACCTTATGATGGAAGGAAGGTCATTGATGAAGCAGCTGAAGATGGTTGGGCCGAGGACACTACCCTGAGGAACTCCTGCAGTGATGTCCTGGAGCTGAGGTGACTGACCTCCAACAACCACAACCATCTTCCTTTGTGCTAGGTATGACTCAAAACAGCGGAGAGTTTTCCCCCTGATTCCCATTGACTCCAGTTTTGCTAGGGCTCCTTGATGCCACACTCGGTCAAATGCTGCCTTGATGTCAAGGGCAGTCTCTCTCACCTCACCTCGTGAGTTCAGCTCTTTTGTCCATGTTTGAACCAAGGCTGTAATGAGCTCAGGAGCTGAGTGGCTCTGGTGGAACCCAAACTGGGCATCAGTGAGCAGGTTATTGCTAAGCAAGTGCCGCTTGATAGCACTGTTGATGACCCCTTCCATTACTTTACTGATGATGGAGAGTAGACTGATGGGGCAGTAATTGGCCGGGTTGGATTTGTCCTTTTTGTGTACAGGACATACCTGGGCAGTTTTCCATATAGCCGGGTTGATGCCAGTGTTGTAGCTGTACTGGAACAGCTTGGCTAGGGACGTGGCAAGTTCTGGAGCACAAGTCTTCAGTACTATTGCTGGAATGTTGTCGGGGCCCATAGCCTTTACAGTATCCAGTCTGTTCCAAATCTATCCCATTTACCATGGTGATAGTGCCACACAACGTGATGGAGGGTATCCTCAATGTGAAGGTGGGACTTCATCTCTTCAATGACTGTGCGGTGTTCACTCCTACTGATACTGTCATGGACAGATGCATCTGCAGCAGGCAGGTTGGTGAGGATGGGGTCAAGTATGTTTTTCCCTCTTGTTGGTTCCCCCACCACCTGCCGCAGACCCAGTCTAGCAGCTATGTCATTCAGGACTCTTGGTGATGGATATTGAAGTCCCCCCACCCAGAGTACATTCTGTGCCTTTGCCACCCTCAGTGCTTCCTCCAAGTGATGTTCAACATGGAGGGGCACTGATTCATTAGCTGAGGGAGGGCGGTACGTGGTAATCAGCAGGAGGTTTCCTTGACCATGTATGACCTGGTGCCATGAGACTTCATTGGGGTCCAGAGTCGATGTTGAGGACTCCCAGGGCAACTCCCTCCCGACTGTATCCCACTGTGCCGCCACCTCTGCTGGGTCTGTCCTGCTGGTGGGACAGGACCTACCCAGGGATGGTGATGGTGGTGTCTGGGACATTATCTGTAAGGTATGATTCTGTGAGGATGACTATGTCAGGCTGTTGCTTGACTAGTCTGTGAGACAGCTCTCCCAATTTTGGCACTACTAGCCCCCAGATGTTAGTAAGGAGGAGTCTGCAGGGTTGAGTTTGCCTTTGTCATTTCTGGTGCCTAGGCTGATGCTGGGACCGCCATCCAGTTTCATTTCTTATTGACTTTCTAGCGATTGTGGTACAACTCAGAGGGCATTAAGAGTCAACCACATGGCTGTGGGTCTGGAGTCACATGTAGGCCAGACCGGGTAAGGTCAGCAGATTTCCTTCCCTTAAGGGGCATTAGTGAAGTAGTTGGGGTTTTTACAACAATCGGCAATGGTTTCATGGTCACCATCAGACTTTTGATTCCAGATTTTTATTGAATTCAAATTCCACTGTCTGTCGTGGGTGAGATTCGAACCCAGATCCCTCCCCTGGGTCTCGGGATTACTAGTCCAGCGACCATACCGCTGCGTCAATACTGTAAACTCAGCCCCACACTGACGCTTGGGGTACACCCTCCCGTGGGGAGGTGGATGGGGGAACGAGGCTGGGAGGAGGGGCGCAGTCTCCATGTGTGTGTGTGAGAAACAGTCGGTGAGGCATTTGGCTACAAAAGATCTTCGAGGCTGATTCTGTCCACGAGCGGGATGGGGTGGGTGGCGGGTGGAGGGGGGAGAGAGGGGGTGTGGGGTGGGTGGGGAGAGAGGGGGTGGGGGAGTGGGTGGGGAGAGAAGGAGTGGGGGTGTGGGTGGGGAGAGAGGGGGTGGGGGTGGGGGGGTGGAGAGAGGGGGTGGGGGTGGGGGGGTGGAGGAGTGGGAAAGCCCCTCAGGGTTACCCGCGGGTGACCGTACGAAATGTTGGCTTCTGCCCGGCTGCTGGTTTTGGCATTCACGCTCCAGCGGGTCAGGGTTTGGAATGAGAGGCTTCTAACGTTGTTTCGCCTCCCTTCCATTCTCCCTTAGTCCTGTTGAAGGGTCACTCGGACTCGAAACGTTAACTGTGTCCCTCTCCGCCGACGCTGCCCGACCTGCTGAGTTTTCCCAGGTATTTCTGCTTTTGTTTTGGATTTCCAGCATCCGCCGTGTTTTGCTTTCATTCTAACGTTGTCGCAGGTTTAATATTTCCTTTATGCCTGGTTTCCAAATCAATCCCACTGCTTACAGCACGGCCCCTGTACATAGTGGACACTGGGTGAGCGGCTGTGGACTCTACATCGGGTGGGGTGGGCATGGAGGTGGCACACGGGGTGGGGATCTGTCGGGGGGGGCAGCATGGGGGTGGGTGAGCTGTGGGGGGTGGTGGCGGTGTGAAGGTGCGATGCTTTAGGGGGCCTTCGGACGATGCTGGGAGCTGGGCTGCCTTGTCGGAGAGGGCCCTCGCTCCCCACGCGCTCCGTCGCAAAGCAGGAGGCCCAGAGAGAAAGCCAAACGTCCCCGGGCAGAGGCAGCCAGGGGTCGGAACCCGCTAAAACACGCCAACCTGCTCTCCCTTACCCCCCAACCCCACCACGCGCACCCACCCCCGCGAAAATCCAGGCCATGGGTGTCTGGGTAATCAATCCCGGTAATGTTCGCAACCTGCCCGTGAGTTGATGGGCATCTTCCACGTGTGGGGTCAAAATGTCCTGGGGAACCACTTGGACGTTACAATCGAGGAGCACACAAGACGCAGTTTCGATGAAGTGACTTATCTTTTCCCTCTTTTGAAAACAAATTTTCAACCTGCTCGGACTGAACTAGTTACATCCCACGCCACAACGTTAGAACAGGTTGTGTTTTTTTTTTAAATTATCCGTTCGTGGGATGTGGGCGTCTCCGGCTGGGCCCAGCATTTATTGCCCATCCCTAATTGCCCCTTGTTCAGAGGGGGCATTTAAGAGTCGGCCACGTGGCTGTGCGGTCTGGAGTCACATGTAGGCCAGACCGGGTGAGGAGGGCAGATTTCCCTCCCTAAAGGGGCATTAGTGACCCGGATGGGGTTTTTAACAACAATCGTTTTATGGTCATCGTTAGGCTTTTTAATTCCGGATTTTTACCGAATTCACCGCCTGTCGTGGTGGGATTTCAAACCTGGGACCCCCCGGATTGTCCGGCCAGTGATAATATCGTTCTGCCACCATCGCCGCTTCTCCTCATAGCTCACACCAGGGAGGGGCTCTCATTATTCTGTACGCCCTTTGACCTCTCTTCCCCCTCCCCCCACCTTGTCCCTTTTCCTCCCTTCCCCCTTCAACACCGCCTCCCCCTTTTCCCCTCCCATCTGCTCCCTCTTCACTCCGCCCCCACCCCCCTCATCCCCAACGCCTCTCCTCCCCAGGCCTGTTCCCCCTCTCAAACCACCCCCCCCCACCCCCTTGCCATCTCCGCTTATCCTCCGGCCCTCCCTTCCTGCTACCCCTCCAAAAGGGTCACGTTCCTACCCAGGTCATCGAGTATGCCCCCCAACCTCTGGTGCCCCCTTTCCTCTTTGTGGGTCCCAAGGCGGTGGGCGGTTTTGCTGTGGGTTGGGGGGGTAACACAGTGGTGGGGGTTTGCAGGTTGGCATGTTCGTTGGGTCGCCAACCCTGCTCGGCCATATTCATGGAGGTTTTTAATCACCTGACCTGCCTTCTGCCTCCCCTCGCCGACCCCCACCCCCCGTCTCCGATATTATCCACAAGGAATAATCGAAAGGGTTGAAAGGAAATGATCCCTTGAACAAATTTCCTCTCTGGAATTTTCCATGGAGGCCTGTCTGGGGAGATTAAGCGACAACTCCTGGGGACTCCAGGCCAACCCTAGAGGATTGGGAACCCTGGGAGTTGGAGGGGGGAAACACAATTGTAATCAATATTTGTTTGGAAAGGGTATTAAAGGTTACAGGCCCAATGTGGTAGATGGAGTTAAAGATACAGGTCTAATTGGATGGTGGAGCGGGCTTGAGGGGCTGAATGGTCTCCTCATACTCTGCAGCCACTAACCTGGGAACATGAGCTCTCTCTTTGTTATGTTAAGTCTGTTCTGTAAAGTTTGGGCCTGTTGCTCAGGGCCTGGGTTAAAAATGACCGTGGGAATGATGGGGGGGTGTCTGAAACAACCTCCGTGATCGACACCAATAACTCCAAACTCTCTCCAGAATGGAAAAACAAGCCATTCGGTCGTGAAATGAAGAATCTATCTACCAGGCCAATGCCAACTGGGCAACAAGCCAAGAAATGGTGGCTGCATTAGCAACTCCCCCACATCCATCGAACCACAGAAAAGTTACAGCACAGAAAAGAGGCCATTTGGCCCATCTTGTCCATGCCAGCCCGAGGACAACCCAGAGGTGCCCTTTCTAATCCCACCTTCCTGCCCCCCCGGCCCACAGCCCTGCAGCTTACAGCACTTAAGGCGCAGGTCCAGGTACCTTTTTAAAAGAGTTTAGAGTTTCTGCCTCTACCACCTCCCACAGCGGTTTGTTCGAAGATAAGATTGGTAAAGTCGGAGGGACTTTTCCGTCCGTCTGGCCTGGATTTTCGGGCCTAGCCTGGCTACTTCAGCCTCTACTCCCAGTCCCTACTCCAGAACTATTGAGGCCTAGACCAGGCTCAGCATTGCTATAGCAACTTAGCGGCCAACTCAATCGCCTGTGGAGAGCTGACTTCAGTTGGTTTGCTGAAAACCCTCTAAGTGTTGGTAGAACTGTATGATTTACAGCGCTCAACTGGACAGGACAGGGAGAAAGAGACTCTTTTGTTCACTTTTGTTATACTTGTATTGGAGGTGGTACAGCGAGCATTCACTGGATTGGTCCCTAGGCTGAGAGGGTTGCTATGATGAGAGGCTGAGTAAATTGGGTTTATATTCTCTGGAGTTTAGAAGAATAAGAGGTGATCATTCAGGATTCTGAAGGGGTTTGACAGGGTGGATGCTGAGAGATTGTTCCCCCCTGGGCTGGGGAATTTAGAACATGGGGAACAGTCTCAGGATAAGGGGCCGATCCTTTAGGGACTGAGATGGGGAGAAATTTCTTCACTCAAAGGGTTGTGAATCTCTGGAATTCTCTACCCCAGAGGGATTGTGGATGCTCCATCACTGGATATATTTAAGGTTGGGATTGACAGATTTTTGAGCCCACGGGGAATTAAGGGATAGGGGGAGCGGGTGGGTAAGTGGAGTTGAAGCCCAAGATCAGCCATATTGAATGGCAGAGCAGACCCGATGGGCCGAATGGTCTAATCCTGCTCCTATCTCTTGTGTTGTTGTTCTCGTGTCAACCTGAGATTTAAGCAGATCTGGTGGCAAAGAATCAGCTCGTTGTCCAATCAGAGTGGGAAGGTGAGGATGGACAGGATGAGTGACCAATGGTGGGCATGTGGGGTTGGGGGGGGGGGAGGCCTTTAACAGAGCAAGGTGCTGGACAGGACCATTTATCAGACACCATGTGACACTGAGTCACATGGGGACGGGTCACCTAAAGCTTGGTCAAAGAAGTCGGTTTGAAGGATCACCTTACTGATGAGAGAGAGAGAGAGAGAGAGAGGGGGGGCGGAGAGGTTTACAGAGGGAATTCCAGAGCTTAGGGCCCCCAGGCAGCTGAAGACAGGGCCGCCAATGGTGGAGCGATGGGAATCGGGGATGCTCAAGAGGCCGGAATTGGGGGAACGCAGAGATCTCGGAGGGGGTTATGGAGAGAGGGAGGGATTTGAAAACAAAGGTGAGAATTTTACAACTGAGGCAATGCTGGACCGGGAGCCGATGTCAGTCAGTGAATACGGTGGGTGATAGGGTAACCAGGCGAGGGGTTAAGTTGGGAAATGGGCATCAGATTGTCTTTTGAGAAAGCCTGTAGGATCAGAGCTGGTAACCATGTATTACTGGTATTACCTGGTAACTCCTGGTTAGAGTGGACGTGGGGAAGATGTTTCCATTACTGGGAGAGACTAGGACCCGAGGGCACAGTCTCAGAGTAAAGGGAAGACCTTTTCGAACAGAGATGAGGAGAAACTTCTTTAGCCAGAGAGTGGTGAATCTATGGAATTCATTGCCACAGAAGGCTGTGGAGGCCAGGTCATTGAGTGTATTTAAAACTGAGATAGATAGGTTCTTGACTGGTAAGGGGATCAAAGGTTACGGGGAGAAGGCGGGAGAATGGGGTTGAGAAACTTATCAGCCATGATTGAATGGCGGAACAGACTCGATGGGCCAAATGGCCTAATTTCTGCGCCTATGTCTTATGCTCGAATGGTCTTATGGTATTGAACAAACCTGACAATGGGTCGCACGTAACTATGGATGGTATTTAATGCAGGCCACGGGGTCTTGCCCATCCTCTGGAGAGACACATACCAGCTCCTTACGGGGAGGTCCAACACAATAAGTGCCCAACTGGCCAGTGTTGGGCCTTCCCAAGGGATCAGGATCCCTGGGGTGGAAATCCCGCCCCTTCTTACAGCTGCCAGCCAATCAGAGGTTGACAGCTGCCCATCGCCGGCAGTGCCAGAGCAAGGCAGTGGCGGCAGCTGGTAACGTACCCAGCAGAGGCCCAGGATCACTGGGGCAAAGGTGAGGGATGGGGGTCATGGGGAGGGGTGTCAGCAACATGGGCATGGTGGTGGCTATCAGTGGACCTCCCTCTCCCGATGCCGGGTCCCTTGATCAGGCTCTGAGTCCTTGACAATGAAGGGCCCCACCACCCCCATCTGCCCCCCACCCCCTTCCCCCACCCCGCCCATCTCATTAAATGCCTCCCCACCTCCAAAGCCGCCTTGCTGGAGGGCATCAAATTAATCCGATCGATGGGTCAGGAATCTCTCCGATTGCTTCAGTTGTGTCCGCGTCAAGCCTCTGTCCGATTAGTCAGAATGATCCATTAGGAATTCCCCAGTCTCGGGGTGTTGAAGATTAAGGACATTACGAGTGGGGACTATCAGAAGGAGGAGATAGCATGGGCTATCCTGTCTACCCGAATTCCAGAATCCTGTTCTTCCCAATTTCTGGATGCCTCCCTGCCTTTGAAATTTAAGCCCAAGGCCTTGTGTGTAACCTAGACAATGGCTACGTCCAAAAACCCTCAAGCACTAGTCTTCCTGAAGGCCCCTGAGCCCAGTTGCCCACAGCAGAATGATCTTCGATCGCCCTCTGTGGGAATTACGCCATGTATTTGCTGACCGAGTTTGGGGAGGATGGGTCTGTACCCAATGGATAATTGATTGAAAATCTTACCAATGCCTCCAGTGTCGAGAGGGGAAAATGGACTCCTGGTTTGTCCCATGACATCTATTGTTTAAAATATTTGTAAGATGCATGCTCCCCACCTTCGAGCATGTTGTATTTTTTTGGGGGGGGTGGGTGGTTTTCAGTCAACGTTTCTCATTCAGTTTTCCCATGTCAACTCTTTCTGTGTCACGCGTGAAACTGTAGTCACTCTACCGCTTGTTGAACCGCTTGGCTCTTTTGGACCTGAACCGATTTCAATCTCTCCATGAAGCCTCTCCTGCCTAACCCTCCCCCACCGTCGTTGTTTCCCCCCACCCCACCCACAAACATCCCTCTCACTGCCTCCCCACAACCACACCCACCTCCACGTCGGAGTATGGCTGCGGCCTAGTCAAAGGAGGTTCAGCGTAGGAGGCCAGGGGAACTCAGGGAAGTGTAAACACAAACACCAGCTTAATGAAGGAATTAATGAACCTTGCTCCATTTATATGAGAAGAGATAAATTAAAAAATAAATAATTGGAATGACTGTACAGCTTGACACATACAATTTTCTGTTTTTTTTCACCCACAATCATTAAAACTGTACTCAATAAAATTATCATCATAGGCTACATAAGATGCTTGTTTTGAGATTCTACGCGATAAGAGTTTGGTGGATTTTTAAAAACTCTTCCAATTATTTTAATTCCAGACAGCGTTGCTTAGCAACAAGAACCAGGACCAAACCTGTTGGCCGACTGAAGTTTTTTTCTTCCCCCCCAGAGTGAACAGTGCAAAAGATTGGTCGGTCACTCACGGGATGGGGGGGCTCCAAGTACAAGGATCCCGCCTTCCCCCTCCCTCCCTCCCCGGCTTCACCCCAAACCTGACCCCGTGTTCCCACTCCAACCGCCCAAAACAAAATGGAGACGGAAGGTTTGACGATCCATTTTGGACAACGTGCACCCACTTCTTGTTCAGCCCCATGTCATCCATGTCCGCCATTATTTAGTGGGTCCCCCTGGCTCTAGTTGGCCACCGGTGCCTGATCGCCCATGTTTTGGGTTATTTTCTCTCCTCCCCACCCACCCCCCCCCTCCCCGCAACCCTCCCACCCACCACCTCCCGGCCGCCATCGTCTGGTTTCCCGTGAACTCCCAGAGTTCGCTGCCATTTGGTGGACAGGAGACTACCGGCGGCGGGGCTAAAATGGAGTCGGTGAGCGAGATGGTTCCTCAGCCACAAATACAGGTTCGATCCACTAGGCCCAGTGGGGGCGGACAATTGAAGGGGCCCCGGCGTCTTTGAGGGCAGGGCCCAGGGTTAGTGTTGGGGGACCAAAAAGGGAGCGGGGAGGGGTGGGGAGAGCTCTGACCTGTACCGGGAACTACTTGGTGTGGACATAAAGTGAGCCAAAGGAAGTTCCGTTCATTGCCAGACAGACCCTGGGTCTCAATAAATATTCACATGTAAATACATTTTATATATACATATATATATATTAAATAATGTAGTCGTCTTTGGTTGGTGCAGGCCTGGGTTATTAGAACATTGGAACCTGGTATGAACGAGTGGCTTAACCCCTCCTCCCCCATCCACCCTCCTGAACACTGGTGATGAGCCCGTCTTATCCCATTGGCAGCTCTGGGCCTTGGAGCCTCCCCGCTCAAACAGGACGCCAAAGGGAGCTCAGTGGCCTCAAATGGGCCTGAAGATTGGGCCCTCCTGGGCTCATAGAGAGAGAGAGAGAGAGAGAGAAATGGAAGAAAGGTACGCTTGAGAATTAGTCACAGGAGGCATCTCAGAGTGGCGCTGGAGTCACAGAGGCCTCCAAGCTAGGCCTCAGGCTCGATCCCTGCACGTGTGGTTATCCGATACCTTTATGATCTTATTCATTCACGGGATGTGGACGTCACTGGCAAGTCCGGCATTGATTACCCCTCCTTAACTGCCCTTGAGAAACTGCCTTCATCAACACAACTGAGTGTCTCGCTCGGGCCATTTCAGAGAGGGCAGTCAAGAGTCAACCACGTTTGCTGTGGGTCTGGAGTCACATGTAGGCCAGACCGGGTAAGGAGGGCAGATTTCCTCCCCGAAAGGGGCATTCGTGAACCAGATGGGGTTTTTAACAACAATCGATGATAGTTTCATGGTCACCGTCACTGAGGCGAGTGACTTATGCCAGGTTTACTTGACGAACTGATCTTAAAATGACCCCTAGCCTTGCCGTGTTGTGATTCGCACTCCTGTCTCCCGAGCATCAGTGCCAGCCTCCGGATTACTTCCCCGGTAACGTCCCCGCTCTTCTGGCTGCCACCATCCCTGCCAGGGATGAATTTGCCCCGCTACAGTTGGCCTTTTGTTGGCAAACACGGATCAGGAACGGATTAGGATCCGCCTGTGGATTCCTTGTCACTGGCTATTGGGTGGGAAGCACGTGTTAGCAGGTGTTAGACGGGGACCAGGAGTGGGCTCGCTGGCAGCGCCTCATGTAGTGGAATAGCTGATAGAGGCAAGTTAGAGACTGGGTTGCTGGAGTGAGTGGGTTGAGGGTGTCAGGTAAACATGGAATCCACCCAGCCCACCGCCCACACCTGGGCCAGAGCCTGTGGAGGTGAAGGGGGAGAAAATGAACTGTTTGAGTTGAGGGTTCTGTTGGAGTTATCACAGTTTGACAGGGTGGTTGAGGCCCTATGGAGGAGGGAGGGGGGTTGTTAAATCAGCCTTGGGCTATGGTTTAAAGGCTGCGGTTTAATGTTCTGCTGTGTGTGTGACTCCCCGGACAGAGCAAATTGGTTTTGCTTTGACACATCTTCCCCGGACACCCTCCTCGATGGGGTGAAGCCAAACACATTGTCACACATTGTGTGTGGTTTTTATTCTTTCATGGGACGTGGGTGTCGCTGGCTAAGCCAGCATTTATTACCCATCCCTAATTGCCCTTGAACTGAGGGGCTGGCTCGGACCATTTCAGAGGGGCAGTTATGAGTCAACCACATGGCTGTGTGGGTCTGGAGTCACATGTAGGCCAGACCGGATAAGGAGGGCAGATTTCCCTCCCTAAAGGGGCATTAGTGAACCAGATGGGGTTTTTACAACAATCGATGGTCATCGTCACTGAGACTCGATTTTCAATTCCAGATCTATGAATTGAATTTAAATTTCACCAGATGCTGTGGTGAGATTTGAACCCGTATCCCCAGAGCGTTAGCCGGGGGGAGAGGGAGAGGAGAAGGAAAGAGAGGGAGAGAGAGAGAGACAGACAGAGAGACAGGGAGAGGGAGAGGGAGAAGGAGAGGGAGGGAGAGAGAGAGATAGACAGAGACAGACAGACAGAGAGAGAGAGAGAGAGGGAGAGGGAGAGGGAGCGAGAGAGAAAGAGAGGGAGACAGAGACAGGCACAGAGACAGACAGAGAGAGAGAAACGCACAAAAAGAGAGAGGGAGGAAGAGAGAGAGAAACAGACCGAGAGGGATAGAGAGAGAGAGAGAGAGAGACACAGACAGAGACAGGGGCAGAGAGGGAGAGACAGAGAGAAAGAAAGGGGGAGAGAGGGAGGGGAAGGAAGAGAGGGAGAAGGAGAAGGAGAAGGGGGGAGGGAGAGAATGAGGGATGTGGGGGGGAGAGGGTGTGGGGGGAGGGGGAGGGGGTGTGGGGTGGGAGGGTACGTGGGCGGAGGGGGTGTTGGGGGGAGAAGGGGGTGTGGGGGGGGTTTGGGGGAAGCAGGTATGGGGGGAGGGGGTGTGGAGGGAGGGGTATGGGGGGGAGGGTGTGTCGGGGGGAGGGGCTGTTGGGGGGAGGGGGTGTCGGGGGAGGGGGTGTTGGGGAGGGTGTGTGGGAGATGTGGGAGGGAGGGGGTTTGTGGAGGAGGGGGGAGGGGGTGTGGGGGTGTGAGGGTGTGGGGGTGGGGGCAAGGGGGTGTGGGGGAGGAGGGGGTGTGGGGGTGGGGGGGAATGGGTGTGGAGGGGGAGGGAGGGGCACTCCCAGTATATTCAATATTTTTCAATGATGCCAATGGTTCCGGCTTCCTGTTATGGAAAAGAAAATCACTCACACGGAGAGGCTGTACAGAGAGGAACCTCACTCACATGGAGAGACTGTACAGAGAGGAACCTCACTCACACGGAGAGGCTGTACAGAGAGGGGACTCACTCACACGGAGAGGCTGTACAGAGAAGAACCTCACTCACACGGAGAGGCTGTACAGAGAGGAACCTCACTCACACGGAGAGGCTGTACAGAGAGGGGACTCACTACACGGAGAGGCTGTACAGAGAGGAACCTCACTCACACGGAGAGGCTGTTCAGAGAGGAACCTCACTCACACGGAGAGGCTGTACAGAGAGGAACCTCACTCACACGGATAGGCTGTATAGAGAGGGGACTCACTCACACAGAGAGGCTGTACAGAGAGGAACCTCACTCACACGGAGAGGATGTAAAGAGAGGAACCTCACTCACACGGAGAGGCTGTACAGAGAGGAACCTCACTCACACAGAGAGGATGCACAGAGAGGAACCTCACTCACAAGGAGCGGCTGTACAGAGAGGGGACTCACTCACACGGAGAGGCTGTACAGAGAGGGGACTCACTCACATGGAGAGGCTGTACAGAGAGGAACCTCACTCACACGGAGAGGCTGTACAGAGTGGAACCTCACTCACACGGAGAGTCTGTACAGAGAGGAACCTCACTCAAAAGGAGAGGCTGTACAGAGAGGGGACTCACTCACACGGAGAGGCTGTACAGAGAGGAACCTCACTCACACGGAGAGGCTGTACAGAGTGGAACCTCACTCACACGGAGAGTCTGTACAGAGAGGAACCTCACTCAAAAGGAGAGGCTGTACAGAGAGGGGACTCACTCACACGGAGAGGCTGTACAGAGAGGAACATCACTAACACAGAGAGGCTGTACAGAGAGGAACTTCACTCACACAGAGAGGCTGTACAGAGAGGAACTTCACTCACACAGAGAGGCTGTACAGAGAGGAACCTCACTCACACGGAGAGGCTGTACAGAGAGGAACCTCACACACAGAGAGGCTGTACAGAGAGGGGACTCACTCACACGGAGGAGCTGTATAGAGAGGAACCTCACTCACACAGAGAGGCAGTACAGAGAGGGGACTCACTCACACGGAGAGGCTGTACAGAGAGGAACCTCACTCACACGGAGAGGCTGTACAGAGAGAAACCTCACTCACACGGAGAGGCTGTAATGAGAGGAACCTCACTCACACGGAGAGGCTGTACAGAGAGGGGACTCACTCACACGGAGAGGCTGTACAGAGAGGAACCTCACTCACACGGAGAGGCTGTACAGAGAGGGGACTCACTCACACGGAGAGGCTGTACAGAGAGGAACCTCACTCACACGGAGAGGCTGTACAGAGAGGGGACTAACTCACACGGAGAGGCTGTACAGAGTGGAACCTCACTCATACGGAGAGGCTGTACAGAGAGGAACCTCACTCACACGGAGAGGCTGTACAGAGAGGGGACTCACTCACACGGAGAGCTGTACAGAGAGGAACCTCACTCACACGGAGAGGCTGTACAGAGAGGAACCTCACTCATACCGAGAGGCTGTACAGAGAGGGGACTCACTCACACGGAGAGGCTGTACAGAGAGGAACCTATCTCACACGGAGAGGCTGTAATGAGAGGAACCTCACTCACACGGAGAGGCTGTACAGAGAGGAACCTCACTCACACAGAGAGGCTTAACAGAGAGGAACCTCACTCACACGGACACGCTGTATAGAGAGGGGACTCACTCACACGGAGAATATGTACAGAGAGGAAACTCACTCACGGAGAGGCTGTACAGAGAGGAACCTCACTCACACGGAGAGCCAGTATAGAGAGGAATCTCACTCACACGGAGAGGCTGTACAGAGAGGGGACTCCATCACAAAGAGATGCTGTACAGAGAGGAACCTCACTCATACGGAGAGGCTGTACAGAGAGGAACCTCACTCACACAGAGAGGCTGTACAGAGAGGAACCTCACTCACATAGAGTCTGTACAGAAAGGGGACTCACTCACAAGGAGAGGCTGTACAGAGAGGAACCTCACTCACACAGAGAGGCTGTACAGAGAGGAACCTCACTCACATAGAGTCTGTACAGAAAGGGGACTCACTCACAAGGAGAGGCTGTACAGAGAGGAACCTCACTCGCACGGATAGGCTGTATAGAGAGGGGACTCACTCACACAGAGAGGCTGTACAGAGAGGAACCTCACTCACACGGAGAGGATGTAAAGAGAGGAACCTCACTCACACGGAGAGGCTATACAGAGAGGAACCTCACACACAGAGAGGATGCACAGAAAGGAACCTCACTCACACGGAGAGGCTGTACAGAGAGGGGACTCACTCACACGGAGAGGCTGTACAGAGAGGGGACTCACTCACACGGAGAGGATGTACAGAGAGGAACCTCACTCACACGGAGAGGATGTAAAGAGAGGAACCTCACTCACACGGAGAGGCTATACAGAGAGGAACCTCACTCACACAGAGTGGATGCACAGAGAGGAACCTCACTCACACGGAGAGGCTGTACAGAGAGGGGACTCACTCACACGGAGAGGCTGTACAGAGAGGGGACTCACTCACACGGAGAGGATGTACAGAGAGGAACCTCACTCACATGGAGAGGCTGTACAGAGAGGGGACTCACTAAAAAGGAGAAGCTGTACAGAGAGGGGACTCACTCACACGGAGAGGCTGTACAGAGAGGGGACTCACTCAAAATGAGAGGCTGTACAGAGAGGGGACTCACACACAAGGAGAGGCTGTACAGAGAGGGGACTCACTCACATGGAGAGACTGTACAGAGAGGAAAATCACTCACACGTAGAGGCTGTACAGAGAGAAGACTCACTCACATGGAGAGGCTGTACAGAGAGGGGACTCACTCAAAAGGAGAGGCTGTACAGAGAGGGGACTCACTCACACGGAGAGACTGTACAGAGAGGAGCCTCACTCACACGGAGAGACTGTACAGAGAGGAACCTCACTCACACGGAGAGGCTGTACAGAGAGGGGACTCCTTCACAAAGAGATGCTGTACAGAGAGGAACCTCACTCATACGGAGAGGCTGTACAGAGAGGAACCTCACTCACACAGAGAGGCTGTACAGAGAGGAACCTCACTCACATAGAGAGTCTGTACAGAAAGGGGACTCACTCACAAGGAGAGGCTGTACAGAGAGGAACCTCACTCACACGGAGAGGCTGTACAGAGAGGGGACTCACTCACACGGAGAGGCTGTACAGAGAGGGGACTCACTCACACGGAGAGGATGTACAGAGAGGAACCTCACTCACATGGAGAGGCTGTACAGAGAGGGGACTCACTAAAAAGGAGAAGCTGTACAGAGAGGGGACTCACTCACACGGAGAGGCTGTACAGAGAGGGGACTCACTCAAAATGAGAGGCTGTACAGAGAGGGGACTCACACACAAGGAGAGGCTGTACAGAGAGGGGACTCACTCACATGGAGAGACTGTACAGAGAGGAAAATCACTCACACGTAGAGGCTGTACAGAGAGAAGACTCACTCACATGGAGAGGCTGTATAGAGAGGGGACTCACTCAAAAGGAGAGGCTGTACAGAGAGGGGACTCACTCACACGGAGAGACTGTGCAGAGAGGAGCCTCACTCACACGGAGAGACTGTACAGAGAGGAACCTCACTCACACGGAGAGGCTGTACAGAGAGGGGACTCCTTCACAAAGAGATGCTGTACAGAGAGGAACCTCACTCATACGGAGAGGCTGTACAGAGAGGAACCTCACTCACACAGAGAGGCTGTACAGAGAGGAACCTCACTCACATAGAGAGTCTGTACAGAAAGGGGACTCACTCACAAGGAGAGGCTGTACAGAGAGGAACCTCACTCACACGGATAGGCTGTATAGAGAGGGGACTCACTCACACAGAGAGGCTATACAGAGAGGAACCTCACTCACACGGAGAGGATGTAAAGAGAGGAACCTCACTCACACGGAGAGGCTATACAGAGAAGAACCTCACTCACACAGAGAGGATGCACAGAGAGGAACCTCACTCACACGGAGAGGCTGTACAGAGAGGGGACTCACTCACACGGAGAGGCTGTACAGAGAGGGGACTCACTCACACGGAGAGGATGTACAGAGAGGAACCTCACTCACATGGAGAGGCTGTACAGAGAGGGGATTGACTAAAAAGGAGAAGCTGTACAGAGAGGGGACTCACTCAAACGGAGAGGCTGTACAGAGAGGGGACTCACTCAAAATGAGAGGCTGTACAGAGAGGGGACTCACACACAAGGAGAGGCTGTACAGAGAGGGGACTCACTCACACGGAGAGGCTGTACAGAGAGGGGACTCACTAAAAAGGAGAAGCTGGACAGAGAGGGGACTCACTAAAAAGGAGAAGCGGTACAGAGAGGGGACTCTCTCACACGGAGAGGCTGTACAGAGAGGGGACTCACTCAAAAGGAGAGGCTGTACAGAGAGGGGACTCACTCACACTGAGAGACTGTACAGAGAGGAACCTCACTCACACGGAGAGGCTGCACAGAGAGGAGCCTCACTCACACGGAGAGGCTGTACAGAGAGGAACCTCACTCACACGTAGAGGCTGGACAGAGAGGAACCTCACTCCCACGGAGAGGCTGGACAGAGAGGAACCTCACTGACAAGGAGAGGCTGAACAGATAGGAGACTCACTCACACGGAGAGGCTGTACAGAGAGGAACCTCACTGACACAGAGAGGATCCTCACTGACATAGAGAGGATGTACAGAGAGGAACCTCACTCACACGGAGAGGCTGTACAGAGAGCGGACTCACTCACAAGGAGAGGCTGTACAGAGAGGAACCTTACTCACACGGAGAGGCTGTACAGAAAGGGGACTCCTTCACAAAGAGATGCTGTACAGAGAGGAACCTCACTCATACGGAGAGGCTGTACAGAGAGGAACCTCACTCACACAGAGAGGCTGAACACAGAGGAACCTCACTCACACGGAGAGGCTGTACAGAGAGGAACCTCACTCACACGGAGAGGCTGTACAGAGAGGAACCTCACTCACACGGACAGGCTGTACAGAGAGGAACCTCACTCACACAGAGAGGCTGTACAGAGAGGAACCTCACGCACATAGAGAGTCTGTACAGAAAGGGGACTCACTCACAAGGAGAGGCTGTACAGAGAGGAACCTCACTCACACGGAGAGGATGTAAAGAGAGGAACCTCACTCACACGGAGAGGATGTAAAGAGATGAACCTCACTCACACGGAACGGCTGTTCAGAGAGGGGACTCAATCACACGGAGAGGCTGTACAGAGAGGGGACTCACTCAAAAGGAGAGGCTGTACAGAGAGGGGACTCACACACAAGGAGAGGCTGTACAGAGAGGGGACTCACTCACACGGAGAGACTGTACAGAGAGGAACCTCACTCACACGTAGAGGCTGTGCAGAGAGGAGCCTCACTCACATGGAGAGGCTGTACAGAGAGTGGACTCACTCACACGGAGAGGCTGTACAGAGAGGAACCTCACTCACACGGAGAGGCTGTACAGAGAGGGGAATCAATCACACGGAGAGGCTGTACAGAGAGGAACCTCACTCACACTGAGAGGCTGAACAGATAGGGGACTCACTCACACGGAGAGGCTGTACAGAAAGGAACCTCACTGACACGGAGAGGGTGTACAGAGAGGAACCTCACTGACACGGAGAGGCTGTACAGAGAGGAACCTCACTCACACGGAGAGGATGTACAGAGAGGAACCTCACTCACACGGAGAGGCTGTACAGAGAGGAACCTCACTCACACAGTGAGGCTGTACAGAGAGGGGACCCCCTCACACAGACAGACTGTACAGAGAGGAACCTCACTCACATGGAGAGGCTGTACAGAGAGGATCCTCACTCACAAGGAGAGGCTGTACAGAGAGGAACCTCACTCACACGGAGAGGCTGTACAGAGTGGAACCTAACTCACACGGAGAGTCTGTACAGAGAGGAACCTCACTCAAAAGGAGAGGCTGTACAGAGAGGGGACTCACTCACACGGAGAGGCTGTACAGAGAGGAACATCACTCACACGGAGAGGCTGTACAGAGAGGAACTTCACTCACACAGAGAGGCTGTACAGAGAGGAACCTCACTCACACGGAGAGGCTGTACAGAGAGGAACTTTACTCACACGGAGAGGCTGTACAGAGAGGGACCTCAATCACACGGAGAGGCTGTAAAGAGAGGAACCTCACTCACACGGAGAGGCTGTACAGAGAGGAACCTCACTCACACGGAGAGGTTGTACAGATAGGAACCTCACTCACACGGAGAGATTGTACAGAGAGGGGACACTCACACGGAGAGGCTGTAAAGAGAGGGGACTCGCTCACACGGAGGGGCTGTACAGAGAGGAAGCTAACTCACAAGGAGAGGCTGTACAGAGAGGAACCTCACTCACACGGAGAGGCTGTACAGAGAGGGGAATCACTCACACAGAGAGGCTGTACAGAGAGGAACTTCACTGACACGGAGAGGCTGAACAGATAGGGGACTCACTCACACGGAGAGGCTGTACAGAGAGGAACCTCACTGACACAGAGAGGATGTACAGAGAGGAACCTCACTCACACGGAGAGGCTGTACAGAGAGCGGACTCACTCACACGCAGAGGCTGTACAGAGAGGAACCTCACTCACACGGAGAGACTGTACAGAGAGGAACCTCACTCACACGGAGAGGCTGTACAGAGTGGAACCTAACTCACACGGAGAGTCTGTACAGAGAGGAACCTCACTCAAAAGGAGAGGCTGTACAGAGAGGGGACTCACTCACACGGAGAGGCTGTACAGAGAGGAACATCACTCACACGGAGAGGCTGTACAGAGAGGAACTTCACTCACACAGAGAGGCTGTACAGAGAGGAACCTCACTCACACGGAGAGGCTGTACAGAGAGGAACTTCACTGACACGGAGAGGCTGAACAGATAGGGGACTCACTCACACGGAGAGGCTGTACAGAGAGGAACCTCACTGACACAGAGAGGATGTACAGAGAGGAACCTCACTCACACGGAGAGGCTGTACAGAGAGCGGACTCACTCACACGCAGAGGCTGTACAGAGAGGAACCTCACTCACACGGAGAGACTGTACAGAGAGGAACCTCACTCACACGGAGAGGCTGTACAGAGAGGGGACTCCTTCACAAAGAGATGAAGTACAGAGAGGAACCTCACTCATACGGAGAGGCTGTACAGAGAGGAACCTCACTCACACAGAGAGGCTGAACAGAGAGGAACCTCACTCACACGGAAAGGCTGTACAGAGAGGAACCTCACTCACACGGAGAGGCTGTACAGAGAGGGGACTCACTCACACGCAGAGGCTGTACAGAGAGGAACCTCAATCACACGGAGAGGCTGTACAGAGAGAAACCTCACTCACACGGAGAGGCTGTAATGAGAGGAACCTCACTCACAAGGAGAGGCTGTACAGAGAGGGGACGCACTCACACGGAGAGGCTGTACAGAGAGGAACCTCACTCATACCGAGAGGCTGTACAGAGAGGGGACTCACTTACACGGAGAGGCTGTACAGAGAGGAACCTCACTCACACGGAAAGGCTGTACAGAGAGGAACCTCACTCACACGGAGAGGCTGTACAGGGAAGGAACCTCACTCGCAAGGAGAGGCTGTACAGAGAGGGAACCACTCACACGGAGAGGCTGTACAGGGAGGGGACTCACTCACCATGGAGAGGCTGTACAGAGAGGAACCAAACTCACACGGAGAGGCTGTACAGAGAAGAACCTCACCCACCATGGAGACGATGTATAGAGAGCAACCTCACTCACACGGAGAGGCTGTACAGAGAGGAACCTCACTCATACGGAGAGGCTGTACAGAGAGGGACTCACTCACACGGAGAGGCTGTACAGAGAGGACCCTCACTCACACGGACACGCTGTATAGAGAGGGGACTCACTCACACAGAGAGGCTTGTACAGAGAGGAACCACACTCACACGGAGGGGTTGAACAGAGAGGAACCTCACTCACACAGAGAGGGCTGTACAGAGAGGGACCTCACTCACACGGAGAGGCTGTACAGAGAGGAACCTCACTCATACCGAGAGGCTGTACAGGACTCACTTACACGGAGAGGCTGTACAGAGAGGAACCTCACTCACACGGAAAGGCTGTACAGAGAGGAACCTCACTCACACGGAGGCTGTACAGATAGGAACCTCACTCGCAAGGGAGAGGCTGTACAGAGAGGGGACCTCACTCACACGGACACGCTGTATAGAGAGGGGACTCACTCACACAGAGAGGTTGTACAGAGAGGAACCTCACTCACACGGAGAGGCTGTAATGAGAGGAACCTCACTCACAAGGAGAGGCTGTACAGAGAGGGGACTCACTCACACGGAGAGGCTGTACAGAGAGGAACTCACTCATACCGAGAGGCTGTACAGAGAGGGGACTCACTTACACGGAGAGGCTGTACAGAGAGGAACCTCACTCACACGGAAAGGCTGTACAGAGAGGAACCTCACTCACACGGAGAGGCTGTACAGATAGGGAAACCTCACTCGCAAGAGCAGGCTGTACAGAGAGGGACTCCACTCACACGGAGAGGCTGTACAGGGAGGGACTCACTCACATGGAGTGGCTGTACAGAGAGGAACCAAACTCACACGGAGAGGCTGTACAGAGAAGAACCTCACCCACATGGAGACGATGTATAGAGAGCAACCTCACTCACACGGAAGAGGCTGTACAGAGAGGAACCTCACTCACACGGAGAGGCTGTTACAGAGAGGGGACTCACTCACACGGAGAGGCTGTACAGAGAGGAACCTCACTCACACGGACACGCTGTATAGAGAGGGGACTCACTCACACAGAGAGGTTGTACAGAGAGGAACCACACTCACACGGAGGGGTTGAACAGAGAGGAACCTCACTCACACAGAGAGGCTGTACAGAGAGGGACCTCACTCACACGGAGAGGCTGTACAGAGAGGAACCTCACTCACACAGAGAGGCTTAACAGAGAGAACCTCACTCACACGGACACGCTGTATAGAGAGGGGACTCACTCACACGGAGAATATTACAAAGAGGAAACTCACTCACACGGAGAGGCTGTACAGAGAGGAACCTCACTCACACGGAGAGGCTGTACAGAGAGCGGACTCACTCACACGGAGAGGCTGTACAGAGAGGAACCTCACTCACAGGGAGAGACTGTACAGAGAGGAACCTCACTTACACGGAGAGGCTGTAGAGAGAGGGGACTCCTTCACAAAGAGATGCTGTACAGAGAGGAACCTCACTCATACGGAGAGGCTGTACAGAGAGGAACCTCACTCACACAGAGAGGCTGAACAGAGAGGAACCTCACTCACACGGAGAGTCTGTACAGAGAGGAACCTCACTCACACGGAGAGTCTGTACAGAGAGGAACCTCACTCACACGGAGAGGCTGTACAGAGAGGAACCTCACTCACACGGACAGGCTGTACAGAGAGGAACCTCACTCACACAGAGAGGCTGTACAGAGAGGAACCTCACTCACATAGAGAGTCTGCACAGAAAGGGGACTCACTCACAAGGAGAGGCTGTACAGAGAGGAACCTCACTCACACGGATAGGCTGAATAGAGAGGGGACTCACTCACACAGAGAGGCTGTACAGAGAGGAAACACACTCACACGGAGAGGATGTAAAGAGGAACCTCACTCACACGGAAGAGGATGAAAAGAGATGAACCTCACTCACACGGAGCGGCTGTACAGAGAGGGGACTCACTCACACGGAGAGGCTGTACAGAGAGGGGACTCACTCACACGGAGAGGCTGTACAGAGAGTAACCTCACTCACATGGAGAGGCTGTACAGAGAATGAAATCACTCACACGTAGAGGCTGTACAGAGAGGAACCTCACTCACATGGAGATGCTGGACAGAGAGGGGACTCACTCAAAAGGAGAAGCTGTACAGAGAGGGGACTCACTCACACGGAGAGGCTGTACAGAGAGGGGACTCACTCAAAAGGAGAGGCTGTACAGAGAGGCGAATCACACACAAGCAGAGGCTGTACAGAGAGGGGACTCACTCACACGTAGAAGCTGTACAGAGAGGAACCTCACTCACACGGAGAGGCTGTACAGAGAGAAACCTCACTCACACGGAGAGGCTGTAATGAGAGGAACCTCACTCACAAGGAGAGGCTGTACAGAGAGGGGACTCACTCACACGGAGAGGCTGTACAGAGAGGAACCTCACTCACACGGAGAGGCTGTACAGCGAGGGGACTCACTCACACGGAGAGGCTGTACAGAGAGGAACCTCACTCACACGGAGAGGCTGTACAGAGAGGGGACTAACTCACACGGAGAGGCTGTACAGAGTGGAACCTCACGCATACGGAGAGGCTGTACAGAGAGGAACCTCACTCACACGGAGAGGCTGTACAGAGAGGGTACTCACTCACAGGGAGAGCTGTACAGAGAGGAACCTCATTCACACGGAGAGGCTGTACAGAGAGGAACCTCACTCATACCGAGAGGCTGTACAGAGAGGGGACTCACTTACACGGAGAGGCTGTACAGAGAGGAACCTCACTCACACGGAAAGGCTGTACAGAGAGGAACCTAACTCACACGGAGAGGCTGTAATGAGAGGAACCTCACTCACACGGAGAGGCTGTACAGAGAGGAACCTCACTCACAAGGAGAGGCTGTACAGAGAGGGGACTCACTCACACGGAGAGGCTGTACAGGGAGGGGACTGAGTCACAAGGAGTGGCTGTACAGAGATGAACCAAACTCACACGGAGAGGCTGTACAGAGAAGAACCTCACCCACATGGAGACGATGTATAGAGAGCAACCTCACTCACACAGAGAGGCTGTACAGAGAGGAACCTCACTCACACGGAGAGGCTGTACAGAGAGGGGACTCACTCACACGGAGAGGCTGTACAGAGAGGAACCTCACTCACACGGAGAGGCTGTACAGAGAGAAACCTCACCCACATGGAGACGATGTATGGAGAGCAACCTCACTCACACGGAGAGGCTGTACAGAGAGGAACCTCACTCACACGGAGAGGCTGTACAGAGAGGGGACTCACTCACACGGAGAGGTGGTACAGAGAGGAACCTCACTCACACGGAGAGGCTGTACAGAGAGGAACCTCACTCACACGGAGAGGCTGTACAGAGAGGAACCTCACTCACACGGATAGGCTGAATAGAGAGGGGACTCACTCACACAGAGAGGCTGTACAGAGAGGAAACTCACTCACACGGAGATGATGTAAAGAGAGGAACCTCACTCACACGGAGAGGCTGTACAGAGAGGAACCTCACTCGCAAGGAGAGGCTGTACAGAGAGGGGACTCACTCACACGGAGAGGCTGTACAGGGAGGGGACTCACTCACATGGAGTGGCTGTACAGAGAGGAACCAAACTCACACGGAGAGGCTGTACAGAGAAGAACCTCACCCACATGGAGACGATGTATAGAGAGCAACCTCACTCACACAGAGAGGCTGTACAGAGAGGAACCTCACTCACACGGAGAGGCTGTACAGAGAGGGGACTCACTCACACGGAGAGGCTGTACAGAGAGGAACCTCACTCACACGGAGAGGCTGTACAGAGTGAAACCTCACCCACATGGAGACGATGTATGGAGAGCAACCTCACTCACACGGAGAGGCTGTACAGAGAGGAACCTCACTCACACGGAGAGGCTGTACAGAGAGGGGACTCACTCACACGGAGAGGATGTACAGAGAGGAACCTCACTCACACGGAGAGGCTGTACAGAGAGGAACCTCACTCACACGGAGAGGCTGTACAGAGAGGAACCTCACTCACATGGAGAGGTTGAACAGAGAGGAACCTCACTCACACGGAGAGGCTGTACAGAGAGGGACCTCACTCACACGGAGAGGCTGTACAGAGAGGAACCTCACTCACACAGAGATGCTTAACAGAGAGGAACCTCACTCACACGGACACGCTGTATAGAGAGGGGACTCACTCACACGGAGAATATGTACAGAGAGGAAACTCACTCACACGGAGAGGCTGTACAGAGAGGAACCTCACTCATACGGAGAGCCAGTATAGAGAGGAACCTCACGCACACGGAGAGGCTGTACAGAGAGGAACCACACTCACAGAGAGAGGCTGTAAAGAGAGGAACCACACTCACAGAGAGCGGCTTTACAAAGAGGAACCTCACTCACACGGAGAGGTAGTACAGAGAGGGGACTCACTCACACGGAGAGGCTGTACAGAGAGGAACCTCACACACACAGAGAGGCTGTACAGAGAGGAACCTCACTCACATGGAGAGGCTGTACAGAGAGGAAACTCACTCACACGGAGAAGCTGTACAGAGAGGGGACTCACTCACATGGAGAGGCTGTAGAGAGAGGAACCTCCCTCACACGGAGAGGCTGTACAGAGTGGAACCTCACTCACACGGAGAGACTGTACAGAGAGGAACCTCACTCACACGGAGAGGCTGTACAGAGAGGGGACTCCTTCACAAAGAGATGCTGTACAGAGAGGAACCTCACTCATACGGAGAGGCTGTACAGAGAGGAACCTCACTCACACAGAGAGGCTGTACAGAGAGGAACCTCACTCACATAGAGAGTCTGTACAGAAAGGGGACTCACTCACAAGGAGAGGCTGTACAGAGAGGAACCTCACTCGCACGGATAGGCTGTATAGAGAGGGGACTCACTCACACAGAGAGGCTGTACAGAGAGGAACCTCACTCACACGGAGAGGATGTAAAGAGAGGAACCTCACTCACACGGAGAGGCTATACAGAGAGGAACCTCACTCACACAGAGAGGATGCACAGAGAGGAACCTCACTCACACGGAGAGGCTGTACAGAGAGGGGACTCACTCACACGGAGAGGCTGTACAGAGAGGGGACTCACTCACACGGAGAGGCTGTACAGAGAGGAACCTCACTCACATGGAGAGGCTGTACAGAGAGGGGACTCACTAAAAAGGAGAAGCTGTACAGAGAGGGGACTCACTGATACGGAGAGGCAGTACAGAGAGGGGACTCACTCAAAATGAGAGGCTGTACAGAGAGGGGACTCACACACAAGGAGAGGCTGTACAGAGAGGGGACTCACTCACACGGAGAGACTGTACAGAGAGGAAAATCACTCACACGTAGAGGCTGTACAGAGAGGGGACTCACTCACACGGAGAGGCTGTACAGAGAGGGGACTCACTAAAAAGGAGAAGCTGTACAGAGAGGGGACTCACTAAAAAGGAGAAGCTGTACAGAGAGGGGACTCACTCACACGGAGAGGCTGTACAGAGAGGGGACTCACTCAAAAGGAGAGGCTGTACAGAGAGGGGACTCACTCACACGGAGAGACTGTACAGAGAGGAACCTCACTCACACGGAGAGGCTGTACAGAGAGGAGCCTCACTCACACGGAGAGGCTGTACAGAGAGGAACCTCACTCACACGTAGAGGCTGTACAGAGAGGAACCTCACTCCCACGGAGAGGCTGGACAGAGAGGAGCCTCAATCACGGAGAGGCTGTACAGAGAGGGGAATCAGTCACACGGAGAGGCTGTACAGAGAGGAACCTCACTGACACAGAGAGGATGTACAGAGAGGAACCTCACTCACACGGAGAGGCTGTACAGAGAGTGGACTCACTCACACGGAGAGGCTGTACAGAGAGGAACCTCACTCACACGGAGAGGCTGTACAGAGAGGGGAATCACTCACACAGAGAGGCTGTACAGAGAGGAACCTCACCGACACAGAGAGGATCTACAGAGAGGAACCTCACTCACACGGAGAGGCTGTACAGAGAGCGGACTCACTCACACGGAGAGGCTGTACCGAGAGGAACCTCACTCACACGGAGAGACTGTACAGAGAGGAACCTCACTTACACGGAGAGGCTGTAGAGAGAGGGGACTCCTTCACAAAGAGATGCTGTACAGAGAGGAACCTCACTCATACGGAGAGGCTGTACAGAGAGGAACCTCACTCACACAGAGAGGCTGAACAGAGAGGAACCTCACTCACACGGAGAGTCTGTACAGAGAGGAACCTCACACACGGAGAGGCTGTACAGAGAGGAACCTCACTCACACGGACAGGCTGTACAGAGAGGAACCTCACTCACACAGAGAGGCTGTACAGAGAGGAACCTCACTCACATAGAGAGTCTGTACAGAAAGGGGACTCACTCACAAGGAGAGGCTGTACAGAGAGGAACCTCACTCACACGGATAGGCTGTATAGAGAGGGGACTCACTCACACAGAGAGGCTGTACAGAGAGGAACCTCACTCACAAGGAGAGGATGTAAAGAGAGGAACCTCACTCACACGGAGAGGATGTAAAGAGATGAACCTCACTCACACGGAGCGGCTGTACAGAGAGGGGACTCACTCACACGGAGAGGCTGTACAGAGAGGGGACTCACTCACATGGAGAGGCTGTACAGAGAGTAACCTCACTCACATGGAGAGGCTGTACAGAGAATGGAATCACTCACACGTAGAGGCTGTACAGAGAGGAACCTCACTCACATGGAGATGCTGTACAGAGAGGGGACTCACTCAAAAGGAGAAGCTGTACAGAGAGGGGACTCACTCACACGGAGAGGCTGTATAGAGAGGGGACTCAATCAAAAGGAGAGGCTGTACAGAGAGGGGACTCACACACAAGGAGAGGCTGTACAGAGAGGGGACTCACTCACACGGAGAGACTGAACAGAGAGGAACCTCACTCACACGTAGAGGCTGTGCAGAGAGGAGCCTCGCACACACGGAGAGGCTGTACAGAGAGGGAACTCACTAAAAAGGAGAAGCTGAACATAGAGGGGACTAATTCACACGGAGAGGCTGTACAGAGAGGGGACTCACTCAAAAGGAGAGGCTGTACAGAGAGGGGACTCACTCACACGGAGAGAATGTACAGAGAGGAACCTCACACACGGAGAGGCTGTACAGAGAGTAGCCTCACTCACATGGAGAGGCTGTACAGAGAGGGGTCTCACTCACACGGAGAGGCTGTACAGAGAGGAGCCTCACTCACACGGAGAGGCTGTACAGAGAGGAACCTCACTCCCACGGAGAGGCTGGACAGAGAGGAGCCTCAATCACACGGAGAGGCTGTACAGAGAGGGGAATCACTCACACGGAGAGGCTGTACAATGAGGAACCTCACTCACATGGAGAGGCTGTACAGAGAGTGGACTAACTCACACGGAGAGGCTGTACAGAGAGGAACCTCACTCACATGGAGAGGCTGTACAGAGAGGGGAATCACTCACACGGAGAGGCTGTACAGAGAGGAACCTCACTCACACTGAGAGGCTGAACAGATAGGGGACTCACTCACACGGAGAGGCTGTACAGAGAGGAACCTCACTGACACGGAGAGGCTGTACAGAGAGGAACCTCACTGACACGGAGAGGCTGTACAGAAAGGAACCTCACTCACACGGAGAGGATGTACAGAGAGGAACCTCACTCACACGGAGAGGCTGTACAGAGAGGAACCTCAATCACACAGAGAGGCTGTACAGAGAGGGGACCCCCTCACACAGACAGACTGTACAGAGAGGAACCTCACTCACATGGAGAGGCTGTAGAGAGAGGATCCTCACTCACAAGGAGAGGCTGTACAGAGACGAACCTCACTCACACGGAGAGGCTGTACAGAGTGGAACCTCACTCACACGGAGAGTCTGTACAGAGAGGAACCTCACTCACACAGAGAGGCTGTACAGAGAGGGACCTCACTCACACGGAGAGGCTGTACAGAGAGGAACCTCACTCACACGGAGAGGTTGAACAGAGAGGAACCTCACTCACACAGAGAGGCTGTACAGAGAGGGACCTCACTCACACGGAGAGGCTGTACAGAGAGGAACCTCACTCACACGGAGAGGCTGTACAGAGAGGAACCTCACTCACACGGAGAGGCTGTACAGAGAGGAACCTCACTCACACAGAGTGGCTTAACAGAGAGGAACCTCACTCACACGGACACGCTGTATAGAGAGGGGACTCACTCACACGGAGAATATGTACAGAGAGGAAACTGACTCACACGGAGAGGCTGTACAGAGAGGAACCTCACTCACACGGAGAGCCAGTATAGAGAGGAACCTCACGCACACGGAGAGGCTGTACAGAGAGGAACCACACTCACAGAGAGAGGCTGTAAAGAGAGGAATCACACTCACAGAGAGCGGCTTTACAAAGAGGAACCTCACTCACACGGAGAGGTAGTACAGAGAGGGGACTCACTCACACGGAGAGGCTGTACAGAGAGGAACCTCACACACACAGAGAGGCTGTACAGAGAGGAACCTCACTCACATGGAGAGGCTGTACAGAGAGGATACTCACTCACATGGAGAGGCTGTAGAGAGAGGAACCTCCCTCACACGGAGAGGCTGTACAGAGTGGAACCTCACTCACACAGAGAGGCTGTACAGAGAGGAACTCACTCACATAGAGAGTCTGTACAGAAAGGGGACTCACTCACAAGGAGAGGCTGTACAGAGAGGAACCTCACTCGCACGGATAGCCTGTATAGAGAGGGGACTCACTCACACAGAGAGGCTGTACAGAGAGGAACCTCACTCACACGGAGAGGATGTAAAGAGAGGAACCTCACTCACACGGAGAGGCTATACAGAGAGGAACCTCACTCACACAGAGAGGATGCACAGAGAGGAACCTCACTCACACGGAGAGGCTGTACAGAGAGGGGACTCACTCACACGGAGAGGCTGTACAGAGAGGGGACTCACTCACACGGAGAGCCTGTACAGAGAGGAACCTCACTCACATGGAGAGGCTGTACAGAGAGGGGACTCACTAAAAAGGAGAAGCTGTACAGAGAGGGGACTCACTCACACGGAGAGATGTACAGAGAGGGGACTCACTCGAAATGAGAGGCTGTACAGAGAGGGGACTCACTCACACGGAGAGACTGTACAGAGAGGAAAATCACTCACACGTAGAGGCTGTACAGAGAGGAGACTCACTCACACGGAGAGGCTGTACAGAGAGGGGACTCACTAAAAAGGAGAAGCTGTACAGAGAGGGGACTCACTAAAAAGAAGAAGCTGTACAGAGAGGGGACTCACTCACACGGAGAGGCTGTACAGAGAGGGGACTCACTCAAAAGGAGAGGCTGTGCAGAGAGGGGACTCACTCACACGGAGAGACTGTACAGAGAGGAACCTCACTCACACGGAGAGGCTGTACAGAGAGGAGCCTCACTCACACGGAGAGGCTGTACAGAGAGGAACCTCACTCACACGTAGAGGCTGTACAGAGAGGAACCTCACTCCCACGGAGAGGCTGGACAGAGAGGAGCCTCACTCACACGGAGAGGCTGTACAGAGAGGGGAATCAATCACACGGAGAGGCTGTACAATGAGGAACCTCACACACGGAGAGGCTGTACAGAGAGTGGACTCACTCACACGGAGAGGCTGTACAGAGAGGAACCTCACTCACACGGAGAGGCTGAACAGATAGGGGACTCACTCACACGGAGAGGCTGTACAGAGAGGAACCTCACTCACACGGAGAGGATGTACAGAGAGGAACCTCACTCACACGGAGAGGCTGTACAGAGAGGAACCTCACTCACACGGAGAGGCTGTACAGAGAGGGGACTCCTTCACAAAGAGATGCTGTACAGAGAGGAACCTCACTCATGCGGAGAGGCTGTAGAGAGAGGAACCTCACTCACACAGAGAGGCTGAACAGAGAGGAACCTCACTCACACGGAGAGGCTGTACAGAGAGGAACCTCACTCACACGGACAGGCTGTACAGAGAGGAACCTCACTCACACGGACAGGCTGTACAGAGAGGAACCTCACTCACACGGAGAGGCTGCAGAGAGAGGGGACTCAATCACACGAAGAGGCTGTACAGAGAGGAACCTCACTCACACGGAGAGGCTGTACAGAGAGGAACCTCACTCACACGGAGAGATTGTACAGAGAGGGGACACTCACATGGAGAGGCTGTACAGAGAGGGGACTCGCTCACACGGAGGGGCTGTACAGAGAGGAAGCTAACTCACAAGGAGAGGCAATACAGAGAGGAACCTCACTCACACGGAGAGGCTGTACAGAGAGGGGAATCACTCACACAGAGAGGCTGTACAGAGAGGAACCTCACTGACACGGAGAGGCTGAACAGATAGGGGACTCACTCACACGGAGAGGCTGTACAGAGAGGAACCTCACTGACACAGAGAGGATGTACAGAGAGGAACCTCACTCACACGGAGAGGCTGTACAGAGAGCGGACTCACTCACACGGAGAGGCTGTACAGAGAGGAACCTCACTCACACGGAGAGACTGTACAGAGAGGAACCTCACTCACACGGAGAGGCTGTACAGAGAGGGGACTCCTTCACAAAGAGATGCTGTATAGAGAGGAACCTCACTCATACGGAGAGGCTGTACAGAGAGGAACCTCACTCACACAGAGAGGCTGAACAGAGAGGAACCTCACTCACACGGAGAGGCTGTACAGAGAGGAACCTCACTCACACGGACAGGCTGTACAGAGAGGAACCTCACTCACACAGAGAGGCTGTACAGAGAGGAACCTCACTCACATAGAGAGTCTGTACAGAAAGGGGACTCACTCACAAGGAGAGGCTGTACAGAGAGGAACCTCACTCACACGGATAGGCTGTATAGAGAGGGGACTCACTCACACAGAGAGGCTGTACAGAGAGGAATTTCACTCACACGGAGAGGATGTAAAGAGAGGTACCTCACTCACACGGAGAGGATGTAAACAGATGAACCTCACTCACACGGAGCGGCTGTACAGAGAGGGGACTCACTGACACGGAGAGGCTGTACAGAGAGGGGACTCACTCACACGGAGAGGCTGTACAGAGAGTAACCTCACTCACATGGAGAGGCTGTACAGAGAATGGAATCACTCACACGTAGAGGCTGTACAGAGAGGAACCTCACTCACATGGAGATGCTGTACAGAGAGGGAACTCACTAAAAAGGAGAAGCTGTACATAGAGGGGACTCACTCACACAGAGAGGCTGTACAGAGAGGGGACTCACTCAAAAGGAGAGGCTGTAGAGAGAGGGGACTCACACACAAGGAGAGGCTGTACACAGAGGGGACTCACTCACACGGAGAGACTGTACAGAGAGGAACCTGACTCACACGTAGAGGCTGTGCAGAGAGGAGCCTCACTCACACGGAGAGGCTGTACAGAGAGGGAACTCACTAAAAAGGAGAAGCTGTACATAGAGGGGACTCACTCACACGGAGAGGCTGTACAGAGAGGGGACTCACTCAAAAGGAGAGGCTGTACAGAGAGGGGACTCACTCACACGGAGAGACTGTACAGAGAGGAACCTCACACACGGAGAGGCTGTACAGAGAGTAGCCTCACCCACACGGAGAGGCTGTACAGAGAGGGGTCTCACTCACACGGAGAGGCTGTACAGAGCGGAGCCTCACTCACACGGAGAGGCTGTACAGAGAGGAACCTCACTCCCAAGGAGAGGCTGGACAGAGAGGAGCCTCAATCACACGGAGAGGCTGTACAGAGAGGGGAATCACTCACACGGAGAGGGTGTACAATGAGGAACCTGACTCACATGGAGAGGCTGTACAGAGAGTGGACTCACTCACACGGAGAGGCTGTACAGAGAGGGGAATCACTCACACGGAGAGGCTGTACAGAGAGGAACTTCACTCACACTGAGAGGCTGAACAGATAGGGGACTCACTCACACGGAGAGGCTGTACAGAGAGGAACCTCACTGACACGGAGAGGCTGTACAGAGAGGAACCTCACTGACACGGAGAGGCTGTACACAGAGGAACCTCACTCACACGGAGAGGATGTACAGAGAGGAACCTCACTCACATGGAGAGGCTGTACAGAGAGGATCCTCACTCACAAGGAGAGGCTGTACAGAGAGGAACCTCATTCACACGGAGAGGCTGTACAGAGTGGAACCTAATTCACACAGAGAGTCTGTACAGAGAGGAACCTCACTCAAAAGGAGAGGCTGTACAGAGAGGGGACTCACTCACACGGAGAGGCTGTACAGAGAGGAACCTCACTCACACGGAGAGGCTGTACAGAGAGGAACCTCACTCACACGGAGAGGTTGTACAGATAGGAACCTCACTCAGACGGAGAGATTGTACAGAGAGGGGACACTCACACGGAGAGGCTGTACAGAGAGGGGACTCGCTCACACGGAGGGGCTGTACAGAGAGGAAGCTAACTCACACGGATAGGCTGTAAAGAGAGGAACCTCACTCACACGGAGAGGCCGTACAGAGAGGGGACTCGCTCACAAGGAGGGGCTGTACAAAGAGGAACCTCACTGACACGGAGAGGCTGTACAGAGAGGAACCTCACTCACACGGAGAGGCTGTACAGAGAGGAACCTCACTCACACGGAGAGACTGTACAGAGAGGGACCTCACTCACACGGAGAGGCTGTAAAGAGAGGGGACTCCTTCACAAAGAGATGCTGTACAGAGAGGAACCTCACTCATACGGAGAGGCTGAACAGAGAGGAACCTCACTCACACGGAGAGGCTGTACAGAGAGGAACCTCACTCACACGGAGAGGCTGTACAGAGAGGAACCTCACTCACACGGAGAGGCTGTACAGAGAGGAACCTCACTCACACGGAGAGGCTGTACAGAGAGGAACCTCACTCACACGGAGAGGCTGTACAGAGAGGAACCTCACTCACACAGAGAGGCTGTACAGAGAGGAACCTCACTCACATAGAGAGTCTGTACAGAAAGGGGACTCACTCACAAGGAGAGGCTGTACAGAGAGGAACCTCACTCACACGGAGAGGATGTAAAGAGAGGAACCTCACTCACAAGGAGAGGATGTAAAGAGAGGAACCTCAATCACACGGAGAGGCTATTCAGAGAGGGGACTCACTCACACGGAGAGGCTGTACAGAGAGGAGCCTCACTCACACGGAGAGGCTGTACAGAGAGGAGCCTCACTCACACGGAGAGGCAGTACAGAGAGGGGACTCACTCACACGGAGAGGCTGAACACAGAGGAGCCTCACTCACACGGAGAGGCTGTACAGAGAGGAACCTCACTCACACGTAGAGGCTGTACAGAGAGGAACCTCACTCACACGGTGAGGCTGGACAGAGAGGAGCCTCAATCACACGGAGAGTTTGTACAGAGAGGGGAATCACTCACACGGAGAGGCTGTACAATGAGGAACCTCACTCACACGGAGAGGCTGTACAGAGAGTAGACTGACTCCCACGGAGAGGCTGTACAGAGAGGAACCTCACTCACACGGAGAGGCTGTACAGAGAGGGGATTCACTCACACGGAGAGGCTGTACAGAGAGGAACCTCACTCACACGGAGAGGCTGTACAAAGAGGGGACTCCCTCACAAAGAGAGGCTGTACTGAGAGGAACCTCACTCATACGTGGAGGCTGAACAGAGAGGAACCTCATTCACACAGAGAGGCTGAACAGAGAGGAACCTCACTCACACGGAGAGGCTGTACAGAGAGGAACCTCACACACACGGAGAGGCTGTACAGAGAGGAACCTCACGCACATGGAGAGGCTGTACAGAGAGGAACCTCACACACAGAGAGGCTGTACAGAGAGGAACCTCACTCACATAGAGAGTCTGTACAGAAAGGGGACTCGCTCACAAGGAGAGGCTGTACAGAGAGGAACCTCACTCAAACGAAAAGGCTGTACAGAGAGGAACCTCACTCACACGGAGAGCTGTACAGAGAGGGGACTCACTCACGCGGAAAGGCCGTTTACAGAGAGGGGACTCACTCACATAGGCTGAACAGAGAGGGGACTCACCCACACGGACAGGCTGTATAGAGAGGAACCTCACTCACATGGAGAGAATGTACAGAGAGGAACCTCACTCACACGGAGAGGCTGTACAGAGAGGGGACTCACTCACACGGAGAGGCTGTACAGAGAGGGGACTCACTCACACGGTGAGGCTGTACAGAGAGGAACCTCACTCACACGGAGAGGCGGTACAGAGAGGAATCTCACTCACACGGAGAGGCTGTACAGAGAGGAACATCACTCACACGGAGAGGCTGTATAGAGAGGAACCTCACTCACACGGAGAGGCTGTACAGAGAGGAAACTCACTCACACGGAGAGGTTGTACAGAGAGGAACCTCACTCACATAGAGAGTCTGTACAGAAAGGGGACTCACTCATAAGGAGAGGCTGTACAGAGAGGAACCTCACTCACACGGAGAGGTTGTACAGAGAGGAACCTCACTCACACGGAGAGGCTGTACAGAGAGGGGACTCACTCACACGGAGAGGCTGTACAGAGAGGAACCTCACTCACACGGAGAGGCTGTACAGAGAGGAACCTCACACACACAGAGCGACTGTGCAGAGAGGAACCTCTTTCACACGGAGAGGATGTACAGAGAGAAACCTCACTCACACGGAGAGGCTGTACAGAGAGGAACCTCACTCAGACGGAGAGGCTGTAGAGAGAGGAACCTCACTCACACGGGGAGGCTGTACAGAGAGGGACCTCAATCACACGGAGAGGCAGTACAGAGAGGGGACTCACTCACACGGAGAGGCTGTACAGAAAGGAACCTGACTCACACGGAGAGGCTGTATAGAGAGGAGACTCACTCACACGGAGAGGCTGTACACAGAGGAACTTCACTCACAAGGAGAGGCTGTACAGAGAGGAACCTCACTCACACGGAGAGGCTGTACAGAGAGGGGACACACTCACGCCGAGAGGCCATTTACAGAGAGGGGACTCAGTCACATAGGCTGAATAGAAGGGGACTCACTCACATAGGCTGAACAGAGAGGGGACTCACTCACACGGACAGGCTGTATAGAGAGGAACCTCACTCACACGGAGAGAATGTAGAGAGAGGAACCTCACTCACACGGAGAGGCTGTACAGAGAGGGGACTCACTCACACGGAGAGGCTGTACAGAGAGGGGACTCACTCACACGGTGAGGCAGTACAGAGAGGAACCTCACTCACACAGAGAGGCTGTACAGAGAGGAACCTCACTCACAAGGAGAGGCTGTACAGAGAGGAACATCACTCACACGGAGAGGCTGTATAGAGAGGAACCTCACTAACGCGAAGAGGCTGTACAGATAGGAAACTCACTCACACGGAGAGGCTGTACAGAGAGGAACCTCACTGACATAGAGAGTCTATACAGAAAGGGGACTCACTCACAAGGAGAGGCTGTACAGAGAGTGGACTCACTCACACGGAGAGGCTGTACAGAGAGGGGACTCACTCACATGGAGAGGCTGTACAGAGAGGAACCTGACTCAAACATAGAGGCTGTACAGAGAGGAACTTCACTCACACGGGGAAGCTGTACAGAGAGGATCCTCACTCACACGGAGAGGCTGTACAGAGAGGGGACTCACTCACACGGAGAGGCTGTACAGAGAGGAACCTCACTCACACGGGGTGGCTGTACAGAGAGGAGACTCACTCACACGGAGAGGCTGTACAGAGAGGAACCTCACTCACACAGAGAGGATGTACAGAGAGCAACCTCACTCACATGGAGAGGCTGTACAGAGAGGAACCTCACTCACACGGAGAGGCTGTACAGAGAGGAACCTCACTCACACAGAGAGGCTGTACAGAGAGTGGACTCACTCACACGGAGAGGCTGTACAGAGAGGAACCTCACTCACACGGAGAGGCTGTACAGAGAGGAACCTCACTCACACGGAGAGGCTGTACAGAGAGGAACCTCACTCACACGGTGAGGCTGTACAGAGAGGGGACTCACTCACACGGAGTGGCTGTACAGAGAGGAACCTCACTCACACGGAGAGGCTGTACAGAGAAGAACCTCACACACACAGAGCGACTGTGCAGAGAGGAACCTCTCTCACATGGAGAGGATGTACAGAGAGGAACCTTACTCACACGGAGAGGCTGTACAGAGAGGAACCTCACTCACACGGAGAGGCTGTACAGAGAGGGACCTCACTCACACGGAGAGGCTGTACAGAGAGGAACCTCACTCACACGGAGAGGCTGTACACAGAGGAACCTCACTCACACGGAGAGGCTGTACAAAGAGGAACCTCATTCACACGGATATGCTGTATAGAGAGTGGACTCACTCACATGCAGAGGCTGTACAGAGACGAACCTCACTCACACGGAGAGGCTGTACAGAGAGGGGACTCACTCACACAGAGAGGCTGTACAGAGAGGAACCTCATTCACATGGAGAGGCTGTACAGAGAGGAACCTCACTCACACGGAGAGGCTGTACAGAGAGGGGCCTCACTCAAAATGAGAGGCTGTACAGAGAGGAGCCACACTCACACGAAGAGGCTTTACAGAGAGGAGACTCACTCACACGGAAAGGCTGTACAAAGAGGGGACTCACTCACACGGAGAGGCTGTACAGAGAGGGGCCTCACTCAAAATGAGAGGCTGTACAGAGAGGAACCACACTCAAACGAAGAGGCTGTACAGAGAGGGGACTCACTTACACGGAAAAGCTGTACAAAGAGGGGACTCACTCACACGGAGAGGCTGTACAGAGAGGAACCTCACTCACACGGATAGGCGGTACAGAGAGGAACCTCACTCACACGGAGAGGCTGAACAGAGAGGGGACTCACTCACACGGAGAGGCTGTACTGAGAGGAACCTCACTCACATCGATAGGCTGTACAGAGAGGAACCTCACTCACACGGAGAGGCTGTACAGAGAGGAACCTCACTCACACGGAGAGGCTGTACTGAGAGGAACCTCACTCACATCGAGAGGCTGTACAGAGAGGAACCTCACTCACACGGAGAGGCTGTACAGAGAGGAACCTCATTCACACAGAGAGGCTGTACAGAGAGGAACCTCACTCACACGGAGAGGCTGTACAGAGAGGAACCACACTCACACAGAGAGGCTGTACAGAGAGGGGACTCACTCACACGGAGACGCTGTACAGAGAGGAACCTCACTCACACTGAGAGGCTGTACAGAGAGGAACCTCACTCACACGGAAAGGCTGTACAGAGAGGAACCTCACTCACACGGAGTGGCTGTACAGAGAGGAACCTCACTCACACGGAGAGGCTGTACACAGAGGAACCTCACTCACACGGAGAGGCTGTACAAAGAGGAACCTCACTCACACGGAGATGCTGTACAGAGAGTGGACTCACTCACATGGAGAGGCTGTACAGAGAGGAACCTCACTCACACGGAGTGGCTGTACAGAGAGGAACCTCACACACGGAGAGGCTGTACACAGAGGAACCTCACTCACACGGAGAGGCTGTACAAAGAGGAACCTCACTCACACGTAGATGCTGTACAGAGAGTGGACTCACTCACACGGAGAGGCTGTACAGAGAGGGGACTCGCTCACACAGAGAGGCTGTACAGAGAGGAACCTCACTCACATGGAGAGGCAGTACAGAGAGGAACCTCACTCACACGGAGAGGCTGAACAGAGAGGGGACTCACTCGAAATGAGACGCTGCACAAAGAGGAACCACACTCACACGAAGAGGCTGTACAGAGAGGAGACTCACTCACACGGAGAGGATGTACAGAGAGGAACCTCACTCATACGTAGAGGCTGAACAGAGAGGAACCTCACTCACACAGAGAGGCTGAACAGAGAGGAACCTCACTCACACGGAGAGGCTGTACAGAGAGGAACCTCACACACACGGAGAGGCTGTACAGAGAGGAACCTCACGCACATGGAGAGGCTGTACAGAGAGGAACCTCACACACAGAGAGGCTGTACAGAGAGGAACCTCACTCACATAGAGAGTCTGACAGAAAGGGGACTCACTCACAAGGAGAGGCTGTACAGAGAGGAACCTCACTCAAACGAAAAGGCTGTACAGAGAGGAACCTCACTCACACGGAGAGCTGTACAGAGAGGGGACTCACTCACGCGGAAAGGCCGTTTACAGAGAGGGGACTCACTCACAAAGGCTGAATAGAGAGGGGACTCACTCACATAGGCTGAACAGAGAGGGGACTCACCCACACGGACAGGCTGTATAGAGAGGAACCTCACTCACATGGAGAGAATGTACAGAGAGGAACCTCACTCACACGGAGAGGCTGTACAGAGAGGGGACTCACTCACACGGAGAGGCTGTACAGAGAGGGGACTCACTCACACGGTGAGGCTGTACAGAGAGGAACCTCACTCACACGGAGAGGCGGTACAGAGAGAAATCTCACTCACACGGAGAGGCTGTACAGAGAGGAACATCACTCACACGGAGAGGCTGTATAGAGAGGAACCTCACTCACACGGAGAGGCTGTACAGAGAGGAAACTCACTCACACGGAGAGGTTGTACAGAGAGGAACCTCACTCACATAGAGAGTCTGTACATAAAGGGGACTCACTCACAAGGAGAGGCTGTACAGAGAGGAACCTCACTCACACGGAGAGGCTGTACAGAGAGGAACCTCACTCACACGGAGAGGCTGTACAGAGAGGGGACTCACTCACACGGAGAGGCTGTACAGAGAGGAACCTCACTCACACGGAGAGGCTGTACAGAGAGGAACCTCACACACACAGAGCGACTGTGCAGAGAGGAACCTCTCTCACACGGAGAGGATGTACAGAGAGAAACCTCACTCACACGGAGAGGCTGTACAGAGAGGGGACTCACTCACACGGAGAGGCTGTACAGAGAGGAACCTCACTCACACGGGGTGGCTGTACAGAGAGGAGACTCACTCACACGGAGAGGCTGTACAGAGAGGAACCTCACTCACACAGAGAGGATGTACAGAGAGCAACCTCACTCACATGGAGAGGCTGTACAGAGAGGAACCTCACTCACACGGAGAGGCTGTACAGAGAGGAACCTCACTCACACAGAGAGGCTGTACAGAGAGTGGACTCACTCACACGGAGAGGCTGTACAGAGAGGAACCTCACTCACACGGAGAGGCTGTACAGAGAGGAACCTCACTCACACGGAGAGGCTGTACAGAGAGGAACCTCACTCACACGGTGAGGCTGTACAGAGAGGGGACTCACTCACACGGAGTGGCTGTACAGAGAGGAACCTCACTCACACGGAGAGGCTGTACAGAGAAGAACCTCACACACACAGAGCGACTGTGCAGAGAGGAACCTCTCTCACATGGAGAGGATGTACAGAGAGGAACCTCACTCACACGGAGAGGCTGTAGAGAGAGGAACCTCACTCACACGGAGAGGCTGTACAGAGAGGGACCTCACTCACACGGAGAGGCTGTACAGAGAGGAACCTCACTCACACGGAGAGGCTGTACACAGAGGAACCTCACTCACACGGAGAGGCTGTACAAAGTGGAACCTCATTCACACGGATATGCTGTATAGAGAGTGGACTCACTCACATGCAGAGGCTGTACAGAGACGAACCTCACTCACACGGAGAGGCTGTACAGAGAGGGGACTCACTCACACAGAGAGGCTGTACAGAGAGGAACCTCATTCACATGGAGAGGCTGTACAGAGAGGAACCTCACTCACACGGAGAGGCTGTACAGAGAGGGGCCTCACTCAAAATGAGAGCCTGTACAGAGAGGAACCACACTCACACGAAGAGGCTTTACAGAGAGGAGACTCACTCACACGGAAAGGCTGTACAAAGAGGGGACTCACTCACACGGAGAGGCTGTACAGAGAGGGGCCTCACTCAAAATGAGAGGCTGTACAGAGAGGAACCACACTCACACGAAGAGGCTGTACAGAGAGGGGACTCACTTACACGGAAAAGCTGTACAAAGAGGGGACTCACTCACACGGAGAGGCTGTACAGAGAGGAACCTCACTCACACGGATAGGCGGTACAGAGAGGAACCTCACTCACACGGAGAGGCTGAACAGAGAGGGGACTCACTCACACGGAGAGGCTGTACTGAGAGGAACCTCACTCACATCGATAGGCTGTACAGAGAGGAACCTCACTCACACGGAGAGGCTGTACAGAGAGGAACCTCACTCACACGGAGAGGCTGTACTGAGAGGAACCTCACTCACATCGAGAGGCTGTACAGAGAGGAACCTCACTCACACGGAGAGGCTGTACAGAGAGGAACCTCATTCACACAGAGAGGCTGTACAGAGAGGAACCTCACTCACACGGAGAGGCTGTACAGAGAGGAACCACACTCACACGGAGAGGCTGTACAGAGAGGAACCTCACTCACACAGAGAGGCTGTACAGAGAGGGGACTCACTCACACGGAGAGGCTGTACAGAGAGGAACCTCACTCACACGGAGAGGCTGTACAGAGAGGAACCTCACTCACACGGAGAGGCTGTACAGAGAGGAACCTCACTCACACAGAGAGGCTGTACAGAGAGGAACCTCACTCACACGGAGAGGCTGTACAGAAAGGAACCTCACTCACATGGAGAGGCTGTACAGAGAGGAACCTCAGTCACACGGAGAGGCTGTACAGAGAGGATCCTCAATCACACGGAGAGGCTGTACATAGAGGAACCTCACTCACACGGAGAGGCTGTACAGAGAGGAACCTCACTCACACTGAGAGGCTGTACAGAGAGGAACCTCACTCAAACGGAAAGGCTGTACAGAGAGGAACCTCACTCACACGGAGAGGCTGCACCGAGAGGAACCTCACTCACACGGAGTGGCTATACAGAGAGGAACCTCACTCACACGGAGAGGCTGTACACAGAGGAACCTCACTCACACGGAGAGGCTGTACAAAGAGGAACCTCACTCACACGGAAATGCTGTACAGAGAGTGGACTCACTCACATGGAGAGGCTGTACAGAGAGGAACCTCACTCACACGGAGTGGCTGTACAGAGAGGAACCTCACACACGGAGAGGCTGTACACAGAGGAACCTCACTCACACGGAGAGGCTGTACAAAGAGGAACCTCACTCACACGGAGATGCTGTACAGAGAGTGGACTCACTCACACGGAGAGGCTGTACAGAGAGGGTACTCGCTCACACAGAGAGGCTGTACAGAGAGGAACCTCACTCACATGGAGAGGCAGTACAGAGAGGAACCTCACTCACACGGAGAGGCTGTACAGAGAGGGGACTCACTCGAAATGAGACGCTGCACAAAGAGGAACCACACTCACACGAAGAGGCTGTACAGAGAGGAGACTCACTCACACGGAGAGGATGTACAGAGAGGAACCTCACTCATACGTAGAGGCTGAACAGAGAGGAACCTCACTCACACAGAGAGGCTGAACAGAGAGGAACCTCACTCACACGCAGAGGCTGTACAGAGAGGAACCTCACACACACGGAGAGGCTGTACAGAGAGGAACCTCACGCACATGGAGAGGCTGTACAGAGAGGAACCTCACACACAGAGAGGCTGTACAGAGAGGAACCTCACTCACATAGAGAGTCTGACAGAAAGGGGACTCACTCACAAGGAGAGGCTGTACAGAGAGGAACCTCACTCAAACGAAAAGGCTGTACAGAGAGGAACCTCACTCACACGGAGAGCTGTACAGAGAGGGGACTCACTCACGCGGAAAGGCCGTTTACAGAGAGGGGACTCACTCACAAAGGCTGAATAGAGAGGGGACTCACTCACATAGGCTGAACAGAGAGGGGACTCACCCACAGGGACAGGCTGTATAGAGAGGAACCTCACTCACATGGAGAGAATGTACAGAGAGGAACCTCACTCACACGGAGAGGCTGTACAGAGAGGGGACTCACTCACACGGAGAGGCTGTACAGAGAGGGGACTCACTCACACGGTGAGGCTGTACAGAGAGGAACCTCACTCACACGGAGAGGCGGTACAGAGAGAAATCTCACTCACACGGAGAGGCTGTACAGAGAGGAACATCACTCACACGGAGAGGCTGTATAGAGAGGAACCTCACTCACACGGAGAGGCTGTACAGAGAGGAAACTCACTCACACGGAGAGGTTGTACAGAGAGGAACCTCACTCACATAGAGAGTCTGTACATAAAGGGGACTCACTCACAAGGAGAGGCTGTACAGAGAGGAACCTCACTCACACGGAGAGGCTGTACAGAGAGGAACCTCACTCACACGGAGAGGCTGTACAGAGAGGGGACTCACTCACACGGAGAGGCTGTACAGAGAGGAACCTCACTCACACGGAGAGGCTGTACAGAGAGGAACCTCACACACACAGAGCGACTGTGCAGAGAGGAACCTCTCTCACACGGAGAGGATGTACAGAGAGAAACCTCACTCACACGGAGAGGCTGTACAGAGAGGGGACTCACTCACACGGAGAGGCTGTACAGAGAGGAACCTCACTCACACGGGGTGGCTGTACAGAGAGGAGACTCACTCACACGGAGAGGCTGTACAGAGAGGAACCTCACTCACACAGAGAGGATGTACAGAGAGCAACCTCACTCACATGGAGAGGCTGTACAGAGAGGAACCTCACTCACACGGAGAGGCTGTACAGAGAGGAACCTCACTCACACAGAGAGGCTGTACAGAGAGTGGACTCACTCACACGGAGAGGCTGTACAGAGAGGAACCTCACTCACACGGAGAGGCTGTACAGAGAGGAACCTCACTCACACGGAGAGGCTGTACAGAGAGGAACCTCACTCACACGGTGAGGCTGTACAGAGAGGGGACTCACTCACACGGAGTGGCTGTACAGAGAGGAACCTCACTCACACGGAGAGGCTGTACAGAGAAGAACCTCACACACACAGAGCGACTGTGCAGAGAGGAACCTCTCTCACATGGAGAGGATGTACAGAGAGGAACCTCACTCACACGGAGAGGCTGTAGAGAGAGGAACCTCACTCACACGGAGAGGCTGTACAGAGAGGGACCTCACTCACACGGAGAGGCTGTACAGAGAGGAACCTCACTCACACGGAGAGGCTGTACACAGAGGAACCCCACTCACACGGAGAGGCTGTACAAAGAGGAACCTCATTCACACGGATATGCTGTATAGAGAGTGGACTCACTCACATGCAGAGGCTGTACAGAGACGAACCTCACTCACACGGAGAGGCTGTACAGAGAGGGGACTCACTCACACAGAGAGGCTGTACAGAGAGGAACCTCATTCACATGGAGAGGCTGTACAGAGAGGAACCTCACTCACACGGAGAGGCTGTACAGAGAGGGGCCTCACTCAAAATGAGAGGCTGTACAGAGAGGAACCACACTCACACGAAGAGGCTTTACAGAGAGGAGACTCACTCACACGGAAAGGCTGTACAAAGAGGGGACTCACTCACACGTAGAGGCTGTACAGAGAGGGGCCTCAATCAAAATGAGAGGCTGTACAGAGAGGAACCACACTCACACGAAGAGGCTGTACAGAGAGGGGACTCACTTACACGGAAAAGCTGTACAAAGAGGGGACTCACTCACACGGAGAGGCTGTACAGAGAGGAACCTCACTCACACGGATAGGCGGTACAGAGAGGAACCTCACTCACATCGATAGGCTGTACAGAGAGGAACCTCACTCACACGGAGAGGCTGTACAGAGAGGAACCTCACTCACACGGAGAGGCTGTACTGAGAGGAACCTCACTCACATCGAGAGGCTGTACAGAGAGGAACCTCACTCACACGGAGAGGCTGTACAGAGAGGAACCTCATTCACACAGAGAGGCTGTACAGAGAGGAACCTCACTCACACGGAGAGGCTGTACAGAGAGGAACCACACTCACACGGAGAGGCTGTACAGAGAGGAACCTCACTCACACAGAGAGGCTGCACAGAGAGGGGACTCACTCACACGGAGAGGCTGTACAGAGAGGAACCTCACTCACACGGAGAGGCTGTACAGAGAGGAACCTCACTCACACGGAGAGGCGGTACAGAGAGAAATCTCACTCACACGGAGAGGCTGTACAGAGAGGAACATCACTCACACGGAGAGGCTGTATAGAGAGGAACCTCACTCACACGGAGAGGCTGTACATAAAGGGGACTCACTCACAAGGAGAGGCTGTACAGAGAGGAACCTCACTCACACGGAGAGGCTGTACAGAGAGGAACCTCACTCACACGGAGAGGCTGTACAGAGAGGAACCTCACTCACACGGAGAGGCTGTACAGAGAGGAACCTCACACACACAGAGCGACTGTGCAGAGAGGAACCTCTCTCACACGGAGAGGATGTACAGAGAGAAACCTCACTCACACGGAGAGGCTGTACAGAGAGGAACCTCACTCAGACGGAGAGGCTGTAGAGAGAGGAACCTCACTCACACGGGGAGGCTGTACAGAGAGGGACCTCAATCACACGGAGAGGCACTACAGAGAGGGGACTCACTCACACGGAGAGGCTTTACAGAAAGGAACCTGACTCACACGGAGAGGCTGTATAGAGAGGAGACTCACTCACACGGAGAGGCTGTACACAGAGGAACTTCACTCACAAGGAGAGGCTGTACAGAGAGGAACCTCACTCACACGGAGAGGCTGTACAGAGAGGGGACACACTCACGCGGAGAGGCCATTTACAGAGAGGGGACTCAGTCACATAGGCTGAATAGAAGGGGACTCACTCACATAGGCTGAACAGAGAGGGGACTCACTCACACGGACAGGCTGTATAGAGAGGAACCTCACTCACACGGAGAGAATGTAGAGAGAGGAACCTCACTCACACGGAGAGGCTGTACAGAGAGGGGACTCACTCACACGGAGAGGCTGTACAGAGAGGGGACTCACTCACACGGTGAGGCTGTACAGAGAGGAACCTCACTCACACGGAGAGGCTGTACAGAGAGGAACCTCACTCACACGGAGAGGCTGTACAGAGAGGAACATCACTCACACGGAGAGGCTGTATAGAGAGGAACCTCACTAACACGAAGAGGCTGTACAGATAGGAAACTCACTCACACGGAGAGGCTGTACAGAGAGGAACCTCACTGACATAGAGAGTCTGTACAGAAAGGGGACTCACTCACAAGGAGAGGCTGTACAGAGAGGAACCTCACTCACACGGAGAGGCTGTACAGAGAGGAACCTCACTCACACGGAGAGGCTGTACACAGAGGAACCTCACTCACACGGAGAGGCTGTATAAAGAGGAACCTCACTCACACGGAGATGCTGTAAGGAGAGTGCACTCACTCACATGGAGAGTCTGTACAGAGATGAACCTCACTCACACGGAGAGGCTGTACAGAGAGGGGACTCACTCAAAATGAGAGGCTGTACAGAGAGGAACCACACTCACACGAAGAGGCTGTACAGAGAGCAGACTCACTCACACGGAGAGGATGTAGAGAGAGGAACCTCACTCACACAGAGAGGCTGTACAGAGAGGGGACTCACTCACACGGAAAGGCTGTACAGAGAAGGGACTCACTCACACGGAGAGGCTGTACAGAGAGGAACCTCAGTCACACGGATAGGCTGTACAGAGAGGAACCTCACTCACACGGAGAGGCTGAACAGAGAGGGGACACACTCACACGGAGAGGCTGTACTGAGAGGAACCTCACTCACATCGAGAGGCTGTACAGAGAGGAACCTCACTCACACGGAGAGGCTGTACAGAGAGGAACCTCACTCACACAGAGAGTCTGTACAGAGAGGGGTCTCACTCACACGGAGAGGCTGTACAGAGAGGAACCTCACTCACACGGAGAGGCTGTACAGAGCGGAACATCACTCACACGGAGAGGCTGTACAGAGAGGAACCTCACTCGCACGGAGAGGCTGTACAAAGAGGAACCTCACTCACACAGAAAGGCTGTACAGAGAGGAACCTCACTCACACGGAGAGACTGTTCAGAGATAAACCTCACTTAGACGGAGAGGCTGTACAGAGTGGAACCTCACTCACACGGAGAGGCTGTACAGAGAGGAACCTCACTCACACGGAGAGGCTGTACAGAGAGGAACCTCACTCACACGGAGAGGCTGTACAGAGAGGAACCTCACTCACACTGAGAGGCTGTACAGAGAGGAACCTCACTCACACGGAGAGGCTGTACCGGGAGGAACCTCACTCACACGGAGAGACTGTACAGAGAGGAACATCACTCAAACGTAGAGGCTGTACAGAGAGGGGACTCACTCACAGCGAGAGGCTGTACAGAGAGGAACATCACTCACACGGAGAGGCTGTAAAGAGAGGAACCTCACTCACACGGAGAGGCTGTAAAGAGAGGAACCTCACTCACACGGAGAGGATGTACAGAGAGGAACCAGTCACACGGAGAGGCTGTACAGAGAGGAACTTCACTCACACGGAATGGCTGTACAGAAAGGGGACTTACTCACACAGAGAGGCTGTGCAGAGAGGAACCTCACTCACATGGAGAGGCTGTACAGAGAGGGGACTCACTCACACGGAGAGGCTGTACAGAGAGGGGTCTCACTCACACGGAGAGGCTGTACAGAGAGGGGACTCACTCACACGGAGAGGCTGTAAATGAGGAACGTCACTCACACGGAGAGGCTGTACAGACAGGAACCTCACTCACACGGAGAGGCCGTACAGAGAGGAACCTCACTCACACGGAGAGGCCGTACAGAGAGGAACCTCACTCACACGGAGAGGCTGTACAGAGAGGGGACTCACTCACACGGAGAGGCTGTACAGAGAGGAACCTCACTCACACAGAGAGGCTGTACAGAGAGGAACCTCACTAACACGGAGAGGCTGTACAGAGAGGAACCTGACTCAAACATAGAGGCTGTACAGAGAGGAACCTCACTCACACGGGGAAGCTGTACAGAGAGGAACCTCACTCACACGGAGAGGCTGTACAGAGAGGAACCTCACTCACACGGAGAGGCTGTACAGAGAGGGGACTCACTCACACGGAGAGGCTGTACAGAGAGGAACCTCACTCACAGGGAGAGGCTGTACAGAGACGAACCTCACTCACACGGTGAGGCTGTACAGAGAGGGGACTCACTCACCCGGAGAGGCTGTACAGAGAGGAACCTCACTCACACGGAGAGGCTGTACAGAGAGGAACCTCACACACACAGAGCGACTGTGCAGAGAGGAACCTCTCTCACATGGAGAGGATGTACAGAGAGGAACCTCACTCACACGGAGAGGCTGTACAGAGAGGAACCTCACTCACACGGAGAGGCTGTACAGAGAGGGACCTCAATCACACGGAGTGGCTGTACAGCGAGGGGACTCACACACACGGAGAGGCTGTACAGAAAGGAACCTCACTCACACGGAGAGGCTGTACAGAAAGGGGAATCACTCACATGGAGAGGCTGTACAGAGAGGAACCTCACTCACACGGAGAGGCTGTACAGAGAGGAACCTCACTCACACGGAGAGGCTGTACACAGAGGAACCTCACTGACACGGAGAGGCTGTACAAAGAGGAACCTCATTCACACGGATATGCTGTACAGAGAGTGGACTCACTCACATGCAGAGGCTGTACAGAGAGGAACCTCACTCACACGGAGAGGCTGTACAGAGAGGGGACTCACTCACACAGAGAGGCTGTACAGAGAGGAACCTCATTCACATGGAGAGGCTGTACAGAGAGGAACCTCACTCACACGGAGAGGCTGTACAGAGAAGGGACTCACTCAAAATGAGAGGCTGTACAGAGAGGAACCACACTCACACGAAGAGGCTGTACAGAGAGGAGACTCACTCACACGGAGAGGATGTACAGAGAGGAACCTCACTCACATGGAGAGGCTGTACATAGAGGGGACTCACTCACACAGAGAGGCTGTACAGAGAGGGGACTCACTCACACGGAAAGGCTGTACAAAGAGGGGACTCACTCACACGGAGAGGCTGTACAGAGAGGAACCTCACACACGGATAGGCTGTACAGAGAGGAACCTCACTCACACGGAGAGGCTGAACAGAGAGGGGACTCACTCACACGGAGAGCTGTACTGAGAGGAACCTCACTCACATAGAGAGTCTGTACATAAAGGGGACTCACTCACAAGGAGAGGCTGTACAGAGAGGAACCTCACTCACACGGAGAGGCTGTACAGAGAGGAACCTCACTCACACGGAGAGGCTGTACAGAGAGGGGACTCACTCACACGGAGAGGCTGTACAGAGAGGAACCTCACTCACACGGAGAGGCTGTACAGAGAGGAACCTCACACACACAGAGCGACTGTGCAGAGAGGAACCTCTCTCACACGGAGAGGATGTACAGAGAGAAACCTCACTCACACGGAGAGGCTGTACAGAGAGGGGACTCACTCACACGGAGAGGCTGTACAGAGAGGAACCTCACTCACACGGGGTGGCTGTACAGAGAGGAGACTCACTCACACGGAGAGGCTGTACAGAGAGGAACCTCACTCACACAGAGAGGATGTACAGAGAGCAACCTCACTCACATGGAGAGGCTGTACAGAGAGGAACCTCACTCACACGGAGAGGCTGTACAGAGAGGAACCTCACTCACACAGAGAGGCTGTACAGAGAGTGGACTCACTCACACGGAGAGGCTGTACAGAGAGGAACCTCACTCACACGGAGAGGCTGTACAGAGAGGAACCTCACTCACACGGAGAGGCTGTACAGAGAGGAACCTCACTCACACGGTGAGGCTGTACAGAGAGGGGACTCACTCACACGGAGTGGCTGTACAGAGAGGAACCTCACTCACACGGAGAGGCTGTACAGAGAAGAACCTCACACACACAGAGCGACTGTGCAGAGAGGAACCTCTCTCACATGGAGAGGATGTACAGAGAGGAACCTCACTCACACGGAGAGGCTGTAGAGAGAGGAACCTCACTCACACGGAGAGGCTGTACAGAGAGGGACCTCACTCACACGGAGAGGCTGTACAGAGAGGAACCTCACTCACACGGAGAGGCTGTACACAGAGGAACCTCACTCACACGGAGAGGCTGTACAAAGAGGAACCTCATTCACACGGATATGCTGTATAGAGAGTGGACTCACTCACATGCAGAGGCTGTACAGAGACGAACCTCACTCACACGGAGAGGCTGTACAGAGAGGGGACTCACTCACACAGAGAGGCTGTACAGAGAGGAACCTCATTCACATGGAGAGGCTGTACAGAGAGGAACCTCACTCACACGGAGAGGCTGTACAGAGAGGGGCCTCACTCAAAATGAGAGGCTGTACAGAGAGGAACCACACTCACACGAAGAGGCTTTACAGAGAGGAGACTCACTCACACGGAAAGGCTGTACAAAGAGGGGACTCACTCACACGTAGAGGCTGTACAGAGAGGGGCCTCACTCAAAATGAGAGGCTGTACAGAGAGGAACCACACTCACACGAAGAGGCTGTACAGAGAGGGGACTCACTTACACGGAAAAGCTGTACAAAGAGGGGACTCACTCACACAGAGAGGCTGTACAGAGAGGAACCTCACTCACACGGATAGGCGGTACAGAGAGGAACCTCACTCACACGGAGAGGCTGAACAGAGAGGGGACTCACTCACACGGAGAGGCTGTACTGAGAGGAACCTCACTCACATCGATAGGCTGTACAGAGAGGAACCTCACTCACACGGAGAGGCTGTACAGAGAGGAACCTCACTCACACGGAGAGGCTGTACTGAGAGGAACCTCACACACATCGAGAGGCTGTACAGAGAGGAACCTCACTCACACGGAGAGGCTGTACAGAGAGGAACCTCATTCACACAGAGAGGCTGTACAGAGAGGAACCTCACTCACACGGAGAGGCTGTACAGAGAGGAACCACACTCACACGGAGAGGCTGTACAGAGAGGAACCTCACTCACACAGAGAGGCTGCACAGAGAGGGGACTCACTCACACGGAGAGGCTGTACAGAGAGGAACCTCACTCACACGGAGAGGCTGTACAGAGAGGAACCTCACTCACACGGAGAGGCGGTACAGAGAGAAATCTCACTCACACGGAGAGGCTGTACAGAGAGGAACATCACTCACACGGAGAGGCTGTATAGAGAGGAACCTCACTCACACGGAGAGGCTGTACAGAGAGGAAACTCACTCACACGGAGAGGTTGTACAGAGAGGAACCTCACTCACATAGAGAGTCTGTACATAAAGGGGACTCACTCACAAGGAGAAGCTGTACAGAGAGGAACCTCACTCACACGGAGAGGCTGTACAGAGAGGAACCTCACTCACACGGAGAGGCTGTACAGAGAGGAACCTCACTCACACGGACAGGCTGTACAGAGAGGAACCTCACACACACAGAGCGACTGTGCAGAGAGGAACCTCTCTCACACGGAGAGGATGTACAGAGAGAAACCTCACTCACACGGAGAGGCTGTACAGAGAGGAACCTCACTCAGACGGAGAGGCTGTAGAGAGAGGAACCTCACTCACACGGGGAGGCTGTACAGAGAGGGACCTCAATCACACGGAGAGGCACTACAGAGAGGGGACTCACTCACACGGAGAGGCTTTACAGAAAGGAACCTGACTCACACGGAGAGGCTGTATAGAGAGGAGACTCACTCACACGGAGAGGCTGTACACAGAGGAACTTCACTCACACGGAGAGGCTGTACAGAGAGGAACCTCACTCACACGGAGAGGCTGTACAGAGAGGGGACACACTCACGCGGAGAGGCCATTTACAGAGAGGGGACTCAGTCACATAGGCTGAATAGAAGGGGACTCACTCACATAGGCTGAACAGAGAGGGGACTCACTCACACGGACAGGCTGTATAGAGAGGAACCTCACTCACACGGAGAGAATGTAGAGAGAGGAACCTCACTCACACGGAGAGGCTGTACAGAGAGGGGACTCACTCACACGGAGAGGCTGTACAGAGAGGGGACTCACTCACAAGGAGAGGCTGTACAGAGAGGAACCTCACTGACATAGAGAGTCTGTACAGAAAGGGGACTCACTCACAAGGAGAGGCTGTACAGAGAGGAACCTCACTCACACGGAGAGGCTGTACAGAGAGGAACCTCACTCACACGGAGAGGCTGTACACAGAGGAACCTCACTCACACGGAGAGGCTGTATAAAGAGGAACCTCACTCACACGGAGATGCTGTAAGGAGAGTGCACTCACTCACATGGAGAGTCTGTACAGAGATGAACCTCACTCACACGGAGAGGCTGTACAGAGAGGGGACTCACTCAAAATGAGAGGCTGTACAGAGAGGAACCACACTCACACGAAGAGGCTGTACAGAGAGCAGACTCACTCACACGGAGAGGATGTAGAGAGAGGAACCTCACTCACACAGAGAGGCTGTACAGAGAGGGGACTCACTCACACGGAAAGGCTGTACAGAGAAGGGACTCACTCACACGGAGAGGCTGTACAGAGAGGAACCTCAGTCACACGGATAGGCTGTACAGAGAGGAACCTCACTCACACGGAGAGGCTGAACAGAGAGGGGACACACTCACACGGAGAGGCTGTACTGAGAGGAACCTCACTCACATCGAGAGGCTGTACAGAGAGGAACCTCACTCACACGGAGAGGCTGTACAGAGAGGAACCTCACTCACACAGAGAGTCTGTACAGAGAGGGGTCTCACTCACACGGAGAGGCTGTACAGAGAGGAACCTCACTCACACGGAGAGGCTGTACAGAGCGGAACATCACTCACACGGAGAGGCTGTACAGAGAGGAACCTCACTCGCACGGAGAGGCTGTACAAAGAGGAACCTCACTCACACAGAAAGGCTGTACAGAGAGGAACCTCACTCACACGGAGAGGCTGTTCAGAGATAAACCTCACTTAGACGGAGAGGCTGTACAGAGTGGAACCTCACTCACACGGAGAGGCTGTACAGAGAGGAACCTCACTCACACGGAGAGGCTGTACAGAGAGGAACCTCACTCACACGGAGAGGCTGTACAGAGAGGAACCTCACTCACACTGAGAGGCTGTACAGAGAGGAACCTCACTCACACGGAGAGGCTGTACCGAGAGGAACCTCACTCACACGGAGAGACTGTACAGAGAGGAACATCACTCAAACGTAGAGGCTGTACAGAGAGGGGACTCACTCACAGCGAGAGGCTGTACAGAGAGGAACATCACTCACACGGAGAGGCTGTAAAGAGAGGAACCTCACTCACACGGAGAGGCTGTAAAGAGAGGAACCTCACTCACACGGAGAGGATGTACAGAGAGGAACCAGTCACACGGAGAGGCTGTACAGAGAGGAACTTCACTCACACGGAATGGCTGTACAGAAAGGGGACTTACTCACACAGAGAGGCTGTGCAGAGAGGAACCTCACTCACATGGAGAGGCTGTACAGAGAGGGGACTCACTCACACGGAGAGGCTGTACAGAGAGGGGTCTCACTCACACGGAGAGGCTGTACAGAGAGGGGACTCACTCACACGGAGAGGCTGTACAGAGAGGAACGTCACTCACACGGAGAGGCTGTACAGACAGGAACCTCACTCACACGGAGAGGCTGTACAGAGAGGAACCTCACTCACACGGAGAGGCTGTACAGAGAGGAACCTCACTCACACGGAGAGGCTGTACAGAGAGGGGACTCACTCACACGGAGAGGCTGTACAGAGAGGAACCTCACTCACACAGAGAGGCTGTACAGAGAGGAACCTCACTAACACGGAGAGGCTGTACAGAGAGGAACCTGACTCAAACATAGAGGCTGTACAGAGAGGAACCTCACTCACACGGGGAAGCTGTACAGAGAGGAACCTCACTCACACGGAGAGGCTGTACAGAGAGGAACCTCACTCACACGGAGAGGCTGTACAGAGAGGGGACTCACTCACACGGAGAGGCTGTACAGAGAGGAACCTCACTCACAGGGAGAGGCTGTACAGAGACGAACCTCACTCACACGGTGAGGCTGTACAGAGAGGGGACTCACTCACCCGGAGAGGCTGTACAGAGAGGAACCTCACTCACACGGAGAGGCTGTACAGAGAGGAACCTCACACACACAGAGCGACTGTGCAGAGAGGAACCTCTCTCACATGGAGAGGATGTACAGAGAGGAACCTCACTCACACGGAGAGGCTGTACAGAGAGGAACCTCACTCACACGGAGAGGCTGTACAGAGAGGGACCTCAATCACACGGAGTGGCTGTACAGCGAGGGGACTGACACACACGGAGAGGCTGTACAGAAAGGAACCTCACTCACACGGAGAGGCTGTACAGAAAGGGGAATCACTCACATGGAGAGGCTGTACAGAGAGGAACCTCACTCACACGGAGAGGCTGTACAGAGAGGAACCTCACTCACACGGAGAGGCTGTACACAGAGGAACCTCACTGACACGGAGAGGCTGTACAAAGAGGAACCTCATTCACACGGATATGCTGTACAGAGAGTGGACTCACTCACATGCAGAGGCTGTACAGAGAGGAACCTCACTCACACGGAGAGGCTGTACAGAGAGGGGACTCACTCACACAGAGAGGCTGTACAGAGAGGAACCTCATTCACAAGGAGAGGCTGTACAGAGAGGAACCTCACTCACACGGAGAGGCTGTACAGAGAAGGGACTCACTCAAAATGAGAGGCTGTACAGAGAGGAACCACACTCACACGAAGAGGCTGTACAGAGAGGAGACTCACTCACACGGAGAGGATGTACAGAGAGGAACCTCACTCACATGGAGAGGCTGTACATAGAGGGGACTCACTCACACAGAGAGGCTGTACAGAGAGGGGACTCACTCACACGGAAAGGCTGTACAAAGAGGGGACTCACTCACACGGAGAGGCTGTACAGAGAGGAACCTCACACACGGATAGGCTGTACAGAGAGGAACCTCACTCACACGGAGAGGCTGAACAGAGAGGGGACTCACTCACACGGAGAGCTGTACTGAGAGGAACCTCACTCACATCGATAGGCTGTACAGAGAGGAACCTCACTCACCTGGAGAGGCTGTACAGAGAGGAACCTCATTCACACAGAGAGGCTGTACAGAGAGGAACCTCACTCACACGGAGAGGCTGTACAGAGAGGAACCTCACTCACATGGAGAGGCTGTTCAGAGAGGAACCTCACTCACACGGAGAGGCTGTAGAGAGAGGAACCTCACTCACACGGAGAGGCTGTACAGAGAGGGACCTCACTCACACGGAGAGGCTGTACAGAGAGGAACCTCACTCACACGGAGAGGCTGTACACAGAGGAACCTCACTCACACGGAGAGGCTGTACAAAGAGGAACCTCACTCACACGGAGATGCTGTACAGAGAGTGGACTCACTCACATGGAGAGGCTGTACAGAGAGGAACCTCACTCACACGGAGTGGCTGTACAGAGAGGAACCTCACACACGGAGAGGCTGTACACAGAGGAACCTCACTCACACGGAGAGGCTGTACAAAGAGGAACCTCACTCACACGGAGATGCTGTACAGAGAGTGGACTTACTCACATGGAGAGGCTGTACAGAGAGGAACCTCACTCACACGGAGAGGCTGTACAGAGAGGGGACTCGCTCACACAGAGAGGCTGTACAGAGAGGAACCTCACTCACATGGAGAGGCTGTACAGAGAGGAACCTCACTCACACGGAGAGGCTGTACAGAGAGGGGACTCACTCGAAATGAGACGCTGCACAAAGAGGAACCACACTCACACGAAGAGGCTGTACAGAGAGGAGACTCACTCACACGGAGAGGATGTACAGAGAGGAACCTCACTCACATGGAGAGGCTGTACATAGAGGGGACTCACTCACACATAGAGGCTGTACATAGAGGGGACTCATTCACACGGAAAGGCTGTACAGAGAGGGGACTCACTCACACGGAGAGGCTGTACACAGAGGAACCTCACTCACACGGATAGGCTGTACAGATAGGAACCTCACTCACACGGAGAGGCTGAACAGAGAGGGGACTCACTCACACGGAGAGGCTGTACTGAGAGGAACCTCACTCACATCGAGAGGCTGTACAGAGAGGAACCTCACTCACACGGAGAGGCTGTACAGAGAGGAAACTCACTCACACGGAGAGGCTGTACTGAGAGGAACCTCACTCACATCGAGAGGCTGTACAGAGAGGAACCTCGCTCACACAGAGAGGCTGTACAGAGAGGAACCTCACTCACACAGAGAGGCTGTACAGAGAGGGGACTCACTCACACGGAGAGGCTGTACAGAGAGGAACCTCACTCACACGGAGAGGCTGTACAGAGAGGAACCTCACTCACACGGAGAGGCTGTACAGAGAGGATCCTCACTCACATGGAGAGGCTGTACAGAGAGCAACCTCACTCACACGGAGAGGCTGTACAGAGAGGAACCTCACTCACACGGAGAGGCTGTACAGAGAGGAACCTCACTCACACGGAGAGGCTGTACAGAGAGGGGACTCACTCACACGGAGAGGCTGTACAGAGAGGGGACTCACTCACACGGACAGGCTGGCCAGAGAGGAACCTCACTCACACGGAGAGGCTGTACGGAGAGGGGACTTACTCACACGGAGAGGCTGTACAGAGAGGAACCTCAATCACACGGAGAGGCTGTAGAGAGAGGAACCTCACTCACACTGAGAGGCTGTACAGAGAGGAACCTCACTCACACGGAGAGGCTGTACAGAGAGGGGTGGTACCTGTTATTAGCTCCCTGGGGTAGGGGTTACTCACCGGGAAGGGAGGTACTTGTTGTTCTCTCCCTGCACTAACACTGTGATGTTTCACTGACTCTGCCCCTCTCCTCCACTTTCCACTCCCCAGTCAGACACTGCCTCCATTCAGCCCAGTCTGTCGGACCCTCCTGTCCGCCTGGGAGAGGCTCAGCCTTTTGCTGCTTCCTTGGGTCGGCGAGGGTGAGACATTCCGCCCTCAGGCTGACCGACAGGATCATGCCCGGGAGTCTGGGATGTCCTGGGACACAGGTATGGCAGCCAGGGTCGGGAACCTGCACCTCCATTCCCGGACTCATCTTGTGACTTAAACTGTGCCCAGGGAGTGAGATACGGGGAGGCAGACACCCATTGATAGACCCAGACAGACACACCCAGGCAGACATAGACAGTGAGACATTGACACACAGAGAGACAGAGAGAAAGAGAGAGGCAGAGGCAGACATCCATAGATACACAGAGACAGATACACACAGCCACACACAGTGAGACACAGGGAGACAGATAGACACCCGTAGATACACAGAGACAGACACGCACAGTCAAACATAGACAGTGAGACACAGAGAGAGACAGACACAGGGAGAGAAATATAGACAGCCATAGATACACACACACAGTCAGACACAGACACTGAGACACAGACAGACACAGAGAGACAGATAGAAAGAGAGACAGACACACAGTCACAGAAACACAATCAGACAGACACATACAAACAAACACACACAACTAAACATACAGAGAGTCACACATACACACACACACACACACACACACACAAAGACAGGCGCACATAGGCAGACACACAGGCACAACAGTCAGACAAAGACAGTCAAACTCACACACAGGTAGACACAGTCAGGCACTGACACAGACAGGCGCTCAGGAAGACACAGACGGACAGAGAGGAAAACACACAAACATTGAAAGTCAGACATACAGAGATAGAGACAGGCACACTGACAGATGCAGAGTGAGAGAGGGGGAAATATACAGAGGGTCAACACGACATTCACCCAGAGGAAGCCTTGGCCCACTGCCCGGGCACTCCCACCCTCTGCCTGAAGATGCTGCTCCGATTGGGAAACATTCCCAGAGATTGCGGGCAGCTTGGATCAGGTGTGAGAGGGGTGAGATCAGAGCCACTCATGCAGATTCCACCCACACTCCTCATGGGGTAGGACAAGGGGGAAGGATGACAGGATAGTGACTGGGATCGGACAATCCAGTTGATTTAATTCCTTGCGCTGATTGTCAGATACTGAGACCAACTGTAGCACAACCCCTGTCATGTCTTTTAAAAAATTCTTTCATGGGATGTGGGGCATTGCGAGCAAGGCCAGCATTTGTTACCCATCCCTAATTACCCTTGAACTGAGTGGTTTGCCACACCAATGCAGAGGGCAATTAAGGGTCAACTACAAACACTCCCAGGACAGGTACAGCACGGGGTTAGATACAGAGTAAAGCTCACTCTACACTGTCTCCATCTAACACTCCCAGGACAGGTACAGCACGGGGTTAGATACAGAGTAAAGCTCCCTCTACACTGTCCCCATCAAACACACCCAGGGCAGGTACAGCACGGAGTTAGATACAGAGTAAATCTCCCTCTACACCGTCTCCATCAAACACTCCCAGGACAGGTACAGCACGGGGTTAGATACAGAGTAAAGGTCCCTCTACACTGTCCCCATCAAACACTCCCAGGGCAGGTACAGCACGGGGTTAGGTACAGAGTAAAGCTCCCTCGATACAGTCCCCATCAAACACTCCCAGGTCAGGTACAGCATGGGGTTAGATACAGACTAAAGCTCCATCTATACTGTCCCCATCAAACACTCCCAGGACAGATACAGCACGGGGTTAGATACAGAGTATAGCTCCCTCTACACTGTCCCCATCAAACACTCCTAGGACAGGGACAGCACGGGGTTAGATACAGAGTAAAGCTCCCTCTACACTGTCCCCATCAAACACTCCCAGGACAGGTACAGCACGGGGTTAGATACAGAGTAAAGCTCCTTCTTCATTGTCCCCATTAAACACACCCAGGACAGGCACAGTTTGGGGTTAGATACAGAGTAAAGCTCCCTCTACACTGTCCCCATCAAACACTCCCAGGACAGGTACAGCACGGGGTTAGATACAGAGTAAAGCTCCCTCTACACTGTCCCCATCAAACACTCACCAGGACAGGGACAGCACGGGGTTAGATACAGAGTAAAGCTCCCTCTACACTTTCCCCATCAAACACTCCCCAGGTCAGGTACAGCACGTGGTTAGATACAGAGTAAAGCTCCTTCTACACTGTCCCCATCAAACTCTCCCAGGACAGGTACAGCACGGGGTTAGATACAGAGTAAAGCTCCCTCTACACTGTCCCCATCAAACACTCCTAGGACAGGGACAGCACGGGGTTAGATACAGAGTAAAGCTCCCTCTACACTGTCCCCATCAAACACTCCCAGGACAGGTACAGCACGGGGTTAGATACAGAGTAAAGCTCCTTCTTCATTGTCCTCATTAAACACACCCAGGACAGGCACAGTTTGGGGTTAGATACAGAGTAAAGCTCTCTCTACACTGTCCCCATTAAACACTCCCTGGACAGGTACAGCACGGGGTTAGATACAGAGTAAAGCTCCCTCTACACTGTCCCCATCAAACACTCCCAGGACAGGTAAAGCACGGGGTTAGGTACAGAGTAAAGCATCTCTTCATTGTCCCCATCAAACACTCCCAGGACAGATACAGCACGGGGTTAGATACAGAGTAAAGCTCCCTCTACATTGTCCCCATTAAACACACCCAGGCCAGGCACAGTTTGGGGTTAGATACAGAGTAAAGCTCCCTCTACACTGTCCCCATCAAACACTCCCAGGACAGGTACAGCACGGGGTTAGATACAGAGTAAAGCTCCTTCTTCATTGTCCCCATTAAACACACCCAGGACAGGCACAGTTTGGGGTTGGATACAGAGTAAAGCTCCCTCTACACTGTCCCCATCAAACACTCCCAGGACAGGTACAGCACGGGGTAAGATACAGAGTAAAGCTCCCTCTACACTGTCCCCATCAAACACTCACCAGGACAGGGACAGCACGGGGTTAGATACACAGTAAAGCTCCCTCTACACTTTCCCCATCAAACACTCCCAGGTCAGGTACAGCACGTGGTTAGATACAGAGTAAAGCTCCTTCTACACTGTCCCCATCAAACTCTCCCAGGACAGGTACAGCACGGGGTTAGATACAGAGTAAAGTTCCCTCTACACTGTCCCCATCAAACACTCCTAGGACAGGGACAGCACGGGGTTAGATACAGAGTAAAGCTCCCTCTACACTGTCCCCATCAAACACTCCCAGGACAGGTACAGCACGGGGTTAGATACAGAGTAAAGCTCCTTCTTCATTGTCCTCATTAAACACACCCAGGACAGGCACAGTTTGGGGTTAGATACAGAGTAAAGCTCTCTCTACACTGTCCCCATTAAACACTCCCTGGACAGGTACAGCACGGGGTTAGATACAGAGTAAAGCTCCCTCTACACTGTCCCCATCAAACACTCCCAGGACAGGTAAAGCACGGGGTTAGGTACAGAGTAAAGCATCTCTTCATTGTCCCCATCAAACACTCCCAGGACAGATACAGCACGGGGTTAGATACAGAGTAAAGCTCCCTCTACATTGTCCCCATTAAACACACCCAGGCCAGGCACAGTTTGGGGTTAGATACAGAGTAAAGCTCCCTCTACACTGTCCCCATCAAACACTCCCAGGCCAGGTACAGCACGGGGTTAGATACAGAGTAAAGCTCCCTCTACACTGTCCCCATCAAACACTCCCAGGACAGAAAAAGCACGGGGTTAGATACAGAGTAAAGCTCCCTCTACACTTTCCCCGTCAAACACTCCCAGGACAGGTACAGCACGGGGTTAGATACAGAGTAAAGCTCCTTCTACACTGTCCCCATCAAACTCTCCCAGGACAGGTACAGCACGGGGTTAGATACAGAGTAAAGCTCCCTCTACACTGTCCCCATCAAACACTCCCAGGACAGGGACAGCACGGGGTTAGATAGAGTAAAGCTCCCTCTACACTGTCCCCATCAAACACTCCCAGGACAGATACAGCACGGGGTTAGATACAGAGTAAAGCTCACTCTACATTGTCCCCATTAAACACACCCAGGACAGGCACAGTTTGGGGTTACATACAGAGTAAAGCTCTCTCTACACTGTCCCCATCAAAGACTCCCAGGACAGGTACAGCACGGGGTTAGATACAGAGTAAAGCTCCCTCTACACTGTCCCCATCAAATACTCCCAGGACAGGTAAAGCACGGGGTTAGGTACAGAGTAAAGCATCTCTTCACTGTCCCCATCAAACACTCCCAGGACAGGTACAGCACGGGGTTAGATACAGAGTAAAGCTCCCTCTACAATGTCTCCATCAAACACTCCCAGGACAGGTACAGTATGGGGTTAGATACAGAGTAAAGGTTCCTCTACACTGTCCCCATCAAACAGTCCCAGGGCAGATACAGTACAGGGTTATATACAGAGTAAAGCTCCCTCTACACTTTCCCCGTCAAACACTCCCAGGACAGGTACAGCACGGGGTTAGATACAGAGTAAAGCTCCTTCTACACTGTCCCCATCAAACTCTCCCAGGACAGGTACAGCACGGGGTTAGATACAGAGTAAAGCTCCCTCTACATTGTCCCCATCAAAAACTCCCAGGACAGGGACAGCACGGGGTTAGATACAGAGTAAAGCTCCCTCTACACTGTCCCCATCAAACACTCCCAGGACAGATACAGCACGGGGTTAGATACAGAGTAAAGCTCACTCTACATTGTCCCCATTAAACACACCCAGGACAGGCACAGTTTGGGGTTAGATACAGAGTAAAGCTCTCTCTACACTGTCCCCATCAAACACTCCCAGGACAGGTACAGCATGGGGTTAGATACAGAGTAAAGCTCCCTCTCCACTGTCCCCATCAAACACTCCCAGGACAGGTAAAGCACGGGGTTAGGTACAGAGTAAAGCATCTCTTCACTGTCCCCATCAAACACTCCCAGGTCAGGTACACCTCGGGGTTAGATACAGAGTAAAGCCCCCTCTACACTGTCCCCATCAAACACTCCCAGACAGATACAGCACGGGGTTAGATACAGAGTAAAGCTCCCTCTACATTGTCCCCATTAAACACACCCAGGACAGGCACAGTTTGGGGTTAGATACAGAGTAAAGCTCTCTCTACACTGTCCCCATCAAACACTCCCAGGACAGGTACAGCACGGGGTTAGATACAGAGTAAAGCTCCCTCTACACTGTCCCCATCAAACACTCCCAGGACAGGTAAAGCACGGGGTTAGGTACAGAGTAAAGCATCTCTTCACTGTCCCCATCAAACACTCCCAGGTCAGGTACACCACGGGGTTAGATACAGAGTAAAGCCCCCTCTACACTGTCCCCATCAAACACTCCCAGGACAGGTACAGCACGGGGTTAGATACAGAGTAAAGCTCCCTCTACACTGTCCCATCAAACACTCCCAGGACAGGTACAGCACGGGGTTAGGTACAGAGTAAAGCTCCCCTATACTGTCCCCATCAAACACTCCCAGGACAGGTACAGCACGGGGTTAGATACAGAGTAAAGCTCCCTCTACACTGTCCCCATCAAACACTCCCAGGACAGGTACAGCACGGGGTTAGATACAGAGTAAAGCTCCCTCTACACTGTCCCCATCAAACACTCCCAGGACAGGGACAGCACGGGGTTAGATACAGAGTAAAGTTCCCTCTACACTGTCCCCATCCAACACTCCCAGGACAGGTACAGCACGGGTTTAGATACAGAGTAAAGCTCCCTCTACACTGTCCTTATCAAACACTCCCAGGACAGGTACAGCACGGGGTTAGATACAGAGTAAAGCTCCCTCTACAGTGTCCCCATCAAACACTCCCAGGACAGGTACAGCACGGGGTTAGATACAGGGTAGAGCTCCCTCTACACTGTGCTGTTACACAACAAGTACAGCCACCATTGGCCTCCTCTCTCTTAACTGTCCAAAACACTTTTCCAATGGGAGAGCCAAATATCTGATGGAACTTTCTCTAACCGAGAGCCTGTAAATTCCTCACCGCCCTCACCATGAGCTCCTAGTTTAATCATCCACAGAGCTGTTCTCAGCACTGGGTGATGTATTTAGCCGTGTGATATATACAACAGGATTCTCAGTGCTCTGAGGGCGATGTATTAATTCAGGTCTCATCCTGTTGTCTCTCTCTCTCTCTCTCATCGCCGTGATTTTGGATAATGCCAATCCTTGTCCATCTTTCCCCCCGTTGGTGCGTTGACACCCGCCTTTGGCACGTTCCCATTTTAATCATTCCCCTCAGCGTTCCCTGCTGCCCGTCTCCCAGGGGGCCTTGAGTTTGGTGCCAACATCCCTTGTCGGACTCCCTATTCTGGACTTGGAAGTTTCTCTCTCTCGGCGGGAGGCCTGCGGCCTCAGTCTGCATTTTGAAGGCGTCGCCTAGGCAACTGGGGCTTAGCACTTGGAAGTCATTCTGGAATTTTGGTTGGTTTGCCCCTCGACGGGCTGGCAGGCAAGGGTAAGGAAGGGTAAGTGGGATCATTGGAGCGGGTTTTCCACAGATTGTGTGCGTCGGGCGAGAGTCAGCGACAAATTGTCCCTGATGGAGGGGCTGGGCCTGTCTCTTTCGTCCCTTCCAGTTCTTGGTTTCTGAGCGATGGGTGCATGGATATCAATAAACAGGTGAATAAGAACAGATTCTCCCCTGGGTTCTGCACCGTCATCCTGTGACCCCAGTGGAAAAACACGTCGAGCGTCAAGTGCCAGTGAAGGGCCCTGCTTTGTCCTCCGCGGGTGGCCACAACCCCGCCTGTCCCACGGGCAAGCCCTTCAGCGCTCGCTTGCCGCGTTCTCTCAATCGCCGATTGGGCAGTTCAGTGTCACGTGATGCAGGGGTTGAGGGGGGTCCTCGGCTCCCAATGCCACGTTGATGGGCCTCAGGCGTCTTTTTACCCTCGCTGCGATGTGCGGGTTTCCCGAAGGCTTATTCTGCTTCAGTGTAGGTAAAATGATGATTGGGTGAGGGGGGTGGTCCAGTAGGAAAGAGAGGGGGTGGGGGTGCAGGGGTGGGGGGGGTATTGGTGAGTAGAAGGGGTGGGTAGTCATGGCGATTTACAATCCAGGCTCCCCGAGCCCCAGCTGAGAGCCGACGACCTAGGCCTGAGGGCCTGGTCCGTGGAGTTCAAAGGTCGCGCTTACTTGTGGGGAAGGCGACCGTGCCCTTTGCTCCTGGGTTGTCGGGGGGGTGGTGGGGGATGGAACGGGCACTGTCAAATCGCCGTGTCCCATAGGACGGTGTGCTGCCGCTGGCACGGGGGTGTCCCAGACTTCCGAGAATCCAAACCCTTTCTCCAGCTCGGAAGGATGGGCATACTGTCCTGTTTGCATAGGCTCCTCTCCGGCCTCCTCCGCGCCTTGATCTCCTTGCACAGGCACCGCTTGCGCTCGATAACTTCCAGAAGCTTCCCGTCCTTCTCCTTCGGCCCTGGCTGCTGGTGGAGGCCCTGCGGAGCCGAAAGGGAATTCGTCTAAAAGCTTTTAGTTTTTAATTTTTAAGCAACACCCAACGGCAAAGCCAGGCTTGAGACTTAAGGGGGTGGGGGGGCGGGGGGTTGTGTTAAGTGCTGGTCTTTTGTACCCCTAACATTTCAGAACAAAGTTCCCAGGTCACACGTGCCAACATCCCCTTTAAGATGCCGCAGGGCAACCTTAAAGGGACCACGCGCTGCACCAATCAGGATCCTCACAATAACCCCTCAGTCCTGGGCCCCGCACACCCCAGGAAGGATTTATTTACCTTGGAGGGAGGGGGGTAGGGGGCAGTGCAGATTCACCCGAATGATCCCGGGGCTCAGAGGGTTAAACTCCGAGGACAGGTTACACAGGCCGGGTTTATGTTCCCTCCAGTTCAGAAGGTTAAGGGGTGATCAATCGAGGGGTGTAAGATGATTAAAAGATTCGATAGGGTCGATAGAGAGAAACTATTTCCTCTGGTGGGGGGGTGGGAGGAGAGGAGGGGGTGAAGTCCAGGACAAGCGGGGAAAATTCGAGCCAGGCCGTTCGGGGGGTGATGTCAGGGAGCACTTCCTCACACACACAGGGGAGTGGAAATCTGGAACTCTCTCCCCCATAAACCTGGTGAGGCTAGAGGGGGTCAGTTGGAAAAAAGTCAGAACCGAGCCTGATAGATTTCTGTTGGGTAAGGGGGTTTAAGGGTTACAGAACCAAGGTCGGTAGCTGGATTAAGACACGGTCCGCCATGATCTAACTGAATGGTGGAACAGGCTCCTGAATGGCCTCCTCCTGTTCCTGTGTAAAAGGTTAGCCAATAGAGATGCCAATCTTGTTCTTACAGCAAATTTTAAAAAGGCCATTCGGCCCATCTGCTCCGTGCTGGTGTTTCTGCTCCACACGAGCCTCCTCCCACTCCCCTCTCATCCCCCCCTATCAGCCTATTCTTCTATTCCTTTCTCCCTCATGTGTTTATCCAGCTTCCTCCTTAAATGTATCGATACTATTCACCTCGACCACTCCCTGTGGGAGCGAGTTCCACATTCTCCCCACTCTCTGGGTAAAGGAGTTTCTCCTGAATTCCCCATTGGGTTTATTAGTGACTCTCTTATACTGATGGCCCCGAGTTCTGGTCTCCCCACCCCCCCAACAAGTGGAAACATCTTCTCTACGTCGACCCCATCGAAACCCCTTCAGAATTTTAAAGACCTCGATCGGGTCACCCCCTCGGACCCTCTCACATCGAGAGAAAAGAGCCCCAGCCTGTTTAGCCTTTTCTGATAGTTATAACCTCTCAGTTCTGGTATCATCTTTGTAAATGATTTCTGCACTTTCTCCAGCCTCTATATCCTTATAAACTACTCGACTTGGAACTCGGTTGCAGCAGGAGATTTTTTTAAACTTGTTCACGGGATGTAGGCGTCGCTGGCTAGGTCAGTATTAATTGCCCCTTGAGAAGGTGGGGGTGAGCTGCCTTCTTGAACCGCTGCAGTCCATGTGGTGTAGGTACACCCACAGTGCTGTTAGGGAGGGAGTTCCAGGATTTTGACCCAGTGACAGTGAAGGAACGGTGATATATTTCCAAGTCAGGATGGTGAGTGACTTGGAGGGGAACTTCCAGGTGGTGATGTTCCCATGTGTCTGCTGCCCTTGTCCTCCTAGGTGGTAGTGGTCGTGGGTTTGGAAGGTGCTGTCGAAGGAGCCTTGGTGAGCTCCTGCAATGCATCTTGTAGATGGTACACACACTGCTGTTACTGTGCGTCGGTGGTGGAGGGAGTGAATGTTTGTGGATGGGGTGCCAATCAAGCGGCTGCTTTGTCCTGGATGGTGTCGAGCTTCTTGAGTGTTGTGGGAGCTGCACTCATCCAGGCAAGTGGGGAGTATTCCATCACACTCCTGACTTGTATCTTGTAGATGGTGGACAGGCTTTGGGGAGTCAGGAGGTGAGTTACTCATTGCAGGATTCCCAGCCTCTGACCTGCTCTTGTAGCCACAGTATTTATATGGCTAGTCCAGTTCAGTTTCTGGTCAATGGTAACCCCCAGGATGTTGATAGTGGGGAATTCAGCAATGGTAATGCCATTGAATGTCAAGGGGTGATGGTTAGATTCTCTCTTGTTGGAGATGGTCACTGCCTGGCACTTGTGTGGCACAAATGTTACTTGCCACCTATAAGCCCCAAAAATGGCACCTCCAACAGTGCAGCATACCCTCAGTACCACACTGGGAGTGTCGGCCTGGACTATGTGTTCAAGTCTCTTGGGTGGATCTTGAACTCATGACCTCTGACTCAGAGGTGAGGGAGAGGTATCAGCTGAGCTGACCCATGACTGACACTAACTCAGGGTAGGAGTGCTGCATTGTCAGAGGTGCCGTGCCTTGGGTGAAATGTTAAACATCCCTCAGCCACCGGAAGATTGGGGTCTTGGATTGGCTTCCCTCTACTGACCAACCCCACTGAAAACTCTCTAACTCTTCATTTCTCTGAAATACTATTTGTGGGGCACCGATTAGCTGCCACATTTCCTGGATTACACCAGTGACCTCGCTTATGAAGCAATTCATTGGCTGTATAACACTTTGAGACCTCCTTTCCCTCTGCCTCTCCGTCCAAATATCTGTTTACCCTCTCTCCCTGATTCTTTAAAGTTGTGCTAGCGCTCTCTCTCTCTCTCCCTCTGTCTCTCTCTCTCTCTCCCTCTGTCTCTCTCTCTCTCTCTCCCTCTCTGTCTCCCTCTCTCTCTCTCTCCCTCTGTCTCTCTCTCTCTCCCTCTGTCTCTCTCTCTCTCTCCCTCTGTCTCTCTCTCCCTCTGTCTCTCTCTCTCTGTCTCCCTCTGTCTCTCTCTCTCCCTCTCTCTCTCTCTGTCTCTCTCTCTCTCTCTCTCTCCCTCTGTCTCTCCCTCTGTCTCTCTCTCTCTCTGTCTCCCTCTGTCTCTCTCTCTCTGTCTCCCTCTGTCTCTCTCTCTCTCCCTGTCTCTCTCTCTGTCTCTCTCTCCTTCTGTCTCTCTCTCTCTCTCCCTCTGTCTCTCTCTCTCTCTGTCTCTCTCTCTCTCTCTCTCTCCCACCATCTCTCTCTCTCTCTCTCCCTCCCTCTGTCTCTCTCTCTCTCTCCCTCTGTCTCTCTCTCTCTCTCTCTCTCCCTCTGTCTCTCTCTCTCTCTCCCTCTGTCTCTCTCTCTCTCTCTCTCCCTCTGTCTCTCTCTCTCTCTCTCTCCCTCTGTCTCTCTCTCTCTCTCTCTCCCTCTGTCTCTCTCTCTCTCTCTCTCCCTCTGTCTCTCTCTCTCTCTTTCTGACTCTCTGTCGCCGTCTCTCTGTCTCCCTCTCTCTGTTCATGACCCTGTCTCTCAGGGCGAGACTTCCTATCCCCGCCGTAGTGTGACATTCTGGGGGTGAGGGGGGATCTGGTGGGGCAGCCAAAAGCCCATTGACTTTTTGGTGAAGCCGGAAAATCTCGGCAACGGGCGAGGCTGGAAAATCCCAGTCTCTGTCTCCCTGTCTCCCTCTGTTTCTCACTCTCTCTCACTCTCTGTTTCTCATTCACTGTTTCTGTCTCTGATCTGTTGTTTCTCATTCACTCTCTCTCTTTTGGTCTCTGTCTCTCACACTCTGTCTATCTTCTATTTTCTCTCCGCCTCTCCGCGTCTCTGTCTCTCTCTCTCTATCTGTCTCTCTGTCTTTCTGCATTTCTCATTCACTCTGTCTCTCTCTCCCTCTCTCTCTCTTTCTTATTCACTTTCTTTCTCTCTTTAAGAACTAGGAGCAGGAGTTGGCCATTCAGCCCCTCGAGCCTGCCCCACCATTCAATATGATCATGGCTGATCTCATTTCGGCCTCAACTCCAATTTCCCGCCCTCTCCCCATAACCTTTCAACCCGTTACATTTCTCCCTGTCTCTCCCCCTTCTCTGTCTCTCTCTCTCTCTCTCTCTCTGTTTCTCTCTTTCATCCCCTCTCTGTCTGGTTCCGACAGGTTGGAAGTCCGTACACATTGGCCTACCTGGCTCGGGCTCTCCCGGGATTGGCTGCACTGTCGCTGCAGGTGAGCCAGGGGGTGACGCACACCTGAAGTGGAGGCTGAGCGGCCGAGGCGATGTCCGAGAGCAGAATCTGCAGAGAAAGTCAGAGGAAAGCATTAGCCAGAGACGCCGGAAAATTCCATACCTTATCGGTAACTCGCTGAGAGTGGGGATGGATTGCCTTGACTTGATCTGACCCTAGGGATGGTGCAGTCCACATTGAGAGGGGATAATCTTCTTCTATTCATTCTTGGGATATTGCCCCACCCCCTTTTTGGGCCTGAAAGTGGTTTGATACATCAACAACTTGCATTTATATAGCACCTTCAGCATAGGAGAATATCCCAAGATGCTTCACAGGAGCGCTAGCGAGCGGAATTTGGCACTGAGCCCTAGGAGGAGACATGAGGGACAGGAGGCCCAAAGCTTGGTCAAAGAGGTCAGTTTTAAGGAGGAGAGAGGGAGGTGGAGAGGTTCGGGGAGGGAATTCCAGAGCTCAGGGCCCCCCCAGGCAGCTGAAAGCACGGCCGCCGATGGTGGGGCGATGGGAATCGGGAGGGGACGTGCAAGAGGCTGGAATTGGAGGAGCGCAGAGATCTCGGAGGGATGGAGGTGATTATAGAGATAGGGAGGGGGGCAATGTCATGGAGGGATTTAAAACATTGTAAAACCGAGGTGTTGATTGGCCGGGAACATAGGAACAGGAGGAGGCCATTCGGTCCGTTCAATGTGCTCCTCCATTCAATGTGATCATGGCTGATCCTCTACCTCAATGCCACTTTCCCTCACTATCCCCATATCCCTTAATGTCATTAGTCTCCAGAAATCTATCGAGTTGTCTTGAACCTGCTCAATGACTGAGCCTCCACAGCCCTCTGGGGGAGAGAATTCCAAAGCTTCACCACCCTCTGAGTGAAGAGATTCCTCCTCATCTCAGTCCTAAATGGCCGACCCCGTATCCTGAGACTGTGTCCCCTGGTTCTAGACTCACCAGCCAGGGGGGAAATCATCCTATCCACACCTACCCTGTCAGGCTCTGTAAAAATCCTGTAAGTTTTAATGAGATCACCTCTCATTTTTTAAAACTGTAAAGAATACAGGCCCAGTTTCCTCAATCACTCCGCTTAAGACAATCCCGCCACCCCAGGGATTAGTCTGGTGAATCTTTGCTGCACTCCCTCTATGGCAAGTATATCCTTCCTTAGATAAGGAGACCAAAACTGTACACAACACTCCAGGTGTGGCTTCAACAAGGCTCTGTCCAATTGCAGCAAGACATCTTTACTCCTGCACTCAAATCCCCTCGCGTTGAAGGCCAACATACCATTTGCCTTCCTAATTGCCTCCTGCACCTACATGCTAACTTATTATTCATTCATGGGATGTGGGCATCACTGGCTAGGCCAGCATTTATTGCCCATCCCTAATTGTCCCTGGTCAGAGGGCATTTAAAGAGTCAACCCCATTGCTGTGGGTCTGGAGACAGGTGAGGAGGGCAGATTTCCTTCCCTAAAGGGGCATTAATGAGCCAGATGGGTTTTTACAACAATCGGCACTAGTTTCATGGTCACCATCAGACCATCTGCCGTGGTGGGATTTGAACCCAGGTCCCCAAAGCATTAGCCTGGGTCTCTGGGAATACTAGTCCAGCGACAATATGTCCGGGAGATTTTCTGTATCTTCTTCAGTGAAGACAGACTCAAAGTAGTTGTGTAGTTTCTCCGCCATTTCCCTGCTCTCCGTTTATAAATTCTCCTGTCTCCGCCTGTAATGGGCCCACGTTTGCCCCCGATAATCTTTCCCTTTACACGTCCCGTGGGAAGTTTTTACATTCTGCCTCTGTGTTCCGCCCCAGCTTGCGTTCATATCCTCCTCTCCCTTTTCGCTATCGGTCCCTTGGTCCTCCTTTGCTGGATTCTAAACTGCTGCCAATCCTCAGGCCTCCCGCCTTTCCTGGCAGCCTGGTCAGCCATTTTGGTGTGACCCGGCGTAACCTTTGACCTGAGCTGAAGTGTGCAGGCGGAGGGGAAGCTGGGAGACGAAGGGCAGGGTTTTCCCGGCACTACCCCAATCCTGGGATCGTCCAGCCCCACCCAAAAACCAATGGGCTTTTGGCTGGGCCCACCCAACGACAGGGCTGGAAAATCCAGGCCTAAGTGCCTCATTAGGGCCTCTTAAGGGGGGCAACTAAGACTCAACGGCATTGGCCTGGGACTGGAGTCACATGTAGCTCGGTCCAGGTAAAGACACGTGGCTTCCCTCCCTGAGAGGACATCTCGGATTCTGAGGGGGGGGCGGGTAGGGGGCTTGACAGGGTGGACGCTGAGGGAAGGTGGGGGAGCCTAGAACTACGGGGAGCGGTTTCAAAATAAGGGGCCTCCCGTTTAGGACGGAGGTGAGGGGGAATTCCTCCTCTCAGAGGGTCATTCGTCTGTCGAATTCTCTCTCCCCCCCCAGAGAGCAGTGGAGGCCGGGTTACTGGATATCTTCAAGCCTGGGTTAGACAGGTTGTTGACTGATGAGGGGAGTCAAGGCTTATAGGGGGGGTGGGGGGGGCGGGCAGGAAAGTGGAGCTGAGGCCACAATCAGATCAAGCAGGCCCAAGGGGCCGAATGGCCTACTCACCACTGTCTCCACAGAGTTAGAGCGCTCTGATTGGTCGATCTCCCTATACAGGGGGAGTCAAAGGTTACGCTTCAGGTAGACGGGAATTAGTTGGGAATGTGGGGTGGTGTTGGGGGTGGGGAGTAGTGGGGGGGGGGGCGGGGGTTATAATCGGACCTGAGATTGCTGACACAATTCAGTCAGTAATTTAAGTGATTTGCCAGAACGATACCTTAACTTTGATATCTTGGCTTAAATTACAAGGAGAGATTAGACAAATCAGGGCTCTACTCCTTGAAATTTAGAAGGTTAATAAGATCAGAGAATTAGGAGCAGGAGTAGGTCATTCGGCCCCTCGAACCTGCTTGATTGCTTAATCTGATTGTGGCCTTAAGCCCATTATCCTGTCTGCACCCCCCCCGACCCGGTAACCCTTGTCTCCCTTGTCGAACAACAACTCAGTCTCCACTGCTGAATTCCACAGATTAACGCACTTCTGAGAGAGAAAAAGACTTCAAAGTGTCTCATTTCTTCGTTTTCCATTATTAACTCCCCAGTCTCACCTTTGAAGGGACCCCCGCTCACTTTAGCTACTCCCTTCCTTTTTTAATTCCCTTTTGGAAGCCTCACCAGCTGCTTTGATATTTCTTGCCAGCTTTCTCTCAAGCCTCCAATTTCCCACCCCCTCCCCTCTTTATTGTTTTTTTCAAAGGGTGATTTAACTTCAAGACGCTAAGGAGAACAGGTAGGGCTGGTAGAGGGAAGCTGTTTCTGCTGGCTGGGGGAGTCTAGGGCTCGGGGGCAGAGCCAGACCATTAAGGAGTTAAATTAGGAAATACTTCTACACACAAACGGTGGCGAAAGTTCGGATCTCTCTCCTGGAAACGGCAATTGACGCTGGATCAGTTGTAAATTTTGAATTTGAGGTTGATCGAGTTTTGCTCAGCAATTGTACTGAGGGATATGGGACAAAGGCAGGTAAATTAAGTTATGTCACAGATCAGCCATGGTCTGATTGACAGGCAGAAGAGAATAGAGGGGCCGAATGGCCTCCCCCCTGTTCCTATGCTCCTTTTATCTTTTTGTAGTACTTAAATGTATTATTTTTCGTAGTTAAGCGCCTCTGCTGGCTGGAGGCTGTAAGTACGGTGTGACACGTTTACATAGGAATTTACAATGAGAAAAAAAATGGAGACCAACGTGTGACAGAAAGCAGGGTGTGAGATTGCGTCGACAGGGATGTGCGCTCGGTTTAGTAAGGTGGCTAACGTTGAGTTTTGCCTGAGGGAGCTGCCTCTTACTGAAAGGGGCTCACAAGCCTTGAAAGCATGGAGGGGGGGGGCGGGGGGGAGGGGAAATTAATCTGAACTGACTCTTGCGTGGCAGAGTTCATGTGGATGATCTGGAGCGCCTGTGGCTAGGGGAGAGAGGCTACACTTCAGCTGGTGGTAGTCTCAGATACTGTCAAACAAATCAGCTGAGGATCTCACTCCTGATCAGCAGCCATGGCTGGTGGTGATGCCTCACACAGTCGTTCAGCTTGGCTGTCCGGGGTTGCGCGCAGCACACGGACAATCGGGAGCGGCACACGGAGCAGCAAAGGGTGGGGTGTGGGAAGGGGGAGGGGTAGAGATGGGGAGTGTCAGTCTGGCCCCTTTGTGGAGGGGGGCCAACCAGTGAGCCAATCACATCTAGGGTAGCTGGCTGCCCTACCTACGCTCCGTTGGCATGCCATCGGGCAGGGCTGGGGCAGCCCCGATCGCGAGGGCCCCTTGACCGAAGAGCCGTCCTGTCCCTGAGATTTCACCGGTATTCCAGAAGCCTTCTCCTCCTTATCCAGGGAATCGCTGGCCCCACTCCAGCCGGGGGCGCCTCCTGCTGGTGAAGCGGAAGCAATGTCAGGCCGTTCAGCAAGAGGGCACACTCAACAAAAACAACAACTTGCCTTTAGATAGCGCCTTTGACGTAGCAGGGCTCTGGGGGAAAGAGCAGAGCGGGGCTAATTGGATAGCTCTTACAAAGGGCTGAATGGCCTCCTTCTGTGCTGTTGCACTTTGAGAAGGTGCCTTGGAGAGTGGGCTAGTACAGACACACTCTGGGTGTCGGAGGGTCAGCCTTGTACTGGGAGGGAGGGAGAGGTTCTGGAGATAAGATCTAAAGACTCACCCCCCCGCCCCATCCCGCCTCTCCCTACCCTGGAAAGGAGGCTCTGTGCAGATATTGGAGGAAGTGCAGGCCCAGCTGTGATGCCTCCTACAGTTAAATGGCGAAGCCTGAGCCAGGCCTGCTGGCTTCTGCGACACCTGCACCCCGAGGGGAGGAGGAGACTCGGACACGCCGACTCTCGCCATTGGTAAGGCAGGAATAGGTTCTGCAAGGCCGAGTTTGTATTGGCCGCAAAGCTGACCAATCAGCAGCCTGGACTTGGCTTGGTGGGTCAACGTCAGGCTCCAATGGGAGCACAGCCATCGAGGGGGGGTTAAGGTTCATTGCGTTTCTCCTGCTGCCTCCTGGCTTGACCTGGAGGTGATGCCTCTGACCTATTCTCACCTATCAGCACAGGAACACGCCAACAGACAGAGGAACACGCCAACAAACAGAGGAACACGCCAACAGACAGAGGAACATGCCAACAGACAGAGGAACATGCCAACAGACAGAGGAACACGCCAACAGACAGAGGAACACGCCAACAGACAGAGGAACACGCCAACAGAGGAACACGCCAACAGAGGAACACGCCAACAGACAGAGGAACACACCAACAGACGGAGGAACATGCACACAGACGGATAGACACGCGTGACTGGATAACCACCAAGAACTGGAACCCTGGCTCAATGACCCCTTCGCTTGCCCAGAGGCAGAGGGCCTATGGTGGCTCGCCGCTGACCCCTGATCCCCTTCACCAACCCCCCCCCACCACCCCCTCACCTCCCCCAACCACCTCCCCTGACAATCAGCAAGGTCACAGGTCAGAGGGCAGGGAGCCAACCTCAGTGTCTGCCCCCCTCCCCACCCCCGGATCAACTCTTGGAGCCAATCGGATCACCGGCTCCCTGTTGCTAAGCTGGGGGCTGAGGAGAGGGATGGTGTTCCGGAATGTTCCAGACCACCCGAACCATGGCTGTTGACATGGGCTGGGCGAGGGGAGCGGGGATGGAAACCTGGCTGAAAAATCACATCCCCCCCCACCCCCAAAACACCACCTGCCCCCCCACCCCCACCCCCCAAGCCCCGTGCATTGTCTCCGAACGTTGTCGCCCATTGGAGGTGGATAATTGCCCCCCTCACTGGGCACCAAATGGTCTCACCTTCGAGGTCCTGTGCCTTCCGGCCGCAGGACAGGTTCCACTGCCAGCTGTGGCCGGCGCTGGCCAGACCCTCCCCGGCAGTGGGGGGGCTCCGGGCCTCGATGTTGGTCACCGCCCGTGAGCAGCAGACGCTGGCGAAGCCTGGGGCCCGGTCCTGTCCTTGGGTCTTCACCGTCGAGTGGTAGGCGGCCGGGCAGATCTTCTGGGCGCCGCCGGCCTTGAGGCTGTCGTAGGCCGGGGGCCGCTTGCAGGCCAGCGGGAGGTAAGGCCACACCATGGAGCCGGGGGCGGGCAGGCCGGTGTGGTCCAGTAGGCCGTGGGCCATTGGCATCTTGTAGAGGCCCGAGAGGGGCCTCGGGCCAACCCCGGCCTTGCTGACCGAGCAGAAGATGCTCTGGAGGCTGGGGAGTTCCTTGTCCGCTTTCTGGTCGCCGGGAAGCTGGGCCAGCAGCGAGTGGGTGGTCACCTTGACCGAGGAGGAGACGATGCTGAAGGAGGCAGCTGGCTTCTCCCTCTCCGCCTTCTGGTAGCCGTGCGCCGGGTGGGCCGCCAGCGCCGAGGGGCCCAGGGCCTTCATGGTGTGGGAGGTGGGCAGCTCCCGCTCGGGCCGGTGCTGAGCCGAGGCCTGAGGGGGGAGGGGGGTCGAGTGGCTCCTGGCCCGGCCCGAGGGCGCCAGGGGGCCCCCCTGAGTCAGGGGGCCCTCCTCCCTCGGCGCCCTGGGGGGAGGGGGCTGCTGCTGATGCGCTGGGGGGCCGCCCGGGGGATGCGCCCCGGGGTCACCGGGCTGCGGGACGGGGAGCTTGGAGCCGGGCTGGTTGGCCAGGGTCGCCAGCGCCCTGTAGGTCTTCTGGGAGGCGGGCTGGGGGAAGGCCAGGAGGGGCGGGCGGTGGAGGAGGAGGTTCGGGAAGGGGGGAGGAATGGCGTGGGGCGGGGCCTTGGGGTCGGGCTGGTGAGGGGCCTTGGAGCCCCCTTGGCCGAAAGCCCCTGGGGCGCCGGGTTTGGACAGGGAGAACTTGCTCCATTTCAGCTCGCGGGTGCCCTCCTCGGGCAGCGGGTACTTCATCTCCTCGTAGATGGCCTCGCCGTGGTCCGAGTCCTCGTCGGCCGGGCCCTGCTCCTTCAACACGTCGCCCACCATCTCGATGTAGACCGGCTCCTCTTCCCCCTCCTCCTCCTCCTCCCTCCTCCTCCTCCCCTCCCCCTCCTCCTCCTCCTCCTCCTCCCCCGAGCCCCGGGGAGGGTCAGCGGAGGGGCCGAACCTGGGGCCGGGCGCCCCGGGGGTCAGGGCTGATCCTCCGTCGAAGGAGACGGAGAGCTGGGTGTTGGGGCTGCGTTTCGGCTTGAGGGGCGGGATCCTCCGGCCGCCGTCGCCCCCCTCGAAACCCGGCCTCTGCGTCGCTGGAAGAGAAAGAGAAGGGAGGGAGGGTGAGTTCCGCTTCCCGGGGCAAAGGGACATTTGCGCCACTGAAAGAGAAAGCTTGTATTTCTGTAGCGCCTTTCACCACCTCGGAACGCCCCCAAAATGCTCGTCGACGAAAGTACTTCTACCCGAAGCGTAGGCGGGGAATGGGGCAGCCAATTTGTGCACAGCAAGCTCCCACAAGCAGCAATGGTGATCATGACCAGGCCAAACGTGATTTAGTGATTCGGGCTGAAGGATAAATATTTGCCCCGGACATCAGGGAAACTCCACCCCCACCCACCTACCCACCCAGCTCTCCTTCCAACAGCAGCCGTGGGGCCTGTCGTGTTCGATTGTCCGTGTCTGATTATGTGAGTGTGTTTACTTTTGATGCTCACTGTGCTCGGTTAGTTAATCCCGGGTGTTGCCTCCGAGAAAATTAAATTAACTCGATAAGGTTGGAAGCTAGTGCGAGAAGCTGCTAGAAGGATGGAGCAGACATTTTGAAGCATTGTATATAGAGTTCCTACGCACACAGACATTAGCGCCGTGTCTGCACAGCTCTGGGATGTGAAATGTACGACAGGATTGTCCACTTGAGGGGGCCAGACGGAGACTCAGTTGAACGTGTCATCTGGAAGACAGTGCATCTCCAGCAGTGCAGTGCTCCCTCGGTGTTGCCAAGGGGTCAGCCTTGGTGATAGGCTTGAGTCTCTGGAGTGGGGCCTTCCTTCTGACTGTGGGCCACTGAGTTATGGCTGAGCCACAATCTACAACCGAGCCCAGTTTCTGGTCCTCCGCCACACTAACTGTCAGTGGAGGTGTGAAGGGGACAGTAGGAGATAAGAAACAGGAGCGGAGGGAGGTCATATGGTCTTTTGCCATTCAGTGAGGTCATTGCTAACCTTAACTGACCTCAGCCCCATTTTTCCGCCATAATCCCCAGATCCCTCGATCCCCTTCGAGCGCAAAAAAAATCTATCGACCTCCGTCTTAAACCTACTCAGCGTCTGAACATCCACGGCCCTCTGGGGTAGAGAATTCCAAAGATTCCCGGGCGAAGACATTTCTCCTCAGCACAGTCCTAAATGGCTGGCCCCCTTATCCTGAGACTGCCCACTCCGGGTCCAATTCCACGGATGATCTTAGGGTCAACGGGCTCAATAGGTCTGTCATTAAATTTACAGACCAACCCCAGGTAACTCTGCAGCCCCGTAGCCCAGTAAGGGAACAGATTCAATAGGGGAATTAGATAAATGTTTGATGGGGGGGGTCATGTGCAGGGCTATGGGGCAAAGAGGAGGAGGGAGTGGGGCTAATCTTCCAAAGAGTTGACACAGGTGTGATGGCCTTGTTTGGTAATGGAAGGTTCTATGATTCCTGCCCCACCATATTCCTCCCATCCCCTCCCGCTATGAAAACACACCGAGTTCAATCCCTTCCCTTTACATTCCTCACTCGCTCCCTGGATCAACCCGGATAATTACCCCTTCCCCATCTCGCAGGTGTCACTCAGCCGTCTGTACCAATGAGGAAAAAGCCCAATTTCCTTAACCTTTCAGGTGGCCTCGAATTCCCAACGCTCGGGATTGCCTTCAATGTCCCTTCTGCCCCTGCTGATGCTTCCGGTCAATTGTGGCTTTGAGGAGACTCTCCCAATCCCTGTAAAAACTCCTCCAACCCTCCGAGACTGCCACACTCCAACAGTTCAGGCCCACTTGCACAGCCCCCAGTTTCCCCAGCACCTCTATTGTGCCATCAGTGGCGATGTTACTTATGGAGGGACATTCCTGGGTTGAGAGAAGGTTCACTGGGCTGATTCCTGGGATGAGGGAGGGTTTATCTTATGAGGAGAGGTTGAGCAGGTTGGGTCTGTACCCATTGGAGTTGGGAAGAATGAGGGGTGACCTTATTGAAAGATAAGATTCTGAGGGGGGCTTGACAGGGGAGATGCTGAGAGGATGTTTCCCCCACCCCCGTGGGGGTATCTAGAATGAGGGACACAGTTTCAGAATGATGGGTCTCCCATTTAAGACGGAGATGAGGAGGAATTTCCTCTCTCTGAGGGTCGATAGTCTGTGGAAGTCTCTCCCCCAGAGAGCAGGGGAGGCCGGGTCACTGAATAGATTCAAGGCTGAGTTAGACAGATTATTGATCAGCAAGAGTTATTGGGGCAGACAGGAAAGTGGGGTTCAGACCAGAAACAGATCAGCCGCGACCTGATCGAGTAGCAGAGCTGACGCAAGGGGCTGAATGGCCTCATCTTGCTCCTGTTTCTTATTACCTTATTCTCTAACCCCGTGCTGTACCTGCCCTGGGAGTGTTTGATGGGGACAGTGTAGATGGAGCTTTACTCTGTATCTAACCCCGTGCTGGACCTGTCCTGGGAGTGTTTGATGGGGACAGTGTAGAGAAGCTTTACTCTGTATCTAACCCCGTGCTGTACCTGTCCTGGGAGTGTTTGATGGGGACAGTGTAGAGAAGCTTTACTCTGTATCTAACCCCGTGCTGTACCTGTCCTGGGAGTGTTTGATGGGGACAGTGTAGAGGGAGCTTTACTCTGTATCTAACCCCGTGCTGTACCTGTCCTGGGAGTGTTTGATGGGGACAGTGTAGAGGGAGCTTTACTCTGTATCTAACCCCGTGCTGTACCTGTCCTGGGAGTGTTTGATGGGGACAGTGTAGAGGGAGCTTTACTCTGTATCTAACCCCATGCTGTACCTGTCCTGGGAGTGTTTGATGGGGACAGTGTAGAGGGAGCTTTACTCTGTATCTAACCCCGTGCTGTCCCTGTCCTGGGAGTGTTTGATGGGGACAGTGTAGAGGGAGCTTTACTCTGTATCTAACCCCGTGCTGTACCTGTCCTGGGAGTGTTTGATGGGGACGGTGTAGAGGGAGCTTTACTCTGTATCTAACCCGGTGCTGTACCTGTCCTGGGAGTGTTTGATGGGGACATTGCAGAGGGAGCTTTACTCTGTATCTAACCCCGTGCTGTACCTGTCTTGGGAGAGTTTGATGGGGACAGTGTAGACGGAGCTTTACTCTGTATCTAACCCCGTGCTGTACCTGTCCTGGGAGTGTTTGATGGGGACAGTGTAGAGGGAGCTTTACTCTGTATCTAACCCCGTGCTGTACCTGTCCTGGGAGTGTTTGATGGAGACAGTGTAGAGGGAGCTTTACTCTGTATCTAACCCCGTGCTGTACCTGTCCTGGGAGTGTTTGATGGGGACATTGCAGAGGGAGCTTTACTCTGTATCTAACCCCGTGCTGTACCTGTCCTGGGAGTGTTTGATGGGGACATTGCAGAGGGAGCTTTACTCTGTATCTAACCCCGTGCTGTACCTGTCTTGGGAGAGTTTGATGGGGACAGTGTAGACGGAGCTTTACTCTGTATCTAACCCCGTGCTGTACCTGTCCTGGGAGTGTTTGATGGGGACATTGCAGAGGGAGCTTTACTCTGTATCTAACCCCGTGCTGTACCTGTCCTGGGCGTGTTTGATGGGGACAGTGTAGAGGGAGCTTTACTCTGTATCTAACCCCGTGCTGTACCTGTCCTGGGAGTGTTTGATGGGGACATTGCAGAGGGAGCTTTACTCTGTATCTAACCCCGTGCTGTACCTGTCCTGGGCGTGTTTGATGGGGACAGTGTAGAGGGAGCTTTACTCTGTATCTAACCCTGTGCTGTACCTGTCCTGGGAGAGTTTGATGGGGACAGTGTAGACGGAGCTTTACTCTGTATCTAACCCCGTGCTGTACCTGTCCTGGGCGTGTTTGATGGGGACGGTGTCGAGGAGGATTTTACTCTAGTAACTGGTTCGATGTTTCTCACCTTTCTCGCCCTTTGGCCCGTGTCCTTCGTCTCCGCTGTTGCTCCTGTCCTCGGGACACAGGCTGAGTTTGGTGGTGGGGTGTCGCCTGGGTTTGGTCGGAGGTTTCCTGGTGCAGGAGTGCTCACCGTTCTCGACACTGCCCACTGAGTGAAGCGACAGGGAGCGGGTGGTCATGCCGCTGGCACACGGGTGTGGCCCATGCTCCTGGGAGACTGGCATGGTCATAAAGCCCATTCGGAAGTGCTTGCGAAAGGATGCAAGATCCCGCACCCTTCCCAGTCCCCCATCCTTACAGACACTTCACCACGAAGCAGCGAGAGGAGAGAGGGAGGCACAGGGAGAGGGGAGGGAAAGAGGGACAAAGGGAGGGAGAGAGGGATGGAGAGTTGGAAAGGGAGAGAGAATGTGGGAGGGAGGGAGATAGAGAGAGAGGGGGAGGATGGGAAAGGGAGAGGGAGACGGAGGGAGAGAGAGGTGGAGACAGAGAGAAGGGAGGGAGAGAGCGAGGGAGAGAGTGTGTGGGAGGGAGGAAGAGGGAGGGAGAGAGGGGGCAAGATGGAGAGACAGATGAAGGGAGGGGGAGAGAGAGAAAGATTGGGGTGAGAGTGAGGAGAAGGGGAGAGAGGGGGAGAAAGAGGAAGGGAGAGAGGGAGGGGAATAGCGAGGAGGGAGGGAGATGGAGGGAGGGAGAGAACGAGTAAGAGGGAGGGAAAGGGGAATGGAGAGGGGGGATGAGATAGAGGGATGGAGGGAGAGAGAGAAGGAATGAGAAGTAGAGAGGGAGAGAGAAGGAATGAGGGAGAAAGGGGGGAGCAAGGGAGAAAGGGAAGGAGGGGTGGGAGGAAAAGAGTGGGAAGGAGAGAGAGTGGGAGGGAGAGGTATAGGAGGGAGTTACGGGCAGGGAAGGAGAGAGAGGGGGGGGAAGGAGGGAGAGAGAGTGAGGAAGAGACAGAATAAGAGAGTCCGGGAGAGGATTATGGTGTAAGGTGGAAAAGAGTAGGGGGAGGGGAAAACAAGTAGCAGGAGATAGTGGGACACACGGGGGGGTGGTAAGGAGAACGGGACAGAGTGAGATGTGAGGGGGAGAGAGAGGGAAGGAGGGAGCGAGTGTGAAAGGGACAAAATAGAAAGGGAGAGAGAGAGAGTGAACAAGAGGGTTTGAAAGAGGCAGAGGGGTAATAGTGAGGGAGAGAGGGAGAGAAGGGGAGAGGGAGAAGGAGAGAGAGGGACAGTGGGGCAGAGAGTGGAAGAGAAAGAGAGTGTAAAATGGAGGGAGAGAGAGGGAGATGGGAGAGAGGCAGAGAAAGAGAAAGAAAGAGAGTGAAAGGAAGGTAGAGCAGGAGGGATAGTGGGAGATATTAGGAGGGCAGCAGGGAGAGAGAGAAGGGAGAGAGAGATAGAGAGGGGGAGAGGGAGAGAGAGGGGGAAGAGAGCGAGGGTGGGAGAGAGAGAAGGGGAGAGAGAGAGAGGAGGACAGAGGTAGAGGGGGAGAGAGGAGTGGGGAGAGAGAAGGGGAGAGAGAGAGAGGAGGACAGAGGTAGAGGGGGAGAGAGAGAGGGGGAGAGAGAGAGGGGGAGAGAGGAGTGGGGAGAGAGAAGGGAGGGAGAGAGAGAGGAGGACAGAGGTAGAGGCAGAGAGAGAGAGCGAGAGGGGGAGAGTGAGAGGGGGAGAGAGAGAGGGGGAGAGAGGAGTAGGGAGAGAAGGGAGGGAGAGAGAATGAGAGAGGGGGAGAGAGAGAGGAGTGGGGAGAGAAGGGAGGGAGAGAGAATGAGAGAGAATGGGGAAGAGGGGGGTGAGAGGTAGGGAGAACAGGGGAGCAGAGAGGGGTGAGTGATGGGGACAGAGGAGGGAAGAGAGGGGAGAGGGAAGGGGAGGATAGAGGGAGAGTTAGGGAAGGAAAGAGAGAAACAGGGGAAGAGATGGAAAGAATTTTAAGCAGGTTAAACAGACAAAAGAAAGTTAAATTGCTCCCTAACCTGGTGCCAGAATTGGGCAGGGGCTCGATGGGGGAGAAAGACTAGATAAGAGTTCAGGTGAGGGCTGCAGTTTAGGATGAGCTGAAGTTCACCAATGAAATCTGGGAGGCGAGTCAGTTCACGCACAGCAAGATCCCACAAACAGCAATGTGATAATGACAGGATCATATGGTTTTAGTTGTCGATTGAGGAGTAAATATTGGCGCCAGGATATCAACCAGACCCTCTGGACAGACCACAAGACCTTCCTTATCCAACTGAGAGGCCAGATGGGGCACTCGATTACATCCTGAAAGAGGGTGTTTCTGACAGTGCTGCACTCCCTCAACCTGGCACGATGAGTCTCAGCCTAGATGGGCCTCTAAACCACGACCTCTGACTCAGAGGTGAAGTACTCTACTCTCTGATTAAAAACATCGGGGATCCCCTATTGGGGATTCTTATCATGCCCGGCTTGTACAAACAGTGAGGGACTGAGAGACACCAGTCAGTGTACAGATATCTCCCTGTGACAGAGGGACTGAGAGACACCAGTCAGTGTACAGATATCTCCCTGTGACAGAGGGACTGAGAGACACCAGTCAGTGTACAGATATCTCCCTGTGACAGAGGGACTGCGAGACACCAGTCAGTGTACAGATATCTCCCTGAGAGAGAGAGAGAGAGACTGAGAGACACCAGTCAGTGTACAGATATCTCCCTGAGAGAGAGATGGACTGAGAGACACCAGTCAGTGTACAGATATCTCCCTGAGAGAGAGATGGCTGAGAGACACCAGTCAGTGTACAGATATCTCCCTGTGACAGAGGGACTGAGAGACACCAGTCAGTGTACAGATATCTCCCTGAGAGAGAGATGGCTGAGAGACACCAGTCAGTGTACAGATATCTCCCTGTGACAGAGGGACTGAGAGACACCAGTCAGTGTACAGATATCTCCCTGTGACAGAGGGACTGAGAGACACCAGTCAGTGTACAGATATCTCCCTGTGACAGAGGGACTGAGAGACACCAGTCAGTGTACAGATATCTCCCTGAGAGAGAGAGAGAGAGACTGAGAGACACCAGTCAGTGTACAGATATCTCCCTGAGAGAGAGATGGACTGAGAGACACCAGTCAGTGTACAGATATCTCCCTGAGAGAGAGGGGACTGAGAGACACCAGTCAGTGTACAGATATCTCCCTGAGAGAGAGGGACTGAGAGACACCAGTCAGTGTACAGATATCTCCCTGAGAGAGAGGGGACTGAGAGACACCAGTCAGTGTACAGATATCTCCCTGAGAGAGAGGGGACTGAGAGACACCAGTCAGTGTACAGATATCTCCCTGAGAGAGAGGGGATTGAGAGACACCAGTCAGTATACAGATATCTCCCTGAGAGATAGAGGGACTGAGAGACACCAGCCTGTGCAATTTGATCTATTCTTTGCTTGTCAACTCTTTATTTTGGCCTTTCGTCAGTTTTGACCAGCTGTACCCCGGTTGGGTTCTGGGTTTTGTTATGGCAATGGGACATTCTGGAGGAAGGTTGTGTATGGTAGGTTGTGGGGTTGGATACTGGCTCTTGCTTGGTGGCCGGGGTGGGTTTAGGGATGATTAGAGTACAGAAACTCGGAGGTGTAGAGGAGACTTGTCCTCATCGGAGAATGATCCGAGGGGAAGAGAATCTGCAGTCTTTCAGGGCAAAGTTGGACTAGGTTAAAGCTGAAATCTGATTGGAGCAAATATCAAGGGGCAGACCTACACAGGCAATGGGGCAGCTAAATGGAAGATGTGAGTAAACTCACAAACATCATCACTAAATATATTTTGTGCCACTTTATTCCAGGGAAGACACATTGTTATTGCGATGAAAGCTGAGCTACCTGACATATCATCGAATAACTGCAGGATCACCGAGGGTGCTGCCAAATGGACCGACAGACTCCAGCTCATCCATTAGCAAGCTTACATTTCAGTCAATGATTATTTTAGCTGATCTGTTCCCCACCCAGGCTCCTCCTCCTTCTCGATTCCCCGGGGCTCAGCTGTATCTCAGTTTTGGGTCTGTGAGGGGAGGAGATGGTAAGAACAGAAACACCAATCCCCCCCAATCCATCCTCTAAACGTTCGAGGTAGCACCTGCTTCTGAGACCGATTCCAGCCACTACATTCACAGACGGCCAGCGCTGCTCGACAACTCCAGTCCCTCCGGGTCTAAGGGTCGTGGTGGATTTATTTCGAGTTGAATTCACCGCCACATTGGCACTTCCTCTGCTTGTCCTCAACTCCCCACCTTCCCCACTCCAGCACGCTCGTCCTCCCTCCATTCAAATGTTTATATCTTTTGTCACCTCTCTCTTCCCTTCTTTCTGTCTCGGACAAACGAAATAGGAACAGGAGGCCATTCAGCCAGTTTGTGTTTCGAATTCCACGTCCCCATCTACCCTCCAATAACCTTTGACTCCTTAGCCTAATAAGAATCTATCTACCTCTACCTAAAAAAATATTGACCCAGTGTGTGAACTGACCAGCCTCCCAGATTTCACCACCATCTGAGGCAGAGAGTTCTAAAGTCCCATGACCCTCTGAGAGAAAAAATATTCTCCTCCTCTCTGTCCTAAAAGGGCGACCCCTAATTTTAAACCAGTGCCCCCTAGTTCTGGATTCACCCACAAGAGGAAACATCCTTTCCACGTCCACCTTGTCAAGGCCATTCAGGATCTTGTAAACTTCAATCAAATCACCCCTCCCTCTTCTAAACTCCAGTGGAAACAAGCCCAGTCTGTCCAACCTTTCCTCATAAGACAGCCCACTCATTCCAGGTATCAATCTAGTAAACCTCCTCTGAACCGCCTCCAATACACTTACATCCTTCCTTAAATAAGGAGACTAAAACTGCACACAGTATTCGAGGTGCGGTCTCACCAATGCCCTGTATAACTGAAGCATAACATCCTTACTTTTATGTTCAATCCCTCTCGTAATAAAGGATAGCATTCCATTAGCCTTCTTAATTACTTGCTGTACCCGCATACTAACTTTTTGTGACTCATGTACTAGACCATCCAGATCCCCCTGCACCTCAGAATTATGCAGCCGCTCTCTGTTTAAGTAATATTCTGCATCTTTATTCTCCTTGCCAAAGTGAACAGTTTCACATTTTCCCACATTATACTCCACCTGCCAGACTCTTGCTGACTCACTCAACCTATCTACATCCATCTGCAACCTCCTCATGCCCTCTTCACAACATACTTTCCTACCTATCTTTGTGCCATCTGCAAATTTAGCTACCATGCCTTCACTCCCCTTGTCTAAGCATTGCTATAAATTATAAAGAAGTTGAAGGTGCAGTACAGACCCCAACTGGACTTTACCCGTTACATCCTGCCAATCAGAAAATGACCCATTTATGCACACTCTCTGTTTTCTCCCAGCCAGCCAATCTCCTATCTATGCTAATACATTACCCCCAACACCGTGAGCTTTTATTTTCCACAATAACCTCTGATGTGACACCTTATCAAATGCCTTCTGGAAATCCAAGTACAGCACATCTATAGGCTCCCCTTTATCCACAGCGCATGTTACTCCTTCAAAGAACTTCAATAAATTCGTTAAACATGATTTTCCTTTCACAAAACCATACTGACTCTTCCCGATTACCTTGAGTTTCTCTAAGTGGCCAGATCTAACCTCCTTAATGATCGATCCTAGCACCTTCCCCATGACAGATGTCAAGCTAACTGACCTTTAGTTTCCTGTTTTCTGCCTCTCTCCCTACTTGAATAGAGGGGTTACATTTGCTGCTTTCCAGTCTGATGGAACCTTTCCAGAATCTAGCGAATTTTGGAGCACTAACACCAACACATCTACTACCTCCTTAGCTACCGGCACGATTGGGAAATTTGCAGATGATACAAAGATTGGCTGAGTAGTGGATAGTGTAGAGGATAGCCATAATCTCCAAAACGATATAGATGGGTTGGTGGAGTGGGCGGTAAAGCGGCAGATGGATTTTAACCTAGAGAAGTGTGAGGTCATACATTTAGGGAGGCCAAACAGTTACAGGGATTACACAATAAATGGGAATATACTAAGAGGGGTAGATGAAGTGAGAGATCTTGGCGTACAAGTACACAGGTCCCTGAAGGCAGCAGTTCAAGTAGGCAAGGTTATAAAGAAGGCATATGGAATGCTCTCCTTCACTGGCAGAGGTATAGAATATAAAAGTAAGGATATAATGTTGGAATTGTATAAAACACTGGTGAGGCCACAACTGGAGTATTGTGTGCGGTTCTGGTCACCACATTACAGGAAGGACGTAATAGCTCTGGAGAGAGTGCAGAGGAGGTTTACAAGAATGTTGCCAGGGTTAGAAAAGTGTAGCTACGAGGAGAGATTGGATAGGTTGGGGTTGTTTTCCTTAGAACAAAGAAGGCTGAGAGGTGACTTGATTGAAACGTACAAAATTATGAGGGGAATAGATAGAGTGGACAGGATAAAATTGTTTCCCTTGGTGGAGAATTCTAGAACCAGGGGACATAGATTCAAGATAAGTGGCAGAAGGGTAGGGGGAACATGAGGAAGAATTTTTTTACACAGAGGGTAGTGGGTGTCTGGAATTCGCTGCCCAAGTTGGTGGTAGAGGCAGAAACTTTAAACTTTTTAAAAAAGGTACCTGGATCTGCACCTAAAGTGCTGTAAGCTGCAGGGGTATGGGCCGGGTGCAGGAAGGTGGGATTAGAAAGGGCACCTGGGTGTCCTCGGGCTGGCATGGACAACATGGGCCGAATGGCCTCCTTCCGTGCTGTAACTTTTCTATGGTTCTATGCCTCTTGCTTCTATGTGTAAATCCCCTTTTTGGTCCCTAATCAGCCCCACTCCTCCTTTTACTATTGATGTGCTTATAGAATACGTTGGGATTTCCTTTTATGTTAGCTGCCTGTCTTTTCTCATACTCCCTCTTTACTTCTTGTATTTGCTTTTTCACATCCCTCTGTACCTTCTGTATTCAGCTTGGCTCTCAAATGTATTTACTACCCACACCTGTCATAAGCCCGCTTTTTCTTCTTTAACTTAATTTCTATCTCTTCTGTCATCCAGGGAGCTCTGGATTTGTTTGTCCTACCCTTCCCTTTTGAGGGAACATACCTTGACTGTGCCCAAACCATCTCTCCTTTGAAGGTAGCCCATTGTTCAGCTACTGATTTTCCCGCCAACCTTTGGTTCCGATCTATCTGGCCCAGCTCCAGTTCTTGTCCTATTGAAGTCCATTCTGTGCCAGTGGATTACTCTTACTCTGGATTGGCCAATATCCTTTTTCACCATCATCCTAAACTTTATGACACAATGATCACTGTCCCCTAAATGTTGCCCCACCGCCACTTGATCTACTTGGCCCACCTCATTCCCAAGAACTAGGTCTAGCAATGCCTCCTTTCTCATTGGACTGGACAGGTATTGCTGTAGGAAACTCTCCTGAACACAATCTAGGAACGTTTGTCCCTCACTGCCCCTTAACACTACCACTACCCCAGTCTATATACAGGTAATTAAAGTCCCCCCCATTATAACTACTCTACAATGTTTACACATCTCTGTAATTTCCTTGCAGATTTGTTCCTCTACATCCTTCCCACTAGCTGGCGGTCTATATGTTACACTGAGCAATGTAAATCCACCCCATCTTATTCCTTAGCTCTAGCCAAATCAATTCTGTCCTTGAATCCTCTGACACATCCTCTTTCTCCAGTACTGCAATACTCTCCTTAGCCAAACACGTCACCCCTCCTCCTGTCTTCCCTTTCCTATCTTTTCAGAACACGTTGTAACCAGGAATATTTAACACCCAGATCTTCCCTTCCTTAAGCCAGGTCTCCATTATCGCCACAACATCATAATCCTACACGGCAATCTGTGCGCGGGCTGGTTCTGAGCAGCTGACAGGTCTCTCTCCGACTGCTCTTCCCGGAGGTGAGTCATCTCTAACTATTGCACCAATGCCACCCTTGATTAACAGTGCTACCCCTCCACCTTTACCTAGCTTCCTATTCCTCTTCAAGGTCATATACTCCTCAACATTCAAGACCCAATCTTCCTCATCCTGCAGCCACTTCTCCGTAATGGCTACAGATCATATTTATTTAATTCAATATTTGCTATCAATTCATTTACTATTTTTCTGAATGTTAAGCGCATTCAGATATGGAGCCTTTAGTTTTGCCTTTTTGTTAACTTTTTTTACCTGTAGTATTGGTGTGTTGTTAGACTTTTTCTCTCTGTTACTTCCTGTCATTTTCTGACCCACATTTCCCATTTTACAGTTTTGCTTTCCTGCCTTGAATCTACCCCTTGATTTACCACATCTGCCCAAACTTAATCCCTCACCTCTGCATCCCGCCCGTTGTTTAATTTAAACCCCTCCCTACTTCCTTGGCTATGCAGCTCGCTAGAACACAGGTCCCAGCACTGGTCCAGGTATAGACTGTCCCAAAGGTACAGCCCCTACCTTCCCCAGTACTGGCAACAGCCCCCCGCATAAATCAGAACCCACTTCCCCCACACCAGCTTCTGAGCCTCACGTTCATCTCTCTAATCTGATTTGCCCTATGCCGAATTGCACTAGGGTCAGGTAACAATACAGCTGCAACATAAACACCTGTCCTGCCATGGTTTTTACGTTATTTAGTTAATTAAGTGTAATGACTTTCAGAATTAACTGAGAATAATTCCTACATATACTATAATTTACTGTTAATAGTATCTACTGCAACTAAAAGTTGTATGTTACTTAATTACGCAGGTATCTATTTTAAGTACTTATTTTAATTATTTTGCTTTATTTTGTTTTAAAGACCCCCCCAAGCGAACGGAATCCGTGCACCTCATTGGTGTTACATGGTGGATAGCAAGGTGGTGGACAGCAGTGGTTATTCTCTTTGAATGAAAAAGACAGAACGAATGAGACAAGCTTGAAGGTCGAGGGCAGAATTGGGTTGTCAGCCGCGATCTGCGGGTCTGGGAACGGCCGGAGAATGGACCGCTGACCTCGATCGGCCCCCGCACCACCCCACCCCTCCCCTGACCGTGGTTTCAGCGCTGGATGGCCAATGAGCGGCCAGCCAGTCCGAAAGGGGCAGTGGGAGGGTCAGCGCTGCCGGGGTGGGGGCCGGGAGGAGGGCGAGCGCTGAAGTCAGCGCGGGGGTGGAGGGGGGAGGACGCGGAATGAAAGCTCCCCCAGGGCAGAGGAGCTGGCGAATTGGTACAACCAATGAAAACGGAAGGTAAACTCGGGCAATAATGTCCATTGGTTAGAATGAAACGCCGCGACACACCGGTTTTCGTCAAAACATTTTAATCCGTTTTTTTTAATTCATCATGGAGACCTCGTCCCGCCCTTGGATGAGGTTTCCTCAAAAACCCGAAGGCCGCCTGGCCGATTCGCCCCCCCGCCGGTCTTAACGTTGGGACGGGCAGTGAAAAATCGCCGTCAGTTGCTGCGGCGATGGCGTTAGGTAGGCGGGCGGGCTGCCGACTCTCGGGCGAGTGCGCGATGGCATCGGGATGCTCACCGGACGTCACCCCACACTCTTTCACGCTCGAGCGTGTCAGACCCGCGCCCGCACACCGGGCAGGAAACTCTCAAGCCGACAAGGTTAAAAAGCACTCCACAAATTCCCATGGTACAGGGAACAGAGGAAAACAAGCACAGAGAAACAGAAGAAACAGGACTCACTTACTTCACAAACTGCGAGTACCTTTGGGCCAGGCAAGTCCAGGCAAGCCACCAGCTGCCTGAGGAATGTAGCTATACTTCATAGACCGAGCAGTTATAGGACCGGATAAGGAAGCTGCCAAAATGCTGAGTGCAATTGGGAATGTGGGGTTACACAGAGCCAATACATCTGGTTTATCTGAAGAGGACCAGAAAGATCCCACAGAGACACGGAACGTGCTAGAAGATCAGCTTTGGGTAAGAGTAAATTTTAGAGTTTGTCGCCTAGCATTGCTGCCCTACAGGTAACAGCCACAGGCATCAACAGACCAATTCATTAGCAGATGCTGGAGCAAGGGCGCTGAGTGCAACTTCTCAGAGACAGAATTGTCAAAGCGAGCTGGTGATTGCCTCAACACCTATCGAGTTATTCCAAAAAGACCCCTTGGGTAAAAAGAAAGGTCACAGCATTGATGCGCTGCTGGAGGTGGCAGGAAGTACGAGGCCATTGGAGCTGGACAACTGTAAGCACTAGGTGCAGATCACAGCATTGGCACAACAGACAGGCCACAAAGAGCAAGCAAACTCTGCGGCAAGTGTCGTTTGTCGCACCCACCGCGATGTGGCCCTGCATTCCAAGGTCTGTGCGAGGCGTGGAGTGTGAAAGGGCACTGGGCCCACCTAGGCAAGAAGCCTGGCTCCGGGGAGGCAGCCAGAGGGCACAACAGGACACAAACAAACAGAAGACACAAGCACAGCAGCATGGCAACAGCAACAGGGAGAGGACCAGAGACCTGCACCAAACACAGAGCCCTCCCAGAAAATGCAACAATCGCAGACAAGAAAAGCTTAAGGACGAACTGGATCACAATGGCATCATCGCCCGTGTGCATCAGCACACAGACTGGCGCAGTCCAATCCTGTGTGTTCTAAAGGAGGGCGGTGCAGTCAGGGTGTGTCTAGACCCGAGACGCCTGACCCCTCCCTAAAGGGAGGCCCACGCAAGATACCAACACCGGGAGGAACTGAATCCCAGGTTCCCAGGAGTTAAATCCTTCCCCGAGCTGGATGTCAGACGCGGGTATTGACCGGTCCACTGGGCTGAGTGACCTCAGGGACCCAGCACCTTCAGAACACCATATGGAGGATGTTGCTTCCAGATACTGCCTTTCGGTCTCTCTGTCAGTCCAGATGTGTTCCAGCAGCGTACGGACAGAATCACGGGGAGCGTTGCCTGGATATTTATGCATCGCCGGTGATATTGCGGTGATGGGCGTGACCAAAACCTTCACTGACTGATGGCAGGGGCTCACCGTGAGGGTCCCGTCTTCACCTGCAGGAAGTGCCAGGGGGGGCAGAAGCCAGGTCAAGTTCTTGGGCTCCATCCATTCAGGTTGTGGAATCCGGTCCGATCAAGGATAAGTCGGAGGTGTCGTCAGACACGTGCCCACTGCACAGGACAGAGAGGGACCCACGGAGCTGCCTTGGATTTTTCAACTTGGCATCATACATTCCGAACTTTTCCGACCTAGCACCATCACTGAGAGGGCTCCTGGAGAAAGACCAGTACTGTATGTGCGACAGCAGGAGGAGGGCCACCAACATATATTCAAGTCTCTCAACCAATCAGCGTCCACAGATACCTGCCCCCCCTCACGGTATTATGACCCAAGGAAGAAGACAATCCTGGAAGTGGGCATCTCTCAGGAAGGACTCGGAGCGTGCACCATGGAAGATGGTAAAACCGTTGAACTCAGATCCAAAGGCCTATCTCGAGCACAATCCACTTACCCCAACATAGAGCATGAGACACTCACTGTGGTATTTGAGATTCCACATTTACCCATTCGGGGAAGCAGTTCACTGTAGAAACAGATCACAAGCTACTGGAGATGATTTGGCACAAGTGATTGACCAGCACGCCACCTCAAATATAACAACTCTTTGTACAAGTACAGGGGCACGACCCCTACGTCTACCGCAAACCTGGTACCAAAGTGGTCACCACGGAAACGTGGAGATTACTGAATCGGAACAAGAATGCAAGTAATCCACTGGATCTGTAGGTCGACCATGAGGCAGAAGATGGGCTCAAAATCGACCTAGTGCACTTTGGACAGTACAAGTGTGGGCAACTTCAATCAGAAATAGCCAATGACCCCGCAACTGAAGGCACTGTGGAAGGCTACCACAGAGGGATAGCCCGACACAGTGAGCGAGGTGCCAGCCAACCTCAGATGTTTCTGACCGTACAGGGTTGAACTCGGTATCTGAAGAGGCAGAATGTTCGAAGGGAAGCAAGTACTTGCTCCTGACGCCCTCCGAGGGGACATATTGTCACTGCTACACCAAGGCCGTGTGGGCGCAGAGCAGAAGAGACGACTGGCAATGTGACATGGTCGATTGGCTGGTTAGTGAGGATGTGTGAGGCACCCCAGGGCCACCAGCCACAGCAACGTCTAGAACCTCTACACCCTAACGAGGTGGCCACCCATCTATTGACCGTAGTTGGAGACGACTTTATCTTAGTGGCCGACTCCTCCTCCAAATTTCCAATTGTCAGGCAGACAAGGGACACATCGAGTGTATGCCTGGCAGACACGTTGGATGCAATATTCAGTCTGCTCGGTGCGTCTGGTGAAATCATTTGGGAGAATTGACCACAATGTGTGGACAGGCCTGTCAGGGCCATGTGTGCCAAATGGGGGCGTTCAACCATGTGATGTCCTCACCACGCCATCCCCCTCCCCCACCCCGATCTAACGGCCTCGCTGAGCGGACAGTCCAAACCGTCAGATCACTTACCCTGAAGTGTAGGGACAATGAAACGAGATTCCTGTGTCGCCATGTTATACCTCCGAGCTACACCTCTGGATATGGCCTCACCATCGCCAACAGAGATAATGTTTGGAAGGCAAGCGAGAACCATCTTGCCGAGCCATCACCTGTACATATTCTCCGAGATGTAGGGCGCACTTCTCGATAAACAAGGGAGGATGGGGGTGATTCATGGCTGACATGGAGGTCCGGAACTACCTCAGCTACACGTAGGACAAGAGGTCCCACCACGGGAACCATGGTCATCCGCAGAGGTGCCCAAACTGTGCAGTGAGCCCAGGTCTTATAGAGTCACAACATCCAATGGAGATACATTGAAGAGGAACAGAAGCGAGCTAAGAGAAACATGCTGAATGTGCACAGCCAACACGAAGGAACACACCCAGACGATGACAATGGGGTGGAACACCAGGAAAACAACCAACACACCAGCAACACGTCTGCCAATCAAAAACAGCCAAGGACGAAACCCGCATCAGCAGAAGGCGACACCATAACAAGGCCTGGAAGAATTGTCAAACCACCAAAATGATATATGGACTCCTAGACTTCCAAACTCGTATACTTTACTATCATTATTACAGTACTCGTAAAGCTTACAATCCCTATCTCTGTTTAACTCAGTTTGGTATTATGTGTCCCAATTGTAACATACGAGGTTTATCTTTGGAGGAAAAAAGGGAATGTTGTAATATCGTTTTAAAAGTGATGTCCCTTTAAGAAGCTCAACGTGTAGATGAGCCAGGTCCCTGGATGTCATCATGTGATGAGGAGCCACACTCTGTACTGTGGGACCATAGATAACAGGATGTGTCTGGAAATTGCTCTACTGCTTGTACTTTTTAAAAATTCATTCACGGGATGTGGGCTTCGCTGGCTGGGCCCAGCATTTATTGCCCATCCCTAGTTCCCCTTGAGAAGGTGGTGGTGAGCTGCCTTCTTGAACCGCTGCAGTCCGTGTGGTGTAGGTACACCCGCAGTGCTCAGGTGTGTTAGTGCGCAGGTGTGTTAGTACTCTAATGGTTGTCTGGCATACATAATAAGGCTTGGCTGACAGCCCAGGCAACCATTACTCTTTCTGAAACATTTGAGCCCCAGAGAAAACATTGTTTGATTGACAGCTCCGGCTCTCTGTCTCTCTCTCCCTCTCTCTCTCTAAGAACGTAAGAAATAGGAACAGGAGTAGGCCATTTGGCCCCTCAAGCCTGCCCCGCCATTCAATAAGATCATGCCTGACCTGCCCCAGGCCTTAACTCCTCTTTCGTGCCAGCTCCTCATAGCCCCCAACTCCCCGATATTTCAAAAATCTACCTACCTCCTCTTTAAATCCTTTCGGTGATCGAGCCTCCACAACTCTCTGGGGTGGAGAATTCCCCAAGAACTCTGCCATCAATTTCACAGTGTCTATTTACACAAGGTTAAGTGGTTTCAAAGGCTTGCCTTCTTTTAATCGATGCTTTAAAGGGTCTGGATGATTGACACTTTTATTGCCTTCTAGTGGAATGACATTTTTTAACATAGTAGAAAGTTATGAATTAATTCCATTTTTAAAGCTTTTTTTTTAACACATCCTCCTATCACAATAGGGTTCATTGGATCTATACCCATGTATAGTGGGTGAAAGGGCATGGAAGTGTTATAGGTTGGCATGGGGGCAAGGGGAGACATAAGAGGTGGGTGGGGGGGCATAAGGTGGCATGGAAGGGGCATGGGGAATGTGTGATGGGGTGAGTGTGAGACCCTCTGCCTGTTCTACAGGTTCTTCTGTCTTTACTCTGCGTATCACTGACACAACGACTTGGAGGAAGTGTCACCAAAGGCGATACGCCTTCATCAAACAGCGAAGCGATAGCGCATTCTCACAATAATACCGGCCGCTTAGCTTCCCAGCGAGGTCGACGTTCTTACAGGGTTTGGCGAGCCAGCCAGGGGTCTTGAAGATAAAATAAATGGCAGGACAGGCTACGGATGGGTTAGTCACAAATTGAGTGGCAGGGAAATTCCCTCTTAAACAGAGGTGGGTCCAGGCTATCCCGGAGGGGAATGAGGTGGACAAGATGTCCATTAAACAGGTTCAGGCGTTGCTCACGGAGTGTCTAGAGAAGGGGGAGAGGAGCCCTTTCCAAGAAGTAGCAGCCATCCAAGGGCGGACGGACAAGGAAAGGCTGAGAGCTGAAAAGAGTAAAGCCTTCTGGGCTGGGGCAGGTCACTGTGCTGGGGAGTGTGACAAGGCTTTCCCGGGGTCAGTTAACGAATTAAAACAATTTGGTTCGGTAAATCCCACCATGTCGCAAGTGCACTGGGGATATGAACGAAAATCTGGGGTTAAAGAGAATGGTTAGGGGAAAGTAGGAAATTAAGTTGATAGACCCACGGTATAGTTAAGATGCTGTGTAAAAGGACAAAAAAACAGGAAAGCTATAACTGATGTGTGAATTAAGTACCTGCTGTGTATTTCCTGATGTTTAAGTCTGATTTCCTTGGGTGCCTGTTAAGTGCTGGGTTCATGTCACTGAACCAAAGGGTATATCACTGGCCCTCTAACCAGCTCTACCTGTCCCAACCCCACCCCTTCAACCAGCTTCTATTTCACCTCGTTTCTCTATTTCCTTAGTTCTGTTGAAGAGTCATATGGACTCGAAACGTTAACTGTGTTCCTCTCCGCAGATGCTGTCAGACCTGATGAGTTTTTCCAGCTATTTTTGCTTTTGTCAAAGCGGTCTGTGGTCTGGTATGTTTTAAGGTTTTTTGTCCTGTTTGTTTAATCTGCGTATGCACTTATATTATGTTTGAGACTGGTTTAAAATTCAATCATGGTTGATAAGTTTCTCAACCCCATTCTCCCGCCTTCTCCCCGTAACCTTTGATCCCCTTACCAGTCAAGAACCGATCTATCTTGGTCTTAAATACACTCAATGACCTGGCCTCCACAGCCTTCTGTGGCAATGCATTCCATAGATTCACCACTCTCTGGCTAAAGAGGTTTCTCCTCATCTCTGTTCTAAAAGGTCTTCCCTTTACTCTGAGGCTGTGCCCTCGGGTCCTAGTCTCTCCTACTGATGGAAACATCTTCCCCACGTCCAATTAAATGTGAGGACCAGAAGAAGCATGGTCTAGAGGGATGTGGAATTAATGTTGGCATTTTCGTGTCCTCACGTCTCCTCCCAGATAAGAAAAAGAGATTTTGCAGGAGGAGGGGTAACGTGTTCGGGTGAGAATGAGTTTGAGGTTTTTGAATCAGTGCAGAATGGGTAATGCAGACAGGGTCAGGAATTAGGAGCTGGGGACAAATATAAATTAAGCCACAATGAAATGAAAGAGGATGGACAATTCTGTGATTTAAAAAGCTAATTTCGATTAAGGGATTGTGAGGCTGCAGTGGGCCTGTCTCTTTAAGAGGCTGCCTGTCGCTGTGAGAGAAGGGCTAAGACTGGACACTGTTTGACATTTGCCAGCTGTGATGGGCTGTGTAACTGCTTTCATTTTGTGTGGAGGCTTCACAGGATTTTTCCCCATTGTTTTGGGCGGGACATGTCAAGGTGTTTCTTGCGAATTTAACCTTTGTTTTAACTTTTTAATCACAGGCGCCTCAGGAGTTGGAGACCAGTTAAAAAGCACGGGCTATTTCTCTCTGCTTGTGCGTGAAATAAACTGACCTCGGTGGGGATACCTCCTTGTGCACATCAAACTTTTAATGCTTCTCTTCCCAAAATTATGAGCCTGTTTCAGCACTTTGAGTTTATAAAAGTTGACAAAAGGGAAGGGTAAGTGATGGAGTAAATGTTTCACCTGGGGCCATGGTTACTGGCCAGGGTCAGGATTCCAGGAGATTTTGACAGATGTGTGGGAATTTTAATCCGGATATATAAATTCACACGTGAGAGCAACAATGTTCGACAGGACAGATTGGAAGTTGGGGATTGTCTGAAGTGATTCCGACCCCATCCTGAGCTGGATTGGACTGGGGTCAGAATGCTCTGGCCAAGTGCAAAGGTCACAAGCATCACAAAGAGCAGGAGGACGTTTTGATACCAGATACTGGGGAAAGAAACAGTTTAAAAGGGGAGGAGATTCAGGTCCTGATCAGCCACGGTCTGAGTGAATGGCGGGGCAGAGACTCGATGGGCCGAATGGTCCCGCTTCCTGCTCCGACCGTCTTGTGCCTTCTCCTGTGTTCCAAATCAGACAGTCCAGGAGTTCTGGGACTGTCTTTGTTCTTTTTAATTTAAAAAGGGGGGTGGAGCACATGCCCTCCCCTGGATGTAACCATTTCACCGATCTCTCCTTCCAATTCAAAAAGGGCTGGTGACATCGTTGTGCCCATTTGAGAACTTTTGCAAGCAAGCGAAAGGCGCTAATGTCCGGAATTAACCAGGAATGTGTGATTCCTATTTTAAAGATATATTGGGGATATTTTATTGGACTGTAAAACTTCTGCAGGGCCCATGAATGAGAGAGGATGGTAACTAGTGAGATGTGTGAGATTGAATGAGAGAGAATGGTAACTAGCGGGATGTGTGAGATTGAATGAGAGAGGATGGTATAACTAGTGGGATGTGTGAGATTGAATGAGAGAGGATGGTAACTAGTGGGATGTGTGAGATTGAGTGAGAGAGGATAGTAACTAGTGGGATGTGTGAGATTGAATGAGAGAGGATGGTAACTAGTGGGATGTGTGAGCTTGAGTGAGAGAGGATGGTAACTAGTGGGATGTGTGAGATTGAATGAGAGAGGATGGTATAACTACTGGGATGTGTGAGATTGAATGAGAGAGGATGGTAACTAGTGGGATATGTGAGATTGAGTGAGAGAGGATGGTAACTAGCGGGATGTGTGAGATTGAGTGAGAGAGGATGGTATAACTACTGGGATGTGTGAGATTGAATGAGAGAGGATGGTAACTAGTGGGATGTGTGAGATTGAGTGAGAGAGGATGGTATAACTAGTGGGATGTGTGAGATTGAGTGAGAGAGGATGGTAACTAGTGGGATGTGTGAGATTGAATGAGAGAGGATGGTAACTAGTGGGATGTGTGAGATTGAATGAGAGAGGATGGTAACTAGCGGGATGTGTGAGATTGAATGAGAGAGGATAGTAACTAGTGGGATGTGTGAGATTGAATGAGAGAAGATGGTATAACTAGTGGGATGTGTGAGATTGAATGAGAGAGGATGGTAACTAGTGGGATGTGTGAGATTGAATGAGAGAGGATGGTAACTAGCGGGATGTGTGAGATTGAGTGAGAGAGGATGGTAACTAGTGGGATGTGTGAGATTGAATGAGAGAGGATGGTATAACTACTGGGATGTGTGAGATTGAATGAGAGAGGATGGTAACTAGTGGGATGTGTGAGATTGAGTGAGAGAGGATGGTAACTAGCGGGATGTGTGAGATTGAGTGAGAGAGGATGGCATAACTACTGGGATGTGTGAGATTGAATGAGAGAGGATGGTAACTAGTGGGATGTGTGAGATTGAGTGAGAGAGGATGGTATAACTAGTGGGATGTGTGAGATTGAGTGAGAGAGGATGGTATAACTAGTGGGATGTGTGAGATTGAGTGAGAGGGGATGGTATAACTAGTGGGATGTGTGAGATTGAGTGAGAGAGGATGGTAACTAGCGGGATGTGTGAGATTGAATGAGAGAGGATGGTATAACTAGCGGGATGTGTGAGATTGAATGAGAGAGAATGGTAACTAGTGGAATGTGTGAGATTGAGTGAGAGAGGATGGTAACTAGCGGGATGTGTGAGATTGAGTGAGAGAGGATGGTATAACTAGCGAGATGTGTGAGATTGAGTGAGAGAGGATGGTAACTAGCGGGATGTGTGAGATTGAATGAGAGAGGATGGTATAACTAGCGGGATGTGTGAGATTGAATGAGAGAGGATGGTATAACTAGCGGGATGTGAGAGATTGAGTGAGAGAGGATGGTAACTAGCGGGATGTGTGAGATTGAGTGAGAGAGGATGGTAACTAGTGGGATGTGTGAGATTGAGTGAGAGAGGATGGTAACTAGCGGGATGTGTGAGATTGAGTGAGAGAGGATGGTAACTAGTGGGATGTGTGAGATTGAATGAGAGAGGATGGTATAACTACTGGGATGTGTGAGATTGAATGAGAGAGGATGGTAACTAGTGGGATGTGTGAGATTGAGTGAGAGAGGATGGTATAACTAGCGGGATGTGTGAGATTGAGTGAGAGAGGATGGTAACTAGCGGGATGTGTGAGATTGAGTGAGAGAGGATGGTAACTAGTGGGATGTGTGAGATTGAGTGAGAGAGGATGGTAACTAGCGGGATGTGTGAGATTGAGTGAGAGAGGATGGTATAACTAGTGGGATGTGTGAGATTGAATGAGAGAGGATGGTAACTAGTGGGATGTGTGAGATTGAGTGAGAGAGGATGGTAACTAGTGGGATGTGTGAGATTGAGTGAGAGAGGATGGTATAACTAGTGGGATGTGTGAGATTGAGTGAGAGAGGATGGTAACTAGCGGGATGTGTGAGATTGAATGAGAGAGGATGGTAACTAGTGGGATGTGTGAGATTAAATGAGAGGGAGCGACTGAGGGTAAAAGGTAGAAACAGGAATAAAAAAGCACAGCACCAAATGGGAATTGGAATTGGGTTTAATTCAATGAAATATTTCAATCTGGTATTGGTGTATATTCTAGCGAAAGGAAAGTGCAGGTGAGGCTAAATTGACGGCCGTGTCTTAGTGATGCTTGTGTCATTTCTATCTTTTTTTTGAACAGAGCTGAACTAGTTATTCTGGCCACCACCCCCAGGAATCAGGACCATACATGGAGAGGTGAGCAAAAACTTCCAGATCTTTTGATAAGATCACATGAGGGTCAAGAATGTGTGCCTTGACATTTGGGACACTGCATATGAGTGCAGATGAGTTACATGTGATGCAAATAACATGCAGGAAATCAGTTCAAAAAGGGCTGACTCAAAGGTTGAGAAGTACTTGGAGAAATGCGCTCAAGAACAGGTCTCAGGAATGTGCGCTGCCTTTTTTTAATTGTTCACGGGATGTGGGCGTCGCTGGCTAGGCCAGCATTTATTGCCCATCCCCAATTGCCCCTTGAGAAGGTGGTGGTGAGCTGCCTTCTTGAACCGCTGCAGTCCATGTGGTGTAGGTACACCCACAGTGCTGTTAGGGAGGGAGTTCCAGGGTTTTGACCCAGCGACAGTGAAGGAACGGCCGATATATTTCCAAGTCAGGATGGTGAGTGGCTTGGAGGGGAACTTCCAGGTGGTGGTGTTCCCGTGTATCTGCTGCCCTTGTCCTTCTAGATAGTAGTGGTCGTGGGTTTGGAAGGTGCTGTCTAAGGAGCCTTGGTGAATTCCTGCAGTGCATCTTGTAGATGGTACACACACTGCTGTTACTGTGTGTCGGTGGTGGAGGGAGTGAATGTTTGTGGATGGGATGCCAATCAAGCGGGGCTGCTTTGTCCTGGATGGTGTCGAGCTTCTTGAGTGTTGTGGGAGCTGCACTCATCCAGGCAAGTGGGGAGTATTCCATCACACTCCTGACTTGTGCCTTGTAGATGGTGGACAGGCTTTGGGGAGTCAGGAGGTGAGTTACTCATCGCAGGATTCCTAGCCTCTGACCTCCTCTTGTAGCCACAGTGTTTATATGGCCAGTCCAGTTCAGTTTCTGGTCAATGGTAACCCCCAGGATGTTGATAGTGGGGGACTCAGTGATGGTAATGCCATTGAATGACGAGGGGCAATAGTTAGATTCTCTCTTGTTGGAGATGGTCATTGCCTGGCACTTGTGTAGTACAGTCATTACTTGCCACTTGTCAGCCCAAGCCTTGATATTGTCCAGGTCTTGTTGTATTTGGACAGGGACTGCTTCAGTATTTGAGGAGTCGCGAATGGTGCTGAACATAGTGCAATCATCAGCGAACATCCCCACTCTGACCTTATGATGGAAGGAAGGTCATTAATGTGCCTGCCTGCACTACAGGGACTGCAGCAGTTCAAGAAGGCAGCTCACCACCACCTTCTGAAGGGCAATTAGGGATGGGCAATAAATGCTGGCCCAGCCAGTGACGCCCACATCCCGTGAATGAATAAAAGAAAAGCTAAAGTTGGTTGGGCCGAGGACACTACCCTGAGGAACTCCTGCAGTGATGTCCTGGAGCTGAGATGACTGACCTCCAACAACCACAACCATCTTCCTTTGTGCTCGGTATGACTCCAACCAGTGGAGAGTTTTCCCCCTGATTCCCATTAACTCCGGTTTTGCTAGGGCTCCTTGATGCCACACTCGGTCAAATGCTGCCTTGATGTCAAGGGCAGTCACTCTCATCTCACCTCGGGAGTTCAGCTCTTTTGTCCATGTTTGAACCAAGGCTGTAATGAGGTCAGGAGCTGAGTGACCCTGGCGGAACCCAAACTGGGCATCAGTGAGCAGGCTATTGCTAAGCAAGTGCCGCTTGATAGCACTGTTGATGACCTCGTCCATCGCTTTACTGATGATGCAGATAAAAAGCATGGCAATAAATGGTTAATGTGGCTGGCAGAGTGAGACAACACTGTTAAATCGTCAAGGGACTGACACACACTCCATAGAGAAACTGACTTTAAAACAATCGGGGTAGAATTAAACACACTGATACCTGCCAAAGTGAACAAAATTAACAGGGTGAAAAATTTGGATTGGAATAATGAAAGGCCTGGGGGTAAGTACACACGGTGAGAAGTATCCAGAAGACGGATACAGATGAAGAGAGAGCTGGAGGATCTTTGAAGTCCATGCACGTTGTTATTTTAACGTTATTGTGAAGTGAAGTGATCAGCAGGTGGGGAGTGTCAGACCGAAAGGAACATCAGTCTGAGCTGATATTATCCAGAGGTCACACTCAAGTTACAGTGGGTAAATGGAATTTAACTCAAATTATGGGAAGAGGAAACTGAAATCTTTAAAAAAGGAGTATCTTTGTGCCGATGACCCCATTCATGAGCTAGAGGAAGAGTGGTCAAGAACAATAATGGGACAAGGGATGAGGGAATAGGATCTTGCTCTATGAAAAGTGAAGATTCCAAGGAATGGTTCAGTGTTAATACCCACTAAGGAAACACTGTACCATGCTACACACCATGAGGTGGTACCAGTGACACCGAACTTAACAGGGGTAGGATTACTAGATTGGCGTGATAAAAAGCGAAGGGGCGGGATTTTCCATGTCCACGGGTGCTGGGCGTGTTTGGTGGCATGAACGGGTAATGTGGCCTGATAGGTTTCTCGAAGGCGTGAAGCCAGCTTCTGATTGGCTGCTCAGCCCACCAATGGCGGGCCCACGTTTCCCGCCATCGGACATCGGGAACCTCATCGTAATACGTCAGCATATCCGCCACACTCACCCCCACCCCCACCCCTAACCACCCGCTGGATCGTCCGCCCACCTTGGCGGGAAAGCACACCCACGTGTTTCACAACCAGCACGTAAAAGGCTTGCAGTTGGCGGCCTGCACTTTGAGGGGGACTCGGAGGTGAGTGCGCAGTCACGTTGTGCACCACTCACCAGGGGCGCCTGTTGGTCTTCAAGCTTCAGGGGTGCTGAGGGTTCTGGGTTAAGGGCAGCCCAGCCATTGAAAATAGTGCACAAGCATTCGGGATGGGGGGTGAGGGTGGGAGAGGGAAGCGGCCACGCATTAGGGACACCCTGTATAAAGTGACCATTCCTCTGTAACTGAGACAGTTCAGGCTCAGCCACATAGACATGGGTGGAGTCAGGTCTCTCGCTTATCTGCCCAGTCAAGCAACGCAGAGGCCTGAAAGTGCCACCAAATGTTCCAGAGCTTTTCACCCCTTGGGCACAGAATGCAAACTAATGAGCATTTCAGTGGACTGCAGAATGAGTGGTCGATTGGGTACCTTGTACAATCTCCTTACTAAAACTGGGCCATGGGGCAGTCACTGGTGGAGGTGCTCACAGCCCCTTTGCAATGTCAGCATCCCGGTTTGGACCAGTCTCCCCCATGGTTCAAGCTAACAGTGCAGCCTTGCAGTGCGGGTTAGGAGAATGCCTGTGCCTGAGCTGAGAGCACAGCCTGCAGTCCAATGGGCAAAGCTGCTGCCAATCAGTCAGGCGGAGTGGGACAAGAGGAGGGTGGGACTCCGGGCAGCCATGCAGCACACTAAACTCTGGTCATCCAAGTGGTGGCCAGCAATCTCCGGGATGTGTTAAGGGGCCATTACACGGAACCAGGGCAGGTTCTTAGTACATCCACGCTAACCACGTGTCTCTCTCTTTCATTCTGCAGGAGGAGTACATCAGCATCAAGGAGCCTGGTGACCGAGCTGTGTGCCTGATGGCTTACAGGGAGCGGAGACGATGGAGGAGAGAGTGACTGAGGCTCCTGGCTGCACAGAGGCAGGAGCAGTAACCTCAGGAAGAAGGGGTGACTGGGGCTCCCACACACACTGCCCAAGAGACACAGTGAGCCATTGCAGGCTGGCACCTAGCGACACCCAGGGTCTATAGACACCGCCTGTCATTCCTGCAGGTGACCGAGAACCAGTGTTGCTGAATGTCCAGGGATCTGGCCGATCACATCAGGCCAGCTGCTGCAGGGACATGGAGGGCATCCACTGCCAGTGGCTGTGAAAGTGACCGCGGTGCTCAATTCCTACCCCTGTGGCTCCTTTCAGGGCTCCACAGGCGATATCTGTGGGATATCACAAGCCTCCACCCACAAATGCACCCATGAGGTCACGGATGCCATCTTCACGAGGGCCACTTCACTTTGTGCATTTTGCCCGGGACCAGGAAAGCCAGGATCCCACAGCGCTGGGATTTGCCCAGGTCTCATGTTTCCCACAGCGCTGGGATTTGCCCAGGTCTCAGGTTTCCCACAGGTGCAGGGTGCACTCCCGTGGTGCTCAGATCTCCATCACTGCACAGGGTCAACTATATCAACCACAAGGGATTCCACTCACTGAATGTGCAGCTGGTATGCGACCACCACAAACACATCCTGCAGGTCTGCACACGGTTTCCAGGGAGTGTCCATCACTCCCACATTCTCAGTCGGTCACAGATCCCTGACGTCTTCCAGGGTCCACAGAGGCTGCAGGGTTGGCTCCTCAGGGACAAGGGCTACCCACAGAGGCCGTGGCTGATGACACCCGTGCGACAGCCTCAGACTGCAGCAGAGTGACACTATAACTCGCACCTTGGTGAAGCAGACCATCGGGATGCTGAAGATGAGGTTCCGGTGCCTGGACCGGTCTGGTGGAGCCCTGTAATACAGTCCACAGAGAGTAACACGCATCATCATCGTCTGCTGTGCCCTTTACAACCTGGCTCTCCAACAGGGAGAGGAGCTGGCTGAGGAGGAGATGGAGGAGCTGGAGGTCTCCTCCGATGAGGAGGATGTCGATTGTGATGAGGGTGAGGAGGTCCTCGGAGGAGAGGATGATGGCGATGAGGCCCTCACACTGGCCAAACGAGGCAGGCGCACTCGGGAGGCCCTCAATAGCTGCTCGATTTCAGGAGGATGATGACAACATGCAGTGAGGAGACACCACAGATCCTCACATCGCATCTGTGAATGTTTGACTCCAGTCTGGCTGATGGCAGCGCACATGCCCTCTGTGAGAATGCTCCTGTCATGGAGATGCAGCGGAGGCCCTAATAATCGCTCGATTGCAGGTGGATGATGACATGCAGTGAGGACACTCCATAGATCTTCACACAGCCTCTGAGAATGTCTGACTCCTGTCTGGCCGAGGGCAGCTCACTTGCGCTTCATGGTCAGGGTCATATCATAGAGGTGCAGCCATGAAACTATAAATGAACCTGACCCTTTGTCCGCCTTCAGCGACTGAGCCCTTCAGGAGCACAGCGTCACTGGGCACAGATGCTGAAGAGATGGGGGCCAGCCCCACCTTCAAGGTGCTGAGAGCACACAGAGAGAATGAGGGAACTCTGTGGCACCTGTCTACTACATTCTGGCAGCAATGACCAGCACCATCGAGATGCAGGCATCAGTAATGTGCCCAGGGAGTGTGAGGCTGGACCATCACTGTTGTCTGAAGGTTACACAAAGCACAGGGAAGAGGCCCTGGACTGAGACACCTGCCTTTTATCTTGTACAGAAAGGTTTCACATTTAAGTGACAATAACATTGCTCATCAGAACAAGGAGCCATAGGCAGGGAGACATTGTTGGGAGTTTATTGACAATAGTGAACAGTATGTACAAGTGATTAACACCCGTGCCCAGGCTGTGCAACTACATTTTCTTAACTTTCCTAACCCTGCCGCTATGTCTTGGTGCCCCCCGGGCATCTACGGCGGAGATGGAGGCAGCCTGCTGATTGCTATACCCTGTCTGTGGTGACCTTGACGGGCATCCTCTGTAGGGCCGAGACTTGGAGGGCCCCGGCCTGCTTTCGGGGTCCTGCTGTGTGGCAGTGACACCCTCCTCAGCCTGTGGAGCTGGAGCTGCTGGGGTCACAGGAAGAGGGGATTCGGATGGACCGGTCACTCCCAGAGTCACCTGGATGGATGGACCCGGGGGGTGCACCTGCTGATCCTCTTCCCTATGGGTGCCCGAGGGCCCCTGGCTGACTCTGTGAGTGGAATGGGTAGCTGGAGTGAGATCGAGCTGCCCAGCACCCCTCTCGTGTACACACTTTTGAAGGCCAACTATGGCATCAGCGATGGAGTTAAGAGCAATGTCCTGGACCAAGGTCTCCATGGCGGCCGCAATCCTGCCAGTGTCGATCTCGGTGCGTTGCAATGCCGACGCTATCACCTCAGCCTGAAGATGGACGGACTCCTCCATCGTGCCTCGCAATCTGAGGAGTGCAGCGGACATCCCTTCCTGATGTGTCCGTGACTGTCTTTACAGTTCCAGCAACTGATTGAGGACCGAGTCCAGAGGCTCCTCATCTGACTCGGACTCAGCAACGTTCTGGCCTCCAGCAGTCCTCTCAGTGCCAGGGACCTGGGATGTCCCTGCCTCCACCTGCTGTGGATCAGAAAGTGCGATGTGCTCATCAGATTGTGACCCCGAGGCTACTCTAAAACTCGGTCCCACCGAGGTGTGTGTCTCTGCGCTGGTGGAGGGTGTGGGTGAGGCTGTGATGGGACTTCAGGGAGGGTGACTCCAGATTCCTCTTCAGAGGTTTCTTCAGGGTTTGATTGGAGGCCCTGGGTCATGGACCCTGTCGGCTGTTTGGCAGATGTACCTGTGAGAACAAGGGGAGATAATTAGTGCATGGCAGTGTCCTGTGAAACAGGACACATCACTCACAGCATGGTTGTCTGATGGATGTTGCACTGCTGGACCCTCACTTGGTCTAGCAGCGCCGACCTCACTATCAGCACAGGACCGGTCCAGATCGTTGCCAGCCAGCGGCCATCTTTGTTGACTGGCGCAGACACGATGGGCTGAATGGCCTCCTTCTGTGCTGTAAACATCTATGAGTCTATGAGAGGATGGCTCTGTTTACAAAGTCTGTGAGGACCTTGATTTCGGGCATTTCTCCACCAGTCTGTGACCTCTCCCTCGTGTTGTGTGTCAGCTTGGCCTACATGAATAGAGATGGAAAGAGTGTAAGCAGGACACTTGCCAGGCCAGATGGTAAGTATGCCTGGCATGTGTGGGTGGTGAGTGGTCCCATGGACGGGATGAGGACAATGACGGTGTGTGTGAGAGAGTGAATGGTGATGTCCCTTGCACCAGCAGTGAGCGAGGGCCCTGTGGGTGTGTGATGGGTTTGTGAGTGTGTGAGTTGAGAGTGATGGTGAGAGTGACTTACCTTGGTGGAACGGAGGAGATCATTCATCCTCTTGCGGCACTGGGTGGCTGTCCTCTTCTGCAGGGCGTTGGCGCTGACCACCGCTGCCACCGCCTCCCAAGCCGGATTGGTCACATTGCTGCCCATCCAGCGGCCAGAGCGGGGGTAGAGGGCATCCCGGCGGGTCTCCACGGTATCCAAAATGCGTTCCAGTGGCTCATCATTGAACCTGGGGGCTGCAGTCTTCTTGCCTTTCGAGGGCCGTGTCTGCTTTGCTTCAGTCCTGGGCTGGAAGCACTGAGAGGTGTTCACATGGCTGCACTTTCAATATGGCGCCCGGTGTGAATGGAGCGGGGAGAGGATGGCGTGGAGGGCGAATCAGAGCGCCCACAATGGAAAGGGTGTGTTTCCTGGGAATGCATAATGAACGCAGCGGGTTTGGGACGATACAGCGTGTAAACCCACCATCGCGGCCAGCGTCGTTTTACCCCGCCCGCTACCCCACTCCCTGCAAACCTGGGGCGATTCTGCCCAAGGAGTTTATATGGGTGAACGTTCGAACTAGCGCTGGGCCAAGCCGTTGGCCCAGAGACGGGGATGGTGGCCTGGAGAGAGTCTGCCAGGAATGGGGACTAAACCAAGGGGGATGAGCCAATGTTGCTACCATGGGTATTTAACAAGGGCCACCTCACTGGTGAATCGTTTGGATTTGGCCTCCCAGAAGGAACGCCGACCAGGTATTCGGAGCTAACAGGGGAAGGGGGTGGGCCAAATTTATGACTGTCCACTCGAAAAGGGGTGGCTGAATAACTGGGGAATCACACCAGGACTCTCAATAAAGTGACCGGGGAGGGTAGGAATGCCTCTGATAAGGCAGCTCAGGACGATGTGTGTGTGTGTGTGTGTGTGTGTGTGTGTGTGCGCGTGCGTGCGTGCGCATGCGTGTGCGTGCACGTGTGTGTGCGTGCACGTGTGTGTGCGTGTGTGTGTGCGTGTGTGTGCGCGCGCGTGTGTGCGTGTGTGTGTGTGTGTGCGCGTGTGTATGTGTGTGTGCGTGTGTGTGTGCGTGTGTGTGTGTGTGTGCGCGTGTGTGCGTGTGCGTGTGTGATGTACAGTTTCTAGTCGGAAGGGCAGGCCCAAATAAACATCATCGAGAAGCGCTGGCCAGATATGAAAACAATATCACCGTGTACCCACTTGTGATGTCTGTCTTAAGGATGATTTTAAGGGGGCTTTGGGAGAGTACGTGAAGAGGTTTGGCTATGACACACTCCCGCGCCCTGAGCATTTGACTAGGTTACAGGAGGAGATGGACAAGGCTCAGGAAAGCACATTATCAATTGTGACAAGTCAAACATCAGGTTTTGCAAAATCTTGAAGATTTCCTGGGAGCATCTTGGTGGGATGTCGGGGGCATATTTTGTAACTTGGCCCTGCATAATTGTCTCAGAGCGGCTAGAGGACATTCTGAAGGGGGAGGGTGAACAGCCAGTGGTTGTGTTACACATTGGTACTAACAACATAGGTCAAAAAAAATGGATGAGGTCCTAAAAGCAGAATATAGGGAGTTAGGAAGTAAGTTGAAAAGTAGGACCTCAAAGGTAGTGACCTCAGGATTACTCCCAGTGCCACATTCTAGTCAGAGTAGATATAGCAGGATATATCGGATGAATACGTGGCTGAAGAGATGGTGTGAAGGGGAGGGTTTCAGATTCCTGGGACATTGGGACCGGTTCTGGGGGAGGTGGGACCAGTAAAAACTGGACAGGTCACACCTGGGCAGGACCGGGACTGATGTCCTAGGGGGAATATTTGCTAGAGTGGTTGGGGAGGGTTTAAACTAAAATGGCAGGGGGATGGGAACCTATGCAAGGAGTCAGAGGAGGGGGAATCAAGGACAAGAACAAAAGACAGAAAGGGGAATAAGAAAAGTGATAGGCAGAGAAATCAAGGGCAAGAATCAAACAGGGTCTCAGTGAAAAATAGTGGGAACGGGACAAGTAATGTTAAAAAGACAAACCTTAAGGCTTTGTGCCCTAACGCGAAGAGCATTCGCAATAAAGTGGATGAATTAACCGTGAAAATAGATGGAAACAGGTATGATATAGTCGGGATTACGAAGACATGGCTGCAGGGTGACCAGGGATGGACATCCAGGGGTATTCAGTATTTCGGAAGAACAGACCAAAAGGAAAAGGCGGTGGAGTTGCATTACTGGTTAAAGAGGAAATTGACACAATAGTGAGGAAAGATATTAGCTCTGACGATGTGGAATCTGTATGGGTAGAGCTGAGAAACACTAAGGGGCAAAAAACGTTATTGGGGGTTGTATAGAGACCCCCCAAACTGTAGTGGTGATGTTGGGAATGGCATTAAACAGGAAATTAGAAATGCATGCAATAGAGGAACATCTATAATTATCCATCACCCTCTACTCCTCAACCCCCACCTATGGCACCTCCCCATGCCCATGCAAAAGATGCAACACCTGCCCCTTCACTTCCTCTCTCCTCACCGTCCAAGGGCCCAAACACTCCTTTCAAGTGAAGCAGCATTTCACTTGCATTTCCCCTAACTTAGTCTACTGCATTCGTTGCTCCCAATGCGGTCTCCTCTACATTGGAGAGACCAAACGCAAACTGGGCGACCACTTTGCAGAACACCTGCGGTCTGTCTGCAAGAAAGACCCAAACCTCCCTATTGCTTGCCATTTTAACACTCCACCCGGTTCTCTTGCCCACATGTCTGTCCTTGGCTTGCTGCATTGTTCCAGTGAAGCCCAATGCAAACTGGAGGAACAGCACCTCATCTTCTGATTAGGCACTTTACAGCCTTCTGGACTGAATATTGAATTCAACAACTTTAGATCTTGGACTCCCTCCCCCATCCCCACCCCGTTTCCTCCCCCTCCCTTTTGTTTTTTCCAATAATTTATATAGATTTTTCTTTTCCCACCTATTTCCATTATTTTTAAATCTATACCTTTCATGCCCTGTTAGTCTTTCCACCCTCCCCCCCACCCCCACTAGAGCTGTAACTTGAGTGTCCTGCCATCCATTCTTAATTAGCACATTTTCTTAGATAATATCACCACCTTCAACACCTCCTTGTTCTTTTGTCTGTGACATATTTTGATTATCTGCTCCTATCACTGCTTGCTTATCTCCACAACCACCCCACCCTCAACTTCTCTCCCCCCTACCCCCCACCTTAAACCAGCTTATATTTCACCCCTCTCCTAACTATACTTCAGTTCTGTTGAAGGGTCATGAGGACTCGAAACGTCGACTCTTTTCTTCTCCACCGATACTGCCAGACCTGTTGAGTTTTTCCAGGTAATTCTGTTTTTGTTTTGGATTTCCAGCATCTGCAGTTTTTTGTTTTTATATCTATAATTATGGGTGACTTTAATCTGCATATAGATTGGGCAAATCAAATTAGTAACAATACCGTAGAGGAGGAATTCCTGGAGTATATACGGGATGTTTTTCTGGACCAATACATTGAGGAACCAACGAGAGAACAGGCCATCCTCGACTGGGTATTGTGTAATGAGAAAGGAATAATTGGCAATCTAGTTGTGCGAGGCCCCTTGTGGATGAGCGACCATAATATGATAGAATTCTTCATCAAGATGGAGAGTGACGTAGTTGATTCTGAGACTAGGATCCTGAGTCTTAATAAAGGAAACTACAATGGTATGAGGCGAGTTGGCTATGATGGATTGGGAAATGTTACTTAAAGGGATGACGGTGGATAGGCAATGGCAAACATTCAAAGAGCACATGGGTGAACTGCAACAATTGTTTATTCCTGTCTGGCGCAAAAGTAAAACAGGAAAGGTGGCCAAACCATGGCTTACAAGGGAAATTAGAGATAGTATTAGATGCAAGGAAGAGGCATACAAATTGGCCAGAAAAAACAACAGACCTGAGGATTGGGATCAGTTTAGAATTCAGCAAAGGAGGACCAAGGGATTGATTAAGAAGGGGAAAATAGAGTACGAGAGTAAGCTTGCGGGGAACATAAAAACTGACTGTAAAAGTTTCTATTGGTATGTGAAGAGAAACAGATTGGTGAAGACAGATGTAGGACCCTTACAGTCAGAAACAGGGGAATTTATAATGGGGAACAAAGAAATGGCTGACCAACTAAATACATACATTGGTTCTGTCTTCACAAAGCAGGACACTAAAAACATACCAGAAATGTTGGGGAACACAGGGTTTAGTGAGAGGGAGGAACTGAAAGAAACCAGTATTAGTAGGGAAATGGTGTTGGGAAAACTGATGGGATTGAAGGCCGATAAATCCCCGGGGCCTGATAATCTACATCCCAGAGTACTTAAGGAAGTGGTCCGAGAAATAGTGGATGCATTGGTGGTCATCTTCCGAGATTCTATAGACTCTGGAACAGTTCCTACAGATTGGAGGGTAGCTAATGTAACCCCACTATTTAAAAAGGGAGGCAGAGAGGAAACAGGGAATTATAGACCAGTCAGCCTGATGTCGGTAGTGGGGAAAATTCTAGAGTCCATTTTAAAAGACTTAATAACTAAGCACTTGGAAACAGTGGCAGAATCGGACAGAGTCAGCATGGGTTTACGAAAGGGAAATCATGCTTGACAAACCTACTGGAATTTTTTGAGGATGTAACTAGTAGAGTTGATGAGGGGGAGCCAGTGGATGTGGTTTATTTGGACTTTCAGAAGGTTTTCAGCAAAGTCCCACATAAGAGATTGGCGTGTAAAATTAAAGCGCATGGGATTGGGGGTAGTGTATTGAGATGGATAGAAAACTGGTTGGCAGACAGGAAACAAAGAGTTTCAAATAAATGGGTCCTTTTCCGAATGGCAGGCAGTGTCTAGTGGGGTACCACAGGGATCGGTGCTGGGACCCCAGCTATTCACAATATATATTAATGATTTAGATGAGGGAATTAAATATAATACCTCCAAATTTGCAGATGGCACAAAGTTGGGTGGGAGGGTGAGCTGTGAGGAGGATGCAGAGATGCTTCAGTGTGATTTAGACAAGCTGAGTGAGTGGGCAAATGCATGGCAGATGCAGTATAATGTGGATAAATGTGAGGTTATCCATTTTGGTAGCAAAAACAGGAAGGCAGATATTACCTGAATGGCTATAAATTGAGAGAGGGGAATGTGCAACGAGACCTGGGTGACCTTGTACACCAGTCGCTGAAGGTAAGCATGCAGGTGCAGCAGGCGGTAAAGAAGGCAAATGGTATGTTGGCCTTCATAGCGAGAGGATTCGAGTACAGGAACAGGGATGTCTTGCTGCAATTGTACAGGGCCTTGGTGAGACCACACCTGGAATATTGTGTGCAGTTTTGGTCTCCTTATCTGAGGAAGGATGTACTTGCTATAGAGGGAGTGCAGCGAAGATTTACCCAAATGATTCCTGGGATGGTGGGACTGACATATGAGGAGAGAGAGAGTCGATTAGGATTATATTCGCTGGAGTTCAGAAGAAAGAGGGGGGATCTCATAGAAACCTATAAAATTCTAACAGGACTAGACAGGGTAGATGCAGGAAGGATGTTCCCGATGGTGGGGGAGTCCAGAACCAGGGGTCATAGTCTGAGGATATGGGGTAGACCATTTAGGACTGAGATGAGGAGAAATTTCTTCACCCAGAGAGTGGTGAGCCTGTGGAATTCATTACCACAGAAAGTAGTTGAGACCAAAACATTGTATGTTTTCAAGAAGGGGTTAGATATAGCTCTTGGGGCGAAAGGGATCAAAGGGTATGGGGAGAAAGCGGGAGCAGTCTATTGAGTTGGATGATCAGCCATGATCATAATGAATGGCGGAGCAGGCTCGAAGGGCCGAATAGCCTCCTCCTGCTCCTAGTTTCTATGTTTCTATGTAATTACAATATTTCCTGTTCTGGTACAACTTACAGTCATAATGTGAATCTTCTATTGAGTCTAAAAAAAAGTAATAATGTTCTCAGGTGAAATTATACACTTAAGGATGGATGCCTTAAGCCAATTCATTATTTGCCTGTTTAATGTATGATCGCTTTTTAACTATGCAACTGTTTCATTATTTCCTTGATAGTCATTAGTGTCGGCTGGGTGTGGTACGAACGCTGTGTGTGGAGGCTGTCTCTTGGTGGTAACAGGGGCCATCAAAGTGAAATTGAACCCAGATGGAAGATGTGCAGAGAAACCGGATTGAACCTGCACTGAGGGCTCCACACACAAAGTGTGAGAGGAGCAGATACCTTTTCTTGGACTCCTCCTCACGGTGTTTCCATTCCACCTTGGTTTTCCGGTAAAGCAGGTTCATCTCGTCTCGGATGCACCGGGACAACCTGCCCGTCTCACAGCTTTGTTTAGTCAGTGAATTGTAGATCTTGAAGCCTTTCTCTTCAATGAACTGCAGGAAGCTGCTGATGGCTGCATCCTGGAGACCACCAGACATCTTCCAGGGGCCGACCAATGGGAAGAAAGCAGAGAGCACCAGGCCCTGTCTGTTGAAAAGATTTTACAATCAGTAAAACTGATCCCCCCCATCAAACACTCCCAGGACAGGTACAGCACGGGGTTAGATACAGAGTAAAGCTCCCTCTACACTGTCCCCATCAAACACTCCCAGGACAGGTACAGCACGGGGTTAGATACAGAGTAAAGCTCCCTCTACACTGTCCCTATCAAACACTCCCAGGACAGGTACAGCACGGGGTTAGATACAGAGTAAAGCTCCCTCCATACTGTCCCCATTAAACACTCCCAGGACAGGTACAGCACGGGGTTAGATACAGAGTAAAGCTCCCTCTACACTGTCCCCATCAAACACTCCCAGGACAGGTACAGCATGGCGTTAGATATAGAGTAAAGCTCCCTCTACACTGTCCCCATCAAACACTCCCAGGGCAGGTACAGCACGGGGTTAGATATAGAGTAAAGCTCCCTCTACACTGTCCCCATCAAACACTCCCAGGGCAGGTGCAGCACGGGGTTAGATACAGATTAAAGCTCCCTCTACACTGTCCCCATCAAACACGCCCAGGACAGGTACAGTACGGGGTTAGATACAGAGTAAAGCTCCCTCTACACTGTCCCCATCAAACGTTCCCAGGGCAGGTACAGCACGGGGTTAGATACAGAGTAAAGCTCCCTCTACACTGTCCCCATCAAACACTCCCAGGACAGGTACAGCACGGGGTTAGATACAGAGTAAAGCTCCCTCTACACTGTCTCCATCAAACACTCCCAGGACAGGTACAGCACGGGGTTAGATACAGAGTAAAGCTCCATCTACACTATCCCCATTAAACACCCCAGGACAGGTACAGCACGGGGTTAGATACAGAGTAAAGCTCCCTCTACACTATCCCCATCAAACACCCCCAGGACAGGTACAACACAAGTGAGATATAGGTTATCATCCAGCATCACAAATGGAATATTGGTGTTTATTCCAAGAGGGATGGAATATAAAATTAGGGATGTTTTACTATAGTTGTATAGGGCATTGGTGAGACCACATCTGGAGTTCTGTGTACAGTTTTGGTGTCCGTATTTAAGAAAGGATATAAATGCATTCAGAGAATGTGCACTTGACTGATTCCTGGGATGGGGGGGTGTGATCTTCCAGGGAGAGGTTGGACAGGCTGGGCCTGTATCCATTAGAGTTTAGAAGAATGAGAAGTGATCTTACTGAAGTGACCTTATTGAAGTGATCTTACCCAAGTGACCTTATTGAAGTGATCGTATTGAAGTGATCTCACTGAAGTGATCGTATTGAAGTGATCTCACTGAAGTGATCGTATTGAAGTGATCGTATTGAAGTGTTCTCACCGAAGTGACCTTATTGAAGTGATCTTACCGAAGTGATCTTATTTAAGCGACCTTATTGAAGTGATCTTACTGAAGTGATCTTATTGAAGTGATCATATTGAAGTGATCTTACCGAAGTGATCATATTGAAGTGATCTTACTGAAGTGATCATATTGAAGTGATCATATTGAAGTGATCTTACTGAAGTGATCTTATTGAAGTGATCATATTGAAGTGATCTTACCGAAGTGATCATATTGAAGTGATCTTACCGAAGTGATCTTACCGAAGTGATCATATTGAAGTGATCTTACCGAAGTGATCTTATTGAAGTGATCATATTGAAGTGATCTTACTGAAGTGATCTTATTTAAGTGATCTCACTGAAGTGATCATATTGAAGTGATCTTACTGAAGTGATCTTACTGAAGTGATAGTATTGAAGTGATCTTACCAAAGTGACCTTATTGAAGTGATCGTATTGAAGTGATCGTATTGAAGTGATCGTATTGAAGTGATCGTATTGAAGTGATCGTATTGAAGTGATCGTATTGAAGTGATCGTATTGAAGTGATCGTATTGAAGTGATCTTATTCAGAAGTTGAAGGGTTTTGACAGTGTAGGTGCTGAGTGGATGGGCTGGATATTCTTCCTCAGAGCGGGTAGTGGGTGTTGTAATAATCCTGGCTTGGCCCACCCACCTTCGGATAAATCGCCGTACGAACGGGATGTTTATTGGGGGTGCGTATGTGGGCTGAGGCTGGGCCAGCTGAACCGTGAAGGGTATCGGAGGCAGACACGGGGCTGCTGGCTGTGAAGGCGGGCTGCTTAAAATGCCCTCCTCTGTGGTCTGGGAATTTGTCCCAGTTATAATGAAAGAAGTAAGTTTCTTTAGCCCTCACCTCTCACACCCCCTCATCCCTGACACACGCCCCATGCCCCATCCATGCCACCTTATGCCCCCCTCACCAATTCCACTGGTTCCCCATGCTGCGCTATGCCTTTCACCCATTTCCCATAGTATCTCATGCCAATCTGTGCCCCCCACACACCCCTTATGGCCCCTCATGTGCCCTATGCCATGGTATGGCACTTCCATGCTCATTGACCCACTGTACACTGTATAGAACCAATGAACCCTATAGTGACAGTAGGATGTGTAAAAAAAGCTTGAAAAACAGTCATTCATTTGTAACTTTCCACTTACTGAAAAAAACTTCATCTTACTACAGTCCAATAAAAGTGTCAATAATTCAGGCCCATTCAAGTATCAATAGCTGAAAGTGAAAGCACTTGAAACCTCTTTATCTTGTGTAAATAAACATTGTGAAATTGACAGAATGGATCAGAGAGCCAGAGCTGCCAATGAAGCAATGTTTCCCTGGGGCTCAGGTGTTTCAACAGTCTAATGGATGTGTGAGGTCTCAACAAAGGATGTATAAAAAGGCATGGCTGAGGGACCAGAAATCCATTAGGCCATGAAAACATCTGAGACAAAGGGAAAGCATTGCTGTTATAAGGAACATATCTTTTTATTTTTCTTTATTTCTGTGGGACTGTGGTTTTAAAAATTGGGCTGTGGCTTTAAAAACTACCAAGGCTGCAGTTGAAAGACATGTTCCCTGAAACAGCGTGAGGAATATGCAATGTTGCTATTTCCTGAAACAGAGCGTGCCAGGTTAGACAAAATGGTGCCAGAAAGGGGTCCTGAACCAAGGAGAACTGCCTCCCAACAACACTTTCATTGTCTCCTGATCAGGTGACCAAGGTGTTATGTGATAGCAGTGAGCAGAAAGATCCTAGACTGCAAAGGGAACACGTCTAAAACCTCTTTATCCTGCGTGTGTAAGATTCCAGTACAGCTACAAGGCTAGCTAGCTGGCTGTTTCTTCATATCTCTGTAACCTGCTCTCTCTCTCTGGAAAAAAACCCCTGTCAAGAGGAAAAGGGGAAAATCGACAGTAGAGACAATGAAAAGCAAGTTCCCAACCAGTGAGCTACAGATTGAAAGTGCTGGAAGACCATCTCATGTCATTAACAACAAACTGCAAGGACTTGACAAGAAACCAATCAAATTTAACCCATCTAATCCCGTACTCGGGATTGGTGCTATTGAACTGTTGGATCTCACCCTTAAAATCAATGTTTTCTATGTCCTATGTGGGTGTATGTGTTTGTGTATAGGGGTTAAGAAAGGGTAGAGTTTAAGTAATCGAGTTAAAAGTTAGCACATCATCATTCTTTCTTTTGCCACTGGTTAAGGACAATTTGTACAATAAACAGTTGTTTATTGTTAAGTTTTCAATCCTGGTGCTTGTATTCCGTGAATCTAGATAAAGCAGTTAGGTAGAATTGGGGCAATTTTGTGGTCTGATTAAAGTTTAGTCTTGACTCGGGGAGCAGTGGGGTTGATGTAACACCAGACAATCTCCAGTGAGTCGTGTGAATATATTGATAGCTCCAGAGCTCTAATCTACACAGTCATTCACTGCAGGGACACTCAGACATGTTAGACAGAGAGAGTCTGTGCTGAGACACGAAGTCCTGTTACACACACACAGTCAGTGCTGGGATACTCGGTCCTGTTACACACACACACACACAGTCAGTGCTGGGACACTCAGTCCTGTTACACACACACACAGTCAGTGCTGGGACACTCAGTCCTGTTGTACACACAGAGTCAGTGTTAGGACATTCAGTCCGGTTACATACACAGTCAGTGATGGGAAATTCAGTACTGTTACACATATTCAGTCATTCCTTGGAGTCTCAGTCCAGTTCTACACACAGTCAGTGCTGGGACACTCAGTCCTGTTATACTCACACAGTCAGTGCTGGGACACTCAGTCCTGTTACACGCACACAGACAGTGCTGGGACAGTCAGACCTGTTACACACACAGTCAGTGCTGGGACACTCAGCCCTGTTATACACACACAGTCAGTGTTGGGACACTCAGTGCTGTTATACACACACTGTCAGTACTGGGACACTCAGTCCTGTTAGACACACACGGTCAGTGCTGGGATACTCGGTCCTGTTACACACACACACACAGTCAGTGCTGGGACACTCAGTCCTGTGATACATAAACAGTCAGTGCAGGAACACTCAGACCTGTTACACACACACAGACAGTGCTGGCACACTCCGTCCTGAAAAACACACACAGTCAGTGCTGGGACATTCAGTCCTGAAATACACGCACAGTCAGTGCTGGGACACCCAGTCCTGTTGTACACACAGAGTCAGTGTTAGGACATTCAGTCCTGTTACATACACAGTCAGTGATGGGAAATTCAGTCCTGTTATACATATTCAGTCATTCCTTGGAGTCTCAGTCCAGTTCTACACACACAGTCAGTGCTGGGACACTCAGTCCTGTTACACTCACACAGTCAGTGCTCGGACACTCAGTCCAGTTCTACACACACAGTCAGTGCTGGGACACTCAGTGCTGTTACACACACACTGTCAGTGATGCGAAACTCAGTCCTGTTACACACACAGTCTGTGCTGGGACACTCAGACCTTTTCTACTGGCTCAGTCTGTGCTGGGACACTGAGTCCTGATACACATACACAATCAATGTTGGGTCACTCAGTCCTGTTATACACACACAGTCAGTGTTGGGATGCTCAGTCCTGTTATACACACACAAACACAGTGCTGGGGCACTCAGTCCTGTTGTACACACAGTCAGTGTTAGGAAATTCAGTCCTGTTAAATACACAGTCAGTGATGGGAAATTCAGTCCTGTTATACATATTCAGTCATTCCTTGGACTTTCAGTCCAGTTCTACACACACAGTCAGTGCTGGGACACTCAGTCCTGTTATACACACACAGTCAGTGTTGGGACACTCAGTCCTGTAATGAAAACACTGTCAGTGCTAGGATACTCAGTCCAGTTATACACAAATAGTCAGTGCTGGGACACTCAGTCCTGTTATACACACACAGTCAGGGCTGGGACACTCAGTCCTGTTATACACACACAGTCTGTGCTGGGACACTCAGTCCTGTTATACACACACAGTCAGTGCTGGGACACTCAATCCTGTTATACACACACAGTCAGTGCTGGGATACTCAGTCCTGTTATACACACACAGTCAGTGCTGGGACACTCAGTCCTGTTATACACACACACAGTCAGTGCTGGGACACTCAGTCCTGTTATACACACACACAGTCAGTGCTGGGACACTCAGTCCTGTTATACACACACAGTCAGTGCTGGGACACTCAGTCCTGTTATACACACACAGTCAGTGCTGGGACACTCAGTCCTGTTATACACACACAGTCAGTGCTGGGACACTCAGTCCTGTTCCACACACACTGTCAGTGCTGGGACACTCAGTCCTGTTTCACACACACAGCGAGTGCTGGGACATTCTTTCCTGTCATTTTAAAATTGCCAGTGCTGGGAAACTCAGTCCTATTACACACACACAGTCCGTGCTGGGAAGCTCAGTCCTGTAACACACATATTCAGTGCTGGGACACTCAGTGCTGTTACACACACACTGTCAGTGATGCGAAACTCAGTCCTGTTACACACACACAGTCTGTGCTGGGACACTCAGACCTTTTCTACTGGCTCAGTCTGTGCTGGGACACTGAGTCCTGATACACACACACAATCAATGTTGGGTCACTCAGTCCTGTTATACACACACAGTCAGTGTTGGGATGCTCAGTCCTGTTATACACACACAAACACAGTGCTGGGGCACTCAGTCCTGTTGTACACACAGTCAGTGTTAGGAAATTCAGTCCTGTTAAATACACAGTCAGTGATGGGAAATTCAGTCCTGTTATACATATTCAGTCATTCCTTGGACTTTCAGTCCAGTTCTACACACACAGTCAGTGCTGGGACACTCAGTCCTGTTATACACACACAGTCAGTGCTGGGACACTCAGTCCTGTAATGAAAACACTGTCAGTGCTAGGATGCTCAGTCCAGTTATACACAAATAGTCAGTGCTGGGACACTCAGTCCTGTTATACACACACAGTCAGGGCTGGGACACTCAGTCCTGTTATACACACACAGTCTGTGCTGGGACACTCAGTCCTGTTATACACACACAGTCAGTGCTGGGACACTCAATCCTGTTATACACACACAGTCAGTGCTGGGACACTCAGTCCTGTTATACACACACACAGTCAGTGCTGGGACACTCAGTCCTGTTATACACACACAGTCAGTGCTGGGACACTCAGTCCTGTTATACACACACAGTCAGTGCTGGGACACTCAGTCCTGTTATACACACACAGTCAGTGCTGGGACACTCAGTCCTGTTCCACACACACTGTCAGTGCTGGGACACTCAGTCCTGTTTCACACACACAGCGAGTGCTGGGACATTCTTTCCTGTCATTTTAAAATTGCCAGTGCTGGGAAACTCAGTCCTATTACACACACACAGTCCGTGCTGGGAAGCTCAGTCCTGTAACACACATATTCAGTGCTGGGACACTCAGTGCTGTTACACACACACTGTCAGTGATGCGAAACTCAGTCCTGTTACACACACACAGTCTGTGCTGGGACACTCAGACCTTTTCTACTGGCTCAGTCTATGCTGGGACACTGAGTCCTGATACACACACACAATCAATGTTGGGTCACTCAGTCCTGTTATACACACACAGTCAGTGTTGGGATGCTCAGTCCTGTTATACACACACAAACACAGTGCTGGGGCACTCAGTCCTGTTGTACACACAGTCAGTGTTAGGAAATTCAGTCCTGTTAAATACACAGTCAGTGATGGGAAATTCAGTCCTGTTATACATATTCAGTCATTCCTTGGACTTTCAGTCCAGTTCTACACACACAGTCAGTGCTGGGACACTCAGTCCTGTTATACACACACAGTCAGTGCTGGGACACTCAGTCCTGTAATGAAAACACTGTCAGTGCTAGGATGCTCAGTCCAGTTATACACAAATAGTCAGTGCTGGGACACTCAGTCCTGTTATACACACACAGTCAGGGCTGGGACACTCAGTCCTGTTATACACACACAGTCTGTGCTGGGACACTCAGTCCTGTTATACACACACAGTCAGTGCTGGGACACTCAATCCTGTTATACACACACAGTCAGTGCTGGGATACTCAGTCCTGTTATACACACACAGTCAGTGCGTGTAAACTCAGTCCTCTTATACACACACAGTCAGTGCTGAGACACAGTCCTGTTACACACATAAAGTCAGCGTTCGACGCTCGGTCCAGTTACAGAGAAAATGTCAGTGCAGGAACACTCAGTCCTGTGATACACGCAGTCAGAGCTGGGACACTCAGTCCTGTTATACACACAGTCAGAGCAGGGACACTCAGTCCTGTTATACACACACAGTCAGTGCTGGGAAACTCAGTCCTGTTACACACACACACACAGTCAATGCTGGGACACTCAGTCCAGTTATACACACACAGTCAGTGCCGGGACACTCAGTCCTGTTATACACACGCAGTCAGTGCTGGGACACTCAGTCCAGTTCTACACACACAGTCAGTGCCGGGACACTCAGTCCTGTTATACACACACAGTCAGTGCTGGGACATTCTTTCCTGTCATTTTCAAATTGCCAGTGCTGGGAAACTCAGTCCTGTTACACACACATTCAGTGCTGGGACACTCAGTCCTGTTATACACACACAGTGAGTCCTGGGACACTCAGTCCTGTGATACACACAGTCAGTGCTTGGAAACTCAGTCCTGTTACACACACATTCAGTGCTGGGACACTCAGGGCTCTTACACACACACTGCCAGTGCTGCGAAACTCAGTCCTGTTACACACACAGTCAGTGCTGGGACACGGAGTCCTGATAGACACACTCAATCAATGTTGGGACACCCAGTCCTGTTATACACACACAGTCAGTGTTGGGACACTCAGATCTGTTATACACACAAAGTCAGTGCTGGGACACTCAGTCCTGTTATACACACACAGTCTGGGCTGGAACACTCAGTCCTGTGATACACACACAGTCAGTGCTGGGACACTCAGTCCTGTTATACAGAAAGAGTCAGTGCTGGGACACTCAGTCCTGTCATACACACACCGTCAGTGCTGGGACAAACAGTCCTGCTTCACACATATATCGTCAGTCCTGTTCTGCATGCACAGTCTGTGCAGGGAGACTAGTTCGTGTTATATACGCATAGTCTCTGCCGGGACACGTTGTCCTGTTCTATATGCGCAGACTGTGATGGGACAGAACAAACTGTAAGTGCTGGGACACTCAGACCTGTAATGAAAACACAGTCAGTGCTGGAACACTCAGTCCTGTAATACACAGACAGTTAGAGCAGGAACACTCAGTCCTGTAAAACACACACAGTCAGTGCTGGAACACTCAGTCCTGTAATACACACACAGTCGGAGCTGGGACACACAGTCCTGTTACACACACACCGTCAGTGCTGGGACAAACAGTCCTGCTTCACACATATATCGTCAGTCCTGTTCTGCATGCACAGTCTGTGCAGGGAGAATGGTTCCTGTTATATACGCATAGTCTCTGCCGGGACACATTGTCCTCTTCTATATGCGCAGACTGTGATGGGACAGAACAAACTGTCAGTGCTGGGAAACTCAGTCCCGTTATACACACACAGTCAGTGCTGGGACACTCAGTCCTGTAATACACACACAGTCAGTGCTGGGACACTCAGTCCTGTAATACACACACAGTCAGTGCTGGGACACTCAGTCCTGTTATACACACACCGTCAGTGCTGGGAAAAACAGTCCTGCTTCACACATATATCGTCAGTCCTGTTCCGCATGCACAGTCTGTGCAGGGAGACTGGTTCCTGTTATATACGCATAGTCTCTGCCGGGACACATTGTCCTGTTCTATATGCGCAGACTGTGATGGGACAGGACAAACTGTCAGCGCTGGGAAACTCAGTTCCGTTATACACACACAGTCAGTGCTGGGACACTCAGAGCTGTAATGAAAATACAGTCATGGCTGGAACACTCAGTCCTGTAATACACACACAGTCAGTGCTGGGACACTCAGGGCTGTTACACACACGCTGACAGTGCTGCGAAACTCAATCCTGTTACACAAACAGTCCGAGCTGGGACACTCAGTCCGGTTATACACACACAGTCAGTGCTGGGACACTCAGTCCTGTAATACACACACACACAGTCAGTGCTGGGACACTCAGTCCTGTAATACACACACACAGTCAGTGCTGGCACACTCAGTCCTGTTACACACACACAGTCAGTGCTGGGAAACTCAGTGCTGTTACACACACACATTCAGTGCTGGGACACTGAGTCCTTTTCTATTGGCTCAGTCTGTGCTGGGACACTCAGTCCTTTTCTACTGGCTCAGTCTGTGGTGGGACACTCAGTCCTGTGATACACACAGTCAGTGCTGAGACACTCAGTCCTGTGATACACACAGTCAGTGCTGAGACACTCAGTCCTGTTACACACACACAGTCCGTGCTGGGAAACTCAGTCCTGTAACACACACATTCAGTGCTAGGACTCTCAGTGCTGCTACACACACACTGTCAGTGCTGCGAAACTCAGTCCAGTTACACACACAGACTGTGCTGGGACACTCAGTCCTTTTCTACTGGCTCAGTCTGGGCTGGGACGCTGAGTCCTGATGCACACACACACAATCAGTGTTGGGACACTCAGTCCTGTTATACACACACAGTCAGTGTTGGGACACTCAGTCCTGTTATACACACACAGTCAGTGCTGGGACAAACAGTCCTGATTCACACACACAGTCTGTGCTGGGACAATGGATCCTGTTATAAACAGAAAGGCAGTGCTAGTACACACAATCCTGTTAAACAAAAACAGTCAGTGTTCGGACGCTTGGTCCAGTTACAGGCAAAATGTCAGAGCTGTGATACTCAGTCCTGTTCTATGTACACTGTCAACAAAGGAACACTCAGTCCTGTGATACACACAGTCAGTGCTGGGACACTCAGTTCTGTTATACACGCACAGTCAGTGCTGGGACACTCAGTCCTGTTATACACACACAGTCAGAGCTGGGACACTCACTCCTGTTATACACACACCGTCAGTGCTGGGAAAAACAGTCCTGCTTCACACACATATCGTCAGTCCTGTTCTGCATGCACAGTCTGTGCAGGGAGACTGGTTCCTGTTATATACGCATAGTCTCTGCCGGGACACATTGTCCTGTTCTATATGCGCAGACTGTGATGGGACAGAACAAACTGTCAGCGCTGGGAAACTCAGTCCCGTTATACACACACAGTCAGTGCTGGGACACTCAGACCTGTAATAAAAATACAGTCATGGCTGGAACACTCAGTCCTGTAATACACACACAGTCAGAGCTGGGACACTCAGTCCTGATACACACACACTGACAGTGCTGCGAAACTCAATCCTGTTACGCAAACAGTCCGAGCTGGGACACTCAGTGCTGTTATACAAACACAGTCCGAGCTGGGACACTCAGTCCGGTTATACACAAACAGTCAGTGCTGGGACACTCAGTCCGGTTATACACACACAGTCCTAGCTGGGACACTCAGTCCTGTTATACACACACAGTCAGTGCTGGGACAAACAGTCCTGCTTCACGCATATATCGTCAGCCCTGTTCTGCATGCACAGTCTGTGCAGGGAGAATGGATCCTGTTATATACGCATAGTCTCTGCCGAGACACATTGTCCTGTTCTATATGCGCAGACTGTGATGGGACAGGACAAACTGTCAGTGCTGGGAAACTCAGTCCTGTTATACACACACAGTCAGAGCAGGAACACTCAGTCCTGTTATACACACACAGTCAGTGCTGGGACATTCTCTCCTGTGATTTTCAAATTGCCAGTGCTGGGAAACTCAGTGCTGTTACACACACACTGTCCGTACTGGGACACTCTGTCCTGTTACACACACACAGTCGGTGCTGGGACACTGAGTCCTGATACACACACACAATCAATGTTGGGAATCTCAGTCCTGTTATACACACAACAGTCGGTGCTGGGACACTGAGTCCTTTTCTACTGGCTCAGTCTGGGCTGGGACACTGAGTCCTGATACACACACAGAGTCAGTGCTGGGACAGTCAGTCCTGTTATACACACACAGTCAGTGCTGGGACAAACAGTCCTGCTTCACACATATATCGTCAGTCTTGTTCTGCATGCACAGTCTGTGCAGGGACACTGGTTCCTGTTTTATACGCATAGTCTCTGCCGGGACACTTTGTCCTGATCTATACGCGCAGACTGTGTTGGGACAGAACAAACTGTCATTGCTGGGACACTCAGTCCAGTTATACACACACAGTCAGTGCTGCGACACTCATTCCTGTTATACACATACAGCGAGTGCTGGGACATTCCTTCCTGTCATTTTAAAACTGCCAGTGCTGGGAAACTCAGTCCTATTACACACACACAGTCCGTGCTGGGAAGCTCAGTCCTGTTACACACATATTCAGTGCTGGGACACTCAGTGCTGTTACACACACTGTCAGTGATGCGAAACTCAGTCCTGTTACACACACAGTCTGTGCTGGGACACTCAGACCTTTTCTACTGGCTCAGTCAGTGCTGGGACACTCAGTCCTGTCATACACACACCGTCAGTGCTGGGACAAACAGTCCTGCTTCACACATATATCGTCAGTCCTGTTCTGCATGCACAGTCTGTGCAGGGAGAATGGTTCCTGTTATATACGCACAGTCTCTGCCGGGACACATTGTCCTGTTCTATATGCGCAGACTGTGATGGGACAGAACAAACTGTCAGTGCTGGGAAACTCAGTCCCGTTATACACACACAGTCAGTGCTGGGACACTCAGTCCTGTAATACACACACAGTCAGAGCTGGGACACTCAGTGCTGTAATACACACACAGTCAGTGCTGGGACACTCAGTCCTGTTATACACACACAGTCAGTGCTGGGACACTCAGTCCTGTTATACACACACAGTCAGTGCTGGGACACTCAGTCCTGTTACACACACACAGTCAGTGCTGGGAAACTCAGTGCTGTTACACACACACATTCAGTGCTGGGACACTCAGTCCTTTTCTACTGGCTCAGTCTGTGCTGGGACACTCAGTCCTGATACACACACACAATCAATGTTGGGAATCTCAGTCCTGTTATACACACACAGTCAGTGCTGGGACACTCAGTCCTGTTATGCACACAACAGTCGGTGCAGGGACACTCAGTCCTGCTATACACACACAGTCAGTGCTGGGACACTCAGTCCTGCTATACACACACAGTCAGTGCTGGGACACTCAGTCCTGTTATACACACACAGTCAGTGCTGGGAAACTCAGTCCTGTTATACACACAGTCAGTGCTGGGAAACTCAGTCCTGTTATACACACAGTCAGTGCTGTGAAACTCACTCCTCTTAAACACAGACAGTCATTGCTGGGACACACAGTCCTGTTATACACACACACAGTCAGTGCTGTGAAACTCACTCCTCTTAAACACAGACAGTCATTGCTGGGACACACAGTCCTGTTATACACACACACAGTCAGTCCGGGGACACTCAGTTCTGTGATACACACAGTCAGGGCTGAGACACTCAGTCCTGTTATACACACATAGTCAGTGCTGGGAAACTCAGTCCTGTTATACACACAGTTAGTGCTGGGAAACTCAGTCCTGTTATACACACAGTCAGTGCTGTGAAACTCACTCCTCTTAAACACAGACAGTCATTGCTGGGACACACAGTCCTGTTATACACACACACAATCAGTGCTGGGACACTCAGTCCTTTTCTACTGGCTCAGTCTGTGGTGGGACACTCAGTCCTGTTATACACACACACAGTCAGTGCTGGGACACTCAGTCCTGTTATAAACACACAGTCAGTGCTGGGACACTCAGTCCTGTAACACACACATTCAGTGCTAGGACTCTCAGTGCTGTTACACACACACTGTCAGTGCTGCGAAACTCAGTCCTGTTACACACACAGTCTGTGCTGGGACACTCTGTCCTTTTCTACTGGCTCAGTCTGGGCTGGGACGCTGAGTCCTGATGCACACACACACAATCAGTGTTGGGACACTCAGTCCTGTTATACACACACAGTCAGTGTTGGGACACTCAGTCCTGTTATACACACACAGTCAGTGCTGGGACAAACAGTCCTGATTCACACACACAGTCTATGCTGGGACAATGGAACCTGTTATAAACAGAAAGGCAGTGCTAGTACACACAATCCTGTTAAACAAAAACAGCCCGTGTTCGGACGCTTGGTCCAGTTACAGGCAAAATGTCAGAGCTGGGATACTCAGTCCTGCTCTATGTACACTGTCAACAAAGGAACACTCAGTCCTGTGATACACACAGTCAGTGCTGGGACACTCAGTTCTGTTATACACGCACAGTCAGTGCTGGGAAACTCAGTCCTGTTATACACACAGTCAGTGCTGTGAAACTCACTCCTCTTAAACACAGACAGTCATTGCTGGGACACACAGTCCTGTTATACACACACAGTCAGTCCGGGGACACTCAGTTCTGTGATACACACAGTCAGGGCTGAGACACTCAGTCCTGTTATACACACACAGTCAGTGCTGGGACACTCAGACCTGTAATGAAAATACAGTCAGAGCTGGGACACTCAGTCCTGATTCACACACACTGACAGCGCTGCGAAACTCAATCCTGTTACACAAACAGTCCGAGCTGCGACACTCAGTCCTGTTATACAAACACAGTCCGAGCTGGGACACTCAGTCCGGTTATACACAAACAGTCAGTGCTGGGACACTCAGTCCGGTTACACACACACAGTCCGAGCTGGGACACTCAGTCCTGTTATACACACACAGTCAGTGCTGGGACAAACAGTCCTGCTTCACACATACATCGTCAGCCCTGTTCTGCATGCACAGTCTGTGCAGGGAGAATGGATCCTGTTATATACGCATAGTCTCTGCCGAGACACATTGTCCTGTTCTATATGCGCAGACTGTGATGGGACAGGACAAACTGTCAGTGCTGGGAAACTCAGTCCTGTTATACACACACAGTCAGAGCTGGAACACTCAGTCCAGTTATACACACCCAGTCAGTGCTGGGACATTCTCTCCTGTGATTTTCAAATTGCCAGTACTGGGAAACTCAGTGCTGTTACACACACACTGTCCGTGCTGGGACACTCTGTCCTGTTACACACACACAGTCGGTGCTGGGACACTGAGTCCTGATACACACACAATCAATGTTGGGAATCTCAGTCCTGTTATACACACAACAGTCGGTGCTGGGACACAGTCCTTTTCTACTGGCTCAGTCTGGGCTGGGACACGGAGTCCTGATACACACACAGAGTCAGTGCTGGGACAGTCAGTCCTGTTATACACACACACAGTCAGTGCTGGGACAAAAAGTCCTGCTTCACACATATATCGTCAGTCTTGTTCTGCATGCACAGTCTGTGCAGGGACACTGGTTCCTGTTTTATACGCATAGTCGCTGCCGGGACACTTTGTCCTGATCTATACGCGCAGACTGTGTTGGGACATAACAAACTGTCAGTGCTGGGACACTCAGTCCCGTTATACACACACAGTCAGTGCTGGGACACTCAGTCCCGTAATACACACACAGTCAGTGCTGAGACACTCAGTCCTGTTATACACACACAGTCAGTGCTGGGACACTCAGTCCTGTAATACACACACAGTCAGAGCTGGGACACTCAGTGCTGTAATACACACACAGTCAGTGCTGGGACACTCAGTCCTGTTATACACACACAATCAGTGCTGGGACACTCAGTCCTGTTATACACACACAGTCAGTGCTGGGACACTCAGTCCTGTTACACACACACAGTCAGTGCTGGGAAACTCAGTGCTGTTACACACACACATTCAGTGCTGGGACACTCAGTCCTTTTCTACTGGCTCAGTCTGTGCTGGGACACTCAGTCCTGATACACACACACAATCAATGTTGGGAATCTCAGTCCTGTTATACACACACAGTCAGTGCTGGGACACTCAGTCCTGTTATGCACACAACAGTCGGTGCAGGGACACTCAGTCCTGCTATACACACACAGTCAGTGCTGGGACACTCAGTCCTGCTATACACACACAGTCAGTGCTGGGACACTCAGTCCTGTTATACACACACAGTCAGTGCTGGGAAACTCAGTCCTGTTATACACACAGTCAGTGCTGGGAAACTCAGTCCTGTTATACACACAGTCAGTGCTGTGAAACTCACTCCTCTTAAACACAGACAGTCATTGCTGGGACACACAGTCCTGTTATACACACACACAGTCAGTGCTGTGAAACTCACTCCTCTTAAACACAGACAGTCATTGCTGGGACACACAGTCCTGTTATACACACACACAGTCAGTCCGGGGACACTCAGTTCTGTGATACACACAGTCAGGGCTGAGACACTCAGTCCTGTTATACACACATAGTCAGTGCTGGGAAACTCAGTCCTGTTATACACACAGTTAGTGCTGGGAAACTCAGTCCTGTTATACACACAGTCAGTGCTGTGAAACTCACTCCTCTTAAACACAGACAGTCATTGCTGGGACACACAGTCCTGTTATACACACACACAATCAGTGCTGGGACACTCAGTCCTTTTCTACTGGCTCAGTCTGTGGTGGGACACTCAGTCCTGTTATACACACACACAGTCAGTGCTGGGACACTCAGTCCTGTTATAAACACACAGTCAGTGCTGGGACACTCAGTCCTGTAACACACACATTCAGTGCTAGGACTCTCAGTGCTGTTACACACACACTGTCAGTGCTGCGAAACTCAGTCCTGTTACACACACAGTCTGTGCTGGGACACTCTGTCCTTTTCTACTGGCTCAGTCTGGGCTGGGACGCTGAGTCCTGATGCACACACACACAATCAGTGTTGGGACACTCAGTCCTGTTATACACACACAGTCAGTGTTGGGACACTCAGTCCTGTTATACACACACAGTCAGTGCTGGGACAAACAGACCTGATTCACACACACAGTCTGTGCTGGGACAATGGAACCTGTTATAAACAGAAAGGCAGTGCTAGTACACACAATCCTGTTAAACAAAAACAGCCCGTGTTCGGACGCTTGGTCCAGTTACAGGCAAAATGTCAGAGCTGGGATACTCAGTCCTGCTCTATGTACACTGTCAACAAAGGAACACTCAGTCCTGTGATACACACAGTCAGTGCTGGGACACTCAGTTCTGTTATACACGCACAGTCAGTGCTGGGAAACTCAGTCCTGTTATACACACAGTCAGTGCTGTGAAACTCACTCCTCTTAAACACAGACAGTCATTGCTGGGACACACAGTCCTGTTATACACACACAGTCAGTCCAGGGACACTCAGTTCTGTGATACACACAGTCAGGGCTGAGACACTCAGTCCTGTTATACACACACAGTCAGTGCTGGGACACTCAGACCTGTAATGAAAATACAGTCAGAGCTGGGACACTCAATCCTGATTCACACACACTGACAGTGCTGCGAAACTCAATCCTGTTACACAAACAGTCCGAGCTGCGACACTCAGTCCTGTTATACAAACACAGTCCGAGCTGGGACACTCAGTCCGGTTATACACAAACAGTCAGTGCTGGGACACTCAGTCCGGTTATACACACACAGTCCGAGCTGGGACACTCAGTCCTGTTATACACACACAGTCAGTGCTGGGACAAACAGTCCTGCTTCACGCATATATCGTCAGCCCTGTTCTGCATGCACAGTCTGTGCAGGGAGAATGGATCCTGTTATATACGCATAGTCTCTGCCGAGACACATTGTCCTGTTCTATATGCGCAGACTGTGATGGGACAGGACAAACTGTCAGTGCTGGGAAACTCAGTCCTGTTATACACACACAGTCAGAGCTGGAACACTCAGTCCAGTTATACACACCCAGTCAGTGCTGGGACATTCTCTCCTGTGATTTTCAAATTGCCAGTACTGGGAAACTCAGTGCTGTTACACACACACTGTCCGTGCTGGGACACTCTGTCCTGTTACACACACACAGTCGGTGCTGGGACACTGAGTCCTGATACACACACAATCAATGTTGGGAATCTCAGTCCTGTTATACACACAACAGTCGGTGCTGGGACACAGTCCTTTTCTACTGGCTCAGTCTGGGCTGGGACACTGAGTCCTGATACACACACAGAGTCAGTGCTGGGACAGTCAGTCCTGTTATACACACACACAGTCAGTGCTGGGACAAAAAGTCCTGCTTCACACATATATCGTCAGTCTTGTTCTGCATGCACAGTCTGTGCAGGGACACTGGTTCCTGTTTTATACGCATAGTCGCTGCCGGGACACTTTGTCCTGATCTATACGCGCAGACTGTGTTGGGACAGAACAAACTGTCAGTGCTGGGACACTCAGTCCCGTTATACACACACAGTCAGTGCTGGGACACTAGGTCCTGTAATACACACACAGTCAGTGCTGGGACACTCAGTCCTGTTACACACACACACACACAGTCAGTGCTGGGACACTCAGTCCTGTTATACACACACAGTCAGTGCTGGGACACTCAGTCCTGTAATACACACACAGTCAGTGCTGGGACACTCAGTCCTGTAATACACACACAGTCAGTGCTGGGACACTCAGTCCTGTAATACACACACAGTCAGTGCTGGGACACTCAGTCCTGTAATACACACAGTCAGTGCAGAGACACTCAGTCCTGTTACACACACACACAGTCAGTGCTGGGACACTCAGTCCTGTAATACACACACAGTCAGTGCTGGGACACTCAGTCCTGTAATACACACAGTCAGTGCTGAGACACTCAGTCCTGTAACACACACACACACACAGTCAGTGCTGGGTCACTCAGTCCTGTTATACACACACAGTCAGTGCTGGGACACTCAGTCCTGTAATACACACACAGTCAGTGCTGGGACACTCAGTCCTGTAATACACACACAGTCAGTGCTGGGACACTCAGTCCTGGTTTACACACAAAAGCAGTCCTGGGACAATAAGACCTGCTTTACACACAATTTCAGTGCTGGGACACTCAGTCCTGTTATACACACACAGTCGGTGCTGGGACACTGAGTCCTTTTCTACTGGTAAAGTCTGTGCTGGGACACTGAGTCCTGATACACACAAACAATCAGTGTTAAAACACTCAGTCCTGTTATACACACACAGTCAGTGTTGGGACACTCAGTCCTGTTATACACACACAGTCGGTGCTGGGACACTCAGTCCTGTTACACACACATTCAGTGCTGGGACACTCAGTCCTGTTACACACACACTGACAGTGCTGCGAAACTCAATCCTGTCACACAAACAGTCAGTGCTGGGACACTCAGTCCTGTTACACACACATTCAGTGCTGGGACACTCAGTCCTGTTACACACACACTGACAGTGCTGCGAAACTCAGTCCTGTTACACAAACAGTCAGTGCTGGGACACTGAGTCCTGATAGACACGCACAGTCCGAGCTGGGACACTCAGACCGGTTATACACACACCGTCAGTGCTGGGACAAACAGTCCTGTTTCACACATATATCGTCAGTCCTGTTCTGCATGGACAGTCTGTGCAGGGAGAATGGATCCTGTTATATACGCATAGTCTCTGCCAAGACATATTGTCCTGTTCTATATGCGCAGACTGTGATGGGACAGAACAAACTGTCAGTGCTGGAACACTCAGTCCTGTTATACACACACACAGTCAGTGCTGGGACATTCTTTCCTGTGATTTTCAAATTGCCAGTGCTGGGAAACTCAGTGCTGTTACACACACATTGTCCGTGCTGGGACACTCTGTACTGTTAGACACACAGTCAGTGCTGGGACAGCCAGTCCTGTTATACACACACAGTCAGTGCTGGGACACTCAGTCCTGTAATACACACACAGTCAGTGCTGGGACACGCAGTCCTGATTCACACACACACTCAGTGCTGGGACATTCTTTCCTGTGATTTTCAAATTGCCAGTGCTGGGAAACTCAGTGCTGTTACACACACACTGTCCGTGCTGGGACACTCTGTCCTGTTACACACACAGTCTGTGCTGGGACACTCAGTCCTGTTACACACACAGTCGGTGCTGGGACACTCAGTGCTGTAATACACACACAGTCAGTGCTGGGACACTCAGTCCTGCAATACACACACAGTCAGTGCTGGGACACTCAGTCCTGTTATACACACACAGTCAGTGCTGGGACACTCAGTCCTGTTATACACACACTGTCAGTGCTGGGACACTCAGTCCTGTAATACACACAGTCAGTGCTGGGACACTCAGTCCTGTTATACACACACAGTCAGTGCTGGGACACTCAGTCCTGTAATACACACACAGTCAGTGCTGGGACACTCAGTCCTGTTATACACACACAGTCAGTGCAGGAACATCAGTCCTGGTTTACACACAAAAGCAGTCCTGGGACAATAAGACCTGCTTTACACACAATTTCAGTGATGGGACACTCAGTCCTGTTATGCACACACAGTCCGTGCTGGGACACTCAGTCCTGTTACACACACAGTCTGTGCTGGGACACTCAGTTCTGTTATAAACACATGGACAATGTTGGGACACTGAGTCCTTTTCTACAGGTAAAGTCTGTGCTGGGACACTGAGTCCTGATACACACAAACAATCAGTGTTAAAAAACTCAGTCCTGTTATACACACACAGTCAGTGCTGGGAACGCAGTCCTGTTATACTCACACAGTCAGTGCTGGGACACACAGTCCTGTTATACACACACAGTCAGTGCTGGGACACTAGGTCCTGTTATACACACACAGTCAGTGCTAGGACATTCAGTCCTGTAAAACACACACAGTCAGTGCTGGGATACTCAGTCCAGTTATACAAACACAGTCAGTGCTGGGACACTAGGTCCTGTTATACACACACAGTCAGTGCTGGGACACTCAGTCCTGTTATACACACACAGTCAGTGCTGGGATACTGAATCCAGTTACACGCACACAGTCAGTGCTGGAACACTCAGTCCAGTTATACACACACACAGACAGTGCTGGGACACTCAGTCCTGTTATACACACACAGTCAGTGCTGGGACGTTCAGGCATGTGATACACACACAGTCAGTGCCGGGAAACTCAGTCCTGTTACACACACACAGTCAGTGCTGGGACACTCAGGCCTGTTATACACACACAGTCAGTGCTGGGACACTCAGTCCTGTTATACACACACAGTCAGTGCTGGGACACTAGGTCCTGTTATACACACACAGTCAGTGCTGGAACAATCAGTCCTGTTATACACACACAGTCAGTGCAGGGAAACTCAGTTCTGTTATACACACACAGTCAGTGCTGGGAAACTCAGTCCTGTTATACACACACAGTCAGTGCTGGAACAATCAGTCCTGTTATACACACACAGTCAGTGCTGGGACACTCAGTCCTGTTATACACACACAGTCAGTGCAGGGAAACTCAGTTCTGTTATACACACACACAGTCAGTGCTGGGACACTCTGTCCTTTTCTACTGGCTCAGTCTGTGCTGGGACACTGTGTCCTGATACACACACACAATCAATGTTGGGTCACTCAGTCCTGTTATACACACACAGTCAGTGCTGGGAAATTCAGTCCTGCTATACAGACACAATCAGTGCTGGGACACTCAGTCCTGTTACACACACATTCAGTGCTGGGAAACTCAGGGCTGTTACACACACACTGACAGTGCTGCGAAACTCAGTCCTGTTATACACACACAGTCAGTGTTGGGACACTCAGTCCTGTTATACACACACAGTCAGTGCTGGGACACTGAGTCCGTTTCTCCTGGCTCAGTCTGGGCTGGTACACTGAGTCCTGATACACACACACAGTCCGTGCTGGGAAACTCAGTCCTGTGATACACACAGTCAGTGCTGGGAAATTCAATCCTGCTATACAGACACAGTCAGTGCTGGGACACTCAGTCCCGTTATACACACACAGTCAGTGTTGGGACACTCAGTCCTGTTTTACAAACACAGTCAGTGCAGGGGCATTCAGTCCTGCGATACACATAGTCAGTGCTGGGACAGTCAGTCCAGTTAAACACACAGTCTGTGCTGGGACACTCAGTCCTTTTCTACTGGCTCAGTCTGGGCTGGTACACTGAGTCCTGTTATACACACACAGTCAGTGTTGGGACACTCAGTCCTGTGATACGCATAGTCAGTGCTGGGAAACGCAGTCCTGTTAAACACACAGTCTGTGCTGGGACACTCAGTCCTGTTACGCACACACAGTCCATGCTGGGAAACTCAGTCCTGTAACACACACATTCAGTGCTAGGACTCTCAGTCCTGTTACACACACACAGTCAGTGCTGCGAAACTCAGTCGTGTTACACACACAGTCTGTGCTGGGACACTCAGTCCTTTTCTACTGGCTCAGTCTGGGCTGGGAAACTGAGTCCTGATCCACACACACAGACAGTGCTGGGAAACTCAGTCCTGTTATACACACACAGTAAGTGCTGGGACACTCAGTCCTGTTATACACACACACAGTCAGTGCTGCGACACTCAGTCCTGTTATACACACACAGTCAGTGCTGGGACACTCAGTTCTGTGATAAACACATGGACAATTCTGGGACAATGAGTCCTGTTCTACGTACACTGTCAGTGCTGGGACACTCAGTCCTGATATACACACACAGTCAGTGCTGGGACACTCAGTCCTGTTATACACACACAGTCAGTGCTGGAACACTCAGTCCTGTTATACACACACAGTCAGTGTTGGGACACTCAGTCCTGTGATACGCATAGTCAGTGCTGGGAAACGCAGTCCTGTTAAACACACAGTCTGTGCTGGGACACTCAGTTCTGTGATAAACACATGGACAATTCTGGGACAATGAGTCCTGTTCTACGTACACTGTCAGTGCTGGGACACTCAGTCCTGATATACACACACAGTCAGTGCTGGGAAACTAAGTTCTGTTATACACACACAGTCAGTGCTGGGAAACTAAGTTCTGTTATACACACACAGTCAGTGCTGGAACACTCAGTCCTGTTATACACACACAGTCAGTGCTGGGACACTCTGTCCTTTTCTACTGGCTCAGTCTGGGCTGGGACACTGTGTCCTGATGCACACACACAATCAATGTTGGGTCACTCAGTGCTGTTTTCCACACACAGTCAGTGCTGGGACACTCTGTTCTGTAATACACTCACAGTCAGTTCCGCGACCGTGAGTCCTGTAATACACACACAGTCAGTGCTGAGACACTCAGTCCTGTTACACACACACAGTCCATGCTGGGAAACTCAGTCCTGTTACACACACATTCAGTGCAGGGACACTCAGGGCTGTTACACACACACAGTCCGTGCTGGGACACTCAGTCCTCTTATACACACACAGTCAGTGCTGGGACACTCAGTCCTGTTATACACACACAGTCAGAGCTGGGACACTCAGTCCTGTTATACACACACAGTCAGTGCAGGGACACTCAGTCCTGTTACACACACAGTCCGAGCTGGGACACTCAGTCCTGTTATACACACACCGTCAGTGATGGGACAAACAGTCCTGCTTCACACATATATCGTCAGTCCTGTTCTGCATGCACAGTCTGTGCAGGGAGACTGGTTCCTGTTATATACGCATAGTCTCTGGCGGGACACATTGTTCTGTTCTATATGCGCAGACTGTGATGGGACAGAACAAACTGTCAGCGCTGGGAAACTCAGTCCCGTTATACACACACAGTCAGTGCTGGGACACTCAGTCCTGTTATACACACACAGTCAGTGCTGGGACACTCAGGCCTGTAATACACACACAGTCTGTGCTGGGACACTCAGTCCTGTTATACACACACAGTCAGTGCTGGGACACTCAGTTCTGTTATAAACACATGGACAATGTTGGGACACTGAGTCCTTTTCTACAGGTAAAGTCTGTGCTGGGACACTGAGTCCTGATACACACAAACAATCAGTGTTGGGACACTCAGTCCTGTTATACACACACAGTCAGTGCTGGGAACGCAGTCCTGTTATACTCACACAGTCAGTGCTGGGACACACAGTCCTGTTATACACACACAGTCAGTGCTGGGACACTAGGTCCTGTTATACACACACAGTCAGTGCTGGGACACTAGGTCCTGTTATACACACACAGTCAGTGCTGGGACACTAGGTCCTGTTATACACACACAGTCAGTGCTGGGACACTCAGTCCTGTTATACACACACAGTCAGTGCTGGGATACTGAATCCAGTTACACGCACACAGTCAGTGCTGGAACACTCAGTCCAGTTATACACACACACAGACAGTGCTGGGACACTCAGTCCTGTTATACACACACAGTCAGTGCTGGGACGTTCAGGCATGTGATACACACACAGTCAGTGCCGGGAAACTCAGTCTTGTTACACACACACAGTCAGTGCTGCGACACTCAGTCCAGATATACACACACAGTCTGTGCTGGGACACTCACTCAGTCCTGTTATACACACACAGTCAGTGCTGGGACACTCAGTCCTGTTATACACACAGTCAGTGCTGGGACACTCAGTCCTGTTATACACACACAGTCAGTGCTGGGAAACTCAGTCCTGTTATACACACACACAGTCAGTGCTGGGACACTCAGTCCTGTTATACACACACAGTCAGTGCTGGGACACTCAGTCCTGTTATACACACACAGTCAGTGCTGGGACACTCAGTCCTGTTATACACACACAGTCAGTGCTGGGAAACTCAGTCCTGTTATACACACACAGTCAGTGCTGGAACAATCAGTCCTGTTATACACACACAGTCAGTGCAGGGAAACTCAGTTCTGTTATACACACACAGTCAGTGCTGGGAAACTCAGTCCTGTTATACACACACAGTCAGTGCTGGAACAATCAGTCCTGTTATACACACACAGTCAGTGCAGGGAAACTCAGTTCTGTTATACACACACAGTCAGTGCTGGGAAACTCAGTCCTGTTATACACACACAGTCAGTGCTGGAACAATCAGTCCTGTTATACACACACAGTCAGTGCAGGGAAACTCAGTCCTGTTATACACACACAGTCAGTGCAGGGAAACTCAGTTCTGTTATACACACACAGTCAGTGCTGGGACACTCAGTCCTGTTATACACACACAGTCAGTGCTGGGACACTCAGTCCTGTTATACACACACAGTCAGTGCAGGGAAACTCAGTTCTGTTATACACACACAGTCAGTGCTGGGACACTCTGTCCTTTTCTACTGGCTCAGTCTGTGCTGGGACACTGTGTCCTGATACACACACACAATCAATGTTGGGTCACTCAGTCCTGTTATACACACACAGTCAGTGCTGGGAAATTCAGTCCTGCTATACAGACACAATCAGTGCTGGGACACTCAGTCCTGTTACACACACATTCAGTGCTGGGAAACTCAGGGCTGTTACACACACACTGACAGTGCTGCGAAACTCAGTCCTGTTATACACACACAGTCAGTGTTGGGACACTCAGTCCTGTTATACACACACAGTCAGTGCTGGGACACTGAGTCCGTTTCTCCTGGCTCAGTCTGGGCTGGTACACTGAGTCCTGATACACACACACAGTCCGTGCTGGGAAACTCAGTCCTGTGATACACACAGTCAGTGCTGGGAAATTCAATCCTGCTATACAGACACAGTCAGTGCTGGGACACTCAGTCCCGTTATACACACACAGTCAGTGTTGGGACACTCAGTCCTGTTTTACAAACACAGTCAGTGCAGGGGCATTCAGTCCTGCGATACACATAGTCAGTGCTGGGACACTCAGTCCAGTTAAACACACAGTCTGTGCTAGGACACTCAGTCCTTTTCTACTGGCTCAGTCTGGGCTGGTACACTGAGTCCTGATCCACACACACAGACAGTGCTGGGAAACTCAGTCCTGTTATACACACACAGTAAGTGCTGCGACACTCAGTCCTGTTATACACACACAGTCAGTGCTGGGACACTCAGTTCTGTGATAAACACATGGACAATTCTGGGACAATGAGTCCTGTTCTACGTACACTGTCAGTGCTGGGACACTCAGTCCTGATATACACACACAGTCAGTGCTGGGAAACTAAGTTCTGTTATACACACACAGTCAGTGCTGGAACACTCAGTCCTGTTATACACACACACAGTCAGTGCTGGGACACTCTGTCCTTTTCTACTGGCTCAGTCTGGGCTGGGACACTGTGTCCTGATGCACACACACAATCAATGTTGGGTCACTCAGTGCTGTTTTCCACACACAGTCAGTGCTGGGACACTCTGTTCTGTAATACACTCACAGTCAGTTCCGCGACCGTGAGTCCTGTAATACACACACAGTCAGTGCTGAGACACTCAGTCCTGTTACACACACACAGTCCATGCTGGGAAACTCAGTCCTGTTACACACACATTCAGTGCAGGGACACTCAGGGCTGTTACACACACACAGTCCGTGCTGGGAAACTCAGTGCTGTTACACACACAGTCTGTGCTGGGACACTCAGTCCTGTTATACACACACAGTCAGAGCTGGGACACTCAGTCCTGTTATACACACACAGTCAGTGCAGGGACACTCAGTCCTGTTATACACACACAGTCAGAGCTGGGACACTCAGTCCTGTTATACACACACAGTCAGTGCAGGGACACTCAGTCCTGTTACACACACAGTCCGAGCTGGGACACTCAGTCCTGTTATACACACACCGTCAGTGATGGGACAAACAGTCCTGCTTCACACATATATCGTCAGTCCTGTTCTGCATGCACAGTCTGTGCAGGGAGACTGGTTCCTGTTATATACGCATAGTCTCTGGCGGGACACATTGTTCTGTTCTATATGCGCAGACTGTGATGGGACAGAACAAACTGTCAGCGCTGGGAAACTCAGTCCCGTTATACACACACAGTCAGTGCTGGGACACTCAGTCCTGTTATACACACACAGTCAGTGCTGGGACACTCAGTCCTGTAATACACACACAGTCAGAGCAGGAACACTCAGTCCTGTTATACACACACAGTCTGGGCTGGGACACTGAGTCTTGTTAAATTCACACAGTCAGTGCTGGGACACTCAGTCCTGATACACACACAATCAATGTTGGGAATCTCAGTCCTGTTATACACACACAGTCAGTGTTGGGACACTCAGTCCTGTTATACACACACAGTCGGTGCTGGGATACAGAGTCGTTATCTACTGGCTCAGTCTGGGCTGGGACACTGAGTCCGGATGCACACACAGTCAGTGCTGGGACACTCAGTCCTGCTATACAAACACAGTCAGTGCAGGGACAGTCAGTCCTGTTATACACCGACCGTTGGTGCTGGGACACTCAGTTCTGTAATACACACACAGTCAGTTCCGCGACCGTGAGTCCTGTATTACACACACAGTCAGTGCTGTGACACTCAGTCCTGTTATACACACACAGTCTGTGCTGAGACACTCAGTCCTGTTACACACACACAGTCTGTGCTGAGACACTCAGTCCTGTTACACACACACAGTCCGTGCTGGGAAACTCAGTCCTGTTACACACACATTCAGTGCAGGGACACTCAGGGCTGTTACACACACACACAGTCCGTGCTGGGAAACTCAGTGCTGTTACACACACAGTCTGTGCTGGGACACTCAGTCCTTTTCTACTGGCTCAGTCTGTGCTGGGACACTGATTCCTGATACACACACACAATCAATGTTGGGAATCTCAGTCCTGTTATACACACACAGTCAGTGTTGGGTCACTCAGTCCTGTTATACACACAACAGTCAGTGCTGGGACACTCAGTCCTGTTATACACACACAGTCAGTGCTGGGACACTCAGTCCTGTTATACACACACAGTCAGTGCTGGGACACTCAGTCCAGTTATACAAACACAGTCAGTGTTGGGTCACTCAGTCCTGTTATACACACAACAGTCAGTGCTGGGACACTCAGTCCTGTTATACACACACAGTCAGTGCTGGGTCACTCAGTCCTGTTATACACACGCAGTCAGTGCTGGGTCACTCCGTCCTGTTATACACACACACAGTCAGTGTTGGGTCACTCAGTCCTGTTATACACACACAGTCAGTGCTGGGACACTCAGTCCAGTTATACACACACAGTCAGTAATGGGACACTCAGTCCCGTTATACACACACAGTCAGTGCTGGGACACTCAGTCCCGTTATACACACACAGTCAGTGCTGGGACACTCAGTCCTGCTTTACACGCAAAAGCAGTCATGGGACAATAAGACCTGCTTTACACACAATTTCAGTGCTGGGACACTCAGTCCTGTAATACACACACAGTCAGTGCAGGAACACTCAGTCCTGTTATACACACACAGTGAGCGCTGGGACACTCAGTCCTGCTATAAACACATAATCAGTGCTGGGAAACTCAGTCCTGTTAAACACACAGTCTGTGCTGGGACACTCAGTCCTTTTCTACTGGCTCAGTCTGTGCTGGGACACTGAGTCCTGTTATACACATACAGTCTGTGCTGGGACACTCAGTCCTGTTATACACACACAGTGAGTGCTGAGACACTCAGTCCTGTTACACACACACACATTCCATGCTGGGAAACTCAGTCCTGTAACACACACATTCAGTGCTAGGACTCTCAGTGCTGTTACACACACACTGTCAGTGCTGCGAAACTCAGTCGTGTTACACACACAGTCTGTGGTGGGACACTCAGTCCTTTTCTACTGGCTCAGTCTGGGCTGGGACACTGAGTCCTGATGCACACACACAATCAGTGTTGGGACACTCAGTCCTGTTATACACACACAGTTAGTGCTGGGACACTCAGTCCTCTTATACACACACAGTCAATGCTGGGACAAACAGTCCTGATTCTCTCACACAGTCTGTGCTGGGACAATGGATCCTGTTATAAACAGAAAGGCAGTGCTAGTACACACAATCCTGTTAAACAAAAACAGTCAGTGTTCGGACGCTTGGTCCAGTTACAGGCAAAATGTCAGAGCTGGGATACTCAGTACTGTTCTACGTACACTGTCAACACAGGAACACTCAGTCCTGTGATACACACAGTCAGTGCTGGGACACTCACTCCTCTCATACACACACAGTCAGTGCGGGGTCACTCAGTCCTGTTACTCACACTCAGTCAGTGCTGGGACACTCAGTTCTGTTATACACACATACAGTCAGAGCTGGGACACTCAGTCCTGTTATACACACACAGTCAGTGCTGGGACAAACAGTCCTGCTTCACACATATATCGTCAGTCTTGTTCTGCATGCACAGTCTGTGCAGGGACACTGGTTCCTGTTATATATGCATAGTCTCTGCCGGGACACTTTGTCCTGATATATACGCGCAGACTGTGTTGGGACAGAACAAACTGTCAGTGCTGGGACAGTCAGTCCCGTTATACACACACAGTCAGTGCTGGGACACTCAGTCCTGCTATACACACACAGTCAGTGCTGAGACATTCAGTCCTGTTATACACAGACCGTTAGTGCTGGGAGACTCAGTCCCGTTATACACACACAGTCAGTCCTGGGACACTCAGTTCTGTGATACACACAGTCAGTGCTGGGACACTCAGTCCTGTTACACACACACAGTCAGTGCTGGGAAACTCAGTCCTGTTATACATACAGTCAGTGCTGTGAAACTCAGTCCTCTTAAACACAGACAGTCATTGCTGGGACACTCAGTCCTGTTATACACACACAGTCAGTGCTGAGACACTCAGTCCTGTAATACACACACAGTCAGTGCTGGGACACTCAGTCCTGTTATACACACACACAGTCAGTGCTGTGACACTCAGTCCCGTTAAACACACACAGTCAGTGCTGGGACATTCTTTCCTGTGATTTTCAAATTGCCAGTGCTGGGAAACTCAGTCCTGTTACACACACACAGTCCATGCTGGGAAACTCAGTGCTGTTACACACACACTGTCAGTGCTGCGAAACTCAGTCCTGTTACACACACAGTCTGCGCTGGGACACTCAGGCCTTTTCTACTGGCTCAGTCTGTGCTGGGATACTGAGTCGTGATACACACACACAAACAATGTTGGGAATCTCAGTCCTGTTATACACACACAGTCAGTGTTGGGACACTCAGTCCTGTTATACACACACAGTCGGTGCTGGGACACTGAGTCCTTTTCTCCTGGCTCAGTCTGGGCTGGTACACTGAGTCCTGATACACACACACAGTCAGTGCTGGGACACTCAGTCCTGTGATACACACAGTCAGTGCTGAGACACTCAGTCCTGTTACACACACACAGTCCGTGCTGGGAAACTCAGTCCTGTTACACACACATTCAGTGCTGGGACACTCAGGGCTGTTACACACACACTGACAGTGCTGCGAAACTCAATCCTGTTAAACAAACAGTCAGTGCTGGGACACTGAGTCCTGATAGACACACTCTATCAATGTTGGGACACTCAGTCCTGTTATACACACACAGTCAGTGCTGGGACACTGAGTCCTGCTATACACACACAGTCAGTGCAGGGACACTCAGTCCTGTTAAACACACAGTAAGAGCTGGGACACTCAGTCCTGTTATACACACACAGTCCGAGCTGGGACACTCAGTCCTGTTATACACACACAGTCCGAGCTGGGACACTCAGTCCTGTTTCACACATATATCGTCAGTCCTGTTCTGCATGCACAGTCTGTGCAGGGAGAATGGTTCCTGTTATATACGCATAGTCTCTGCCAAGACACATTGTCCTGTTCTATATGCGCAGACTGTGATGGGAGAGAACAAACTGTCAGTGCTGGAACACTCAGTCCTGTTATACACACAGTCTGGGCTGGGACACTGAGTCCTGTTATATACACACAGTTAGTGCTGGGACCCTCAGTCCTGATTCACACACACAGTCAGTGCTGGGACATTCTTTCCTGTGATTTTCAAATTGCCAGTGCTGGGAAACTCAGTCCTGTTACACACACACAGTCCGTGCTGGGAAACTCAGTGCTGTTACACACACACAGTCTGTGCTGGGACACTGAGTCCTGAAACACACACACAATCAATGTTGGGAATCTCAATGCTGTTATACACACACAGTCAGTGTTGGGTCACTCAGTCCTGTTATACACACACAGTCTGGGCTGGGACGCTGAGCCTTGTTCAATTCACAGAGTCAGTGCTGGGACACTCAGTCCTGTTACACACACACAGTCAGTGCTGGGACACTCAGTCCTATTATACACACACAGTCAGTCCTGGGACACTCAGTCCTGTGATACACACAGTCAGTGCTGAGACACTCAGTCCTGTTACACACAAACACAGTCCATGCTGGGAAACTCAGTCCTGTAACACACACATTCAGTGCTAGGACTCTCAGTGCTGTTACACACACACTGTCAGTGCTGGGACACTCAGTCCTGTTATACACACATACAGTCAGAGCTGGGAGACTCAGTCCTGTTATACACACACAGTCAGTGCTGGGACAAACAGTCCTGCATCACACATATATCGTCAGTCTTGATCTGCATGCACAGTCTGTGCTGGGACAATGGATCCTGTTATAAACAGAAAGGCAGTGCTAGTACACACAATCCTGTTAAAAAAAAACAGTCAGTGTTCGGACACTTGGTACAGTTACAAGCAAAATGTCAGAGCTGGGATACTCAGTACTGTTCTACGTACACTGTCAACACAGGAACACTCAGTCCTGTGATACACACAGTCAGTGCTGGGACACTCACTCCTCTCATACACACACAGTCAGTGCGGGGTCACTCAGTACTGTTACACACAATCAGTCAGTGCTGGGACACTCAGCACTGTTATACACACATACAGTCAGAGCTGGGACACTCAGTCCTGTTATACACACACAGTCAGTGCTGGGACAAACAGTCCTGCATCACACATATATCGTCAGTCTTGTTATGCATGCACAGTCTGTGCAGGGACACTGGTTCCTGTTATATATGCATAGTCTCTGCCGGGACACTTTGTCCTGATATATACGCGCAGACTGTGTTGGGACAGAACAAACTGTCAGTGCTGGGACAATCAGTCCCGTTATACACACACAGTCAGTGCTGGGACACTCAGTCCTGTAATACACACTCAGTCAGTGCTGGGACACTCAGTCCTGTTATACACACACAGTCAGTGCTGGGACACTCAGTCCTGTTATACACAGACCGTTAGTGCTGGGAGACTCAGTCCTGTTATACACAGAGTCAGTGCAGGGACACTCAGTCCTGCTATACACACACAGTCAGTGCTGAGACACTCAGTCCTGTTATACACAGACCGTTAGTGCTGGGACACTCAGTCCAGTTATACACACAGTCAGTGCTGGGACACTCAGTCCATTTCTACTGGCTCAGTCTGTGCTGGGACACTGAGTCCTGTTATACACACACAGTCAGTGCTGAGACACTCAGTCCTGTTATACACACACAGTCAGTGCTGGGACACTCAGTCCTGTTATACACACACAGTCAGTGCTGGGACACTCAGTCCTATTATACACACACACAGTCAGTCCTGGGACACTCAGTTCTGTGATACACACAGTCAGTGCTGGGACACTCAGTTCTGTTATACACACATACAGTCAGAGCTGGGACACTCAGTCCTGTTATACACACACAGTCAGTGCTGGGACAAACAGTCCTGCTTCACACATATATCGTCAGTCTTGTTCTGCATGCACAGCCTGTGCCGGGACACTGGTTCCTGTTATATACGCATAGTCTCTGCCGGGACACTTTGTCCTGATATATACGCGCAGACTGTGTTGGGACAGAACAAACTGTCAGTGCTGGGACACTCAGTCCTGTAATACACACAGTCAGTGCTGGGACACTCAGTCCTGTTATACACACACACAGTCAGTGCTGGGACACTCAGTCCTGTTATACATACACAGTCAGTGCTGGGACACTCAGTCCTGTTATACACACACAGTCAGTGCTGGGACACTCAGTCCTGTTATACACACACAGTCAGTGCCGGGACACTCAGTCCTGTTATACACACACAGTCAGTGCTGGGACACTCAGTCCAGTTATACACACACAGTCAGTAATGGGACACTCAGTCCCGTTATACACACACAGTCAGTGCTGGGACACTCAGTCCCGTTATACACACACAGTCAGTGCTGGGACACTCAGTCCTGCTTTACACGCAAAAGCAGTCATGGGACAATAAGACCTGCTTTACACACAATTTCAGTGCTGGGACACTCAGTCCTGTAATACACACACAGTCAGTGCAGGAACACTCAGTCCTGTTATACACACACAGTGAGCGCTGGGACACTCAGTCCTGCTATAAACACATAATCAGTGCTGGGAAACTCAGTCCTGTTAAACACACAGTCTGTGCTGGGACACTCAGTCCTTTTCTACTGGCTCAGTCTGTGCTGGGACACTGAGTCCTGTTATACACATACAGTCTGTGCTGGGACACTCAGTCCTGTTATACACACACAGTGAGTGCTGAGACACTCAGTCCTGTTACACACACACACATTCCGTGCTGGGAAACTCAGTCCTGTAACACACACATTCAGTGCTAGGACTCTCAGTGCTGTTACACACACACTGTCAGTGCTGCGAAACTCAGTCGTGTTACACACACAGTCTGTGGTGGGACACTCAGTCCTTTTCTACTGGCTCAGTCTGGGCTGGGACACTGAGTCCTGATGCACACACACAATCAGTGTTGGGACACTCAGTCCTGTTATACACACACAGTTAGTGCTGGGACACTCAGTCCTCTTATACACACACAGTCAATGCTGGGACAAACAGTCCTGATTCTCTCACACAGTCTGTGCTGGGACAATGGATCCTGTTATAAACAGAAAGGCAGTGCTAGTACACACAATCCTGTTAAACAAAAACAGTCAGTGTTCGGACGCTTGGTCCAGTTACAGGCAAAATGTCAGAGCTGGGATACTCAGTACTGTTCTACGTACACTGTCAACACAGGAACACTCAGTCCTGTGATACACACAGTCAGTGCTGGGACACTCACTCCTCTCATACACACACAGTCAGTGCGGGGTCACTCAGTCCTGTTACTCACACTCAGTCAGTGCTGGGACACTCAGTTCTGTTATACACACATACAGTCAGAGCTGGGACACTCAGTCCTGTTATACACACACAGTCAGTGCTGGGACAAACAGTCCTGCTTCACACATATATCGTCAGTCTTGTTCTGCATGCACAGTCTGTGCAGGGACACTGGTTCCTGTTATATATGCATAGTCTCTGCCGGGACACTTTGTCCTGATATATACGCGCAGACTGTGTTGGGACAGAACAAACTGTCAGTGCTGGGACAGTCAGTCCCGTTATACACACACAGTCAGTGCTGGGACACTCAGTCCTGCTATACACACACAGTCAGTGCTGAGACATTCAGTCCTGTTATACACAGACCGTTAGTGCTGGGAGACTCAGTCCCGTTATACACACACAGTCAGTCCTGGGAGACTCAGTCCCGTTATACACACACAGTCAGTCCTGGGACACTCAGTTCTGTGATACACACAGTCAGTGCTGGGACACTCAGTCCTGTTACACACACACAGTCAGTGCTGGGAAACTCAGTCCTGTTATACATACAGTCAGTGCTGTGAAACTCAGTCCTCTTAAACACAGACAGTCAGTGCTGGGACAATCAGTCCTGTAATACACACACAGTCAGTGCTGGGACACTCAGTCCTGTAATACACACGCAGTCAGTGCTGGGACACTCAGTCCTGTGATACACATAGTCAGTGGTGGGAAACTCAGTCCTGTTAAACACACAGTCTGTGCTGGGACACTCAGTCCTTTTCTACTGGCTCAGTCTGTGCTGGGACACTGAGTCCTGTCATACACACACAGTCAGTGCTGAGACAATGAGTCCTGTTATACACACACAGTCAGTGCTGTGACACTCAGTCCTGTTATACACACACAGTCAGTGCTGGGACACTCAGTCCTGTTATACACACACACAGTCAGTGCTGGGACACTCAGTCCTGTTATACACACACACAGTCAGTGCTGGGACACTCAGTCCTGTTATACACGCACAGTCAGTGCTGGGACACTCAGTCCTGTTATACACGCACAGTCAGTGCTGGGACACTCAGTCCTGTTATACACGCACAGTCAGTGCTGGGACACTCAGTCCTGTTATACACGCACAGTCAGTGCTGGGACACTCAGTCCTGTTATACACGCACAGTCAGTGCTGGGACACTCAGTCCTGTTATACACGCACAGTCAGTGCTGGGACACTCAGTCCTGTTATACACGCACAGTCAGTGCTGGGACACTCAGTCCTGTTATACACGCACAGTCAGTGCTGGGACACTCAGTCCTGTTATACACGCACAGTCAGTGCTGGGACACTCAGTCCTGTTATACACGCACAGTCAGTGCTGGGACACTCAGTCCTGTTATACACGCACAGTCAGTGCTGGGACACTCAGTCCTGTTATACACGCACAGTCAGTGCTGGGAAAATCAGTCCTGTTATACACGCACAGTCAGTGCTGGGACACTCAGTCCTTTTCTACTGGATCAGTCTGGGCAGGGACAATGCGTCCTGATGCACACACACAATCAGTGTTGGGACACTCAGTCCTGTTATACACGCACAGTCAGTGCTGTGACACTCAGTCCTATTATACACACACAGTCAGTCCTGGGACACTCAGTCCTGTTATACACAGTCAATGCTGGGAAACTAAGTCCTGCTATACAGACACAGTCAGTGCTGGGAAACTAAGTCCTGTTATACACACACAGTCAGTGCTGGGACACTCAGTCCCATTATACACACACAGTCAGTGCTGGGACACTCAGTCCTTTTCTACTGGCTCAGTCAGTGCTGGGACACTCAGTCCTGTTATACACACACAGTCAGTGCTGGGACACTCACTCCTCTCATACACACACAGTCAGTGCTGGGACATCCTTTCCTGTGATTTTCAAATTGCCAGCGCTGGGAAACTCAGTCCTGTTACACACACACAGTCACTGTTGGGAAACTCAGTCCTGTTATACACACACAGTCAGTGCTGGGACACTCAGTCCTGTTATACACACACAGTCAGTGCTGGGACACTCAGTCCTGTTATACACACACAGTCAGTGCTGGGACACTCAGTCCTGTTATACACACACAGTCAGTGCTGGGACACTCAGTCCTGTTATACACACACAGTCAGTGCTGGGACACTCAGTCCTGTTATACACACACAGTCAGTGCTGGGACACTCAGTCCTGTTATACACACACAGTCAGTGCTGGGACACTCAGTCCTGTTATACACACACAGTCAGTGCTGGGACACTCAGTCCTGTTATACACACACAGTCAGTGCTGGGACACTCAGTCCTGTTATACACACACAGTCAGTGCTGGGACACTCAGTCCTGTTATACACACACAGTCAGTGCTGGGACACTCAGTCCTGTTATACACACACAGTCAGTGCTGGGACACTCAGTCCTGTTATACACACACAGTCAGTGCTGGGACACTCAGTCCTGTTATACACACACAGTCAGTGCTGGGACACTCAGTCCTGTTATACACACACAGTCAGTGCTGGGACACTCAGTCCTGTTATACACACACAGTCAGTGCTGGGACACTCAGTCCTGTTATACACACACAGTCAGTGCTGGGACACTCAGTCCTGTTATACACACACAGTCAGTGCTGGGACACTCAGTCCTGTTATACACACACAGTCAGTGCTGGGACACTCAGTCCTGTTATACACACACAGTCAGTGCTGGGACACTCAGTCCTGTTATACACACACAGTCAGTGCTGGGACACTCAGTCCTGTTATACACACACAGTCAGTGTTGGGACACGCAGTCCTGTTATACACACACAGTCAGTGCTGGGACACTCAGTCCTGTTATAAAGACACATTCAGTGCTGGGACAGTCAGTCCTGTTATACACACACAGTCAGTGTTGGGACACGCAGTCCTGTTATACACACACAGTCAGTGCTGGGACACTCAGTCCTGTTCAACCTACACAGTCAGTGCTGGGACCCTCAGTCCTCTTATACACACACAGTCAGTGCTGGGACACTCAGTCCTGTTATACACACACAGTCAATGCTGGGACAAACAGTCCTGATTCACACACACAGTCTGTGCTGGGACAATGGATCCTGTTATAAACAGAAAGGCAGTGCTAGTACACACAATCCTGTTAAACAAAAACAGTCAGTGTTCGGACGCTTGGTCCAGTTACAGGCAAAATGTCAAAGCTGGGATACTCAGTACTGTTCTACGTACACTGTCAACACAGGAACACTCAGTCCAGTGATACACACAGTCAGTGCTGGGACACTCAGTTCTGTTACACGCACACGCACACACACACACACACACACACACACACACACACACACACACACAGTCAGTGCTGGGACACTCACTCCTCTCATACACACACAGTCAGTGCTGGGACACTCACTCCTCTCATACACACACAGTCAGTGCTGGTTCACTCAGTCCTGTTATACACACATACAGTCAGAGCTGGGACACTCAGTCCTGTTATACACACACACACAGTCAGTGCTGGGACAAACAGTCCTGCTTCACACATATATCGTCAGTCTTGTTCTGCATGCACAGCCTGTGCAGGGACACTGGTTCCTGTTATATTCGCATAGTCTCTGCCGGGACACTTTGTCCTGATATATACGCGCAGACTGTGTTGGGACAGAACAAACTGTCAGTGCTGGGACAATCAGTCCCGTTATACACACACAGTCAGTGCTGGGACACTCAGTCCTGCTATACACACACAGTCAGTGCTGAGACACTCAGTCCTGTTATACACAGACCGTTAGTGCTGGGAGACTCAGTCCCGTTATACACACACAGTCAGTGCTGAGACACTCAGTCCTGTTATACACACACAGTCAGTGCTGGGACACTCAGTCCTGTAATACACACACAGTCAGTGCAGGAACACTCAGTCCTGTAATACACACACAGTCAGTGCAGGAACACTCAGTCCTGCTTTACACACAAAAGCAGTCCTGGGACAATAAGACCTGCTTTACACACACAGTCAGTGCTGGGACACTCAGTCCTGTTATACACACACAGTCAGTGCTGGGCCACTCAGTCCTGTTACACACACACAGTCAGTGCTGGGACACTCAGTCCTGTTATACACACACACAGTCGGTGCTGGGACACTCAGTCCATTTCTATTGGTAAAGTCTGTGCTGGGACACTGAGTCCTGATACACACACACACAATCAGTGTTGGGAAACTCAGTCCTGTTATACACACACAGTCAGTCCTGGGACAATCAGTCCTGTTACACACAAACAGTCAGTGCTGGGATACTCAGTCCTGTTATAGACACACAGTCAGTGCAGGGACACTCAGTCCTGTGATACACACACACTCAGTGCAGGGACACTCAGTCCTGTTATACACACACAGTTAGTGCTGGGACACTCAGTTCTGTTATACACACACCGTCATTGCTGGGACACTCTGTTCTGTTGTAAACACACAGTCAGTGCCGGCAGACTCAGTCCTGTTATCCACACAAAGTCAGTGCTCGGACACTCAGTCCTGTTACACACACAGTCAGTGCTGGGATACTCAGTCCTGCTTTACACACACAGTCAGTGCTGGGACATTAAGTTCTGTTATACACACAGTCAGTACAGGGACACTCAGTCCTGTTATACAGACACAGTCAGTGCTGGGACACTCAGTCCTGTTATACACACACAGTCAGTGCAGGGACAATGAGTCCTGTTATCCATTCACAGTCAGTGCTGGGACAGTCAGTCCAGTTATACACACAGTCAGTGCTGGGACACTCAGACCTGTTTTACAAACACAGTCAGTGCTGGGACACTCAGACCTGTTATACACACACAGTCTCTGGTGTGACACTGAGTCCTGTTATACACTCACAGTCAGTGCTGGGACACTCAGTCCTGTTATCCATTCACAGTCAGTACTGGGACAGTTAGTCCAGTTATACACACAGTCAGTGCTGGGACACTCAGACCTGTTTTACACACAGTCAGTGCTGGGACACTCAGACCTGTTATACACACACACAGTCTCTGGTGTGACACTGAGTCCTGTTATACACTCACAGTCAGTGCTGGGACACTCAGTCTTGTTATACAAAAACAATCTCTGTTGGGACCCTCAGTCCAGTTATAAACACAAAGGCAGTGCTAATACACACAATCCTGCTGTACACACATGCTAAGTGCTGGGACACTCAGTCCTGCTAAACACAAACAGTCAGTATTCGGACACTCGGTCCAGTTACAGACAAAATGTCAGAGCTGGGACACTCAGTCCTGTTGTACAAACACGATCAATACAGGAACACTCAGTCCTGTGATACACACAGAGTCAGTGCAGGAACACTCAGTCCTGCTTTACACACAAAAGCAGTCCTGGGACAATAAGACCTGCTTTACACACAATTTCAGTGCTGGGCCACTCAGTCCTGTTACACACACACAGTCAGTGCTGGGACATCCTTTCCTGTGATTTTCAAATTGCCAGTGCTGGGAAACTCAGTCCTGTTACACACACACACAATCACTGTTGGGAAACTCAGTCCTGTTATACAGACACAGTCAGTGCTGGGAACTCAGTCCTGTTATACACACACAGTCAGTGCTGGGACACTCAGTCCTGTTATAAACACACAATCAGTGCTGGGACACTCAGTCCTGTTATACACACAGAGTCAGTGTTGGGACACTCAGTCCTGTTATACACACACAGTCAGTGTTGGGACACGCAGTCCTGTTACACACACACAGTCAGTGGTGGGACACTCAGTTCTGTTATACACACACAGTCAGTGCTGGGAAATACAGTCCTGTTATATACACACAGTTAGTGCTGAGACCCTCAGTCCTCTTATACACACACAGTCAGTGCTGGGACACTCAGTCCTGTTATACACACACAGTCAATGCTGGGACAAACAGTCCTGCTTCACACATATATCGTCAGTCTTGTTCTGCATGCACAGCCTGTGCAGGGACACTGGTTCCTGTTATATTCGCATAGTCTCTGCCGGGACACTTTGTCCTTATATATACGCGCAGACTGTCTTGGGACAGAACAAACTGTCAGTGCTGGGACACTCAGTCCCGTTATACACACACAGTCAGTGCTGGGACACTCAGTCCTGTTATACACACACAGTCAATGCTGGGACACTCAGTCCTGTTATACACACACAGTCAGTGCTGGGACACTCAGTCCTGTTATACACACAGTCAGTGCTGGGACACTCAGTCCCGTTATACACACACATTCAGTGCTGGGACACTCAGTCCTGTAATACACACACAGTCAGTGCAGGAACACTCAGTCCTGTTATACACACACAGTCAGTGCTGGGACACTCAGTCCTGTAATACACACGCAGTCAGTGCAGGAACACTCAGTACTGCTTTACACACAAAAGCAGTCCTGGGACAATAAGACCTGCTTTACACAAACAGTCAGTGCTGGGACACTCAGTTCTGTTATACACACACCGTCATTGCTGGGACACTCTGTTCTGTTGTAAACACACAGTCAGTGCCGGCAGACTCAGTCCTGTTATCCACACAAAGTCAGTGCTCGGACACTCAGTCCTGTTACACACACAGTCAGTGCTGGAACACTCAGTCCTGTTATACACACACAGTCACTGCTGGGATACTCAGTCCTGCTTTACACACACAGTCAGTGCTGGGACATTAAGTTCTGTTATACACACAGTCAGTCCTGGGACAATCAGTCCTGTTACACACAAACAGTCAGTGCTGGGATACTCAGTCCTGTTATAGACACACAGTCAGTGCAGGGACACTCAGTCCTGTGATACACACACACTCAGTGCAGGGACACTCAGTCCTGTTATACACACACAGTTAGTGCTGGGACACTCAGTTCTGTTATACACACACCGTCATTGCTGGGACACTCTGTTCTGTTGTAAACACACAGTCAGTGCCGGCAGACTCAGTCCTGTTATCCACACAAAGTCAGTGCTCGGACACTCAGTCCTGTTACACACACAGTCAGTGCTGGGATACTCAGTCCTGCTTTACACACACAGTCAGTGCAGGGACATTAAGTTCTGTTATGCACACACAGACAGTGCAGGGACAATGAGTCCTGTTATCCATTCACAGTCAGTGCTGGGACAGTCAGTCCAGTTATACACACAGTCAGTGCTGGGACACTCAGACCTGTTATACACACACACAGTCTCTGGTGTGACACTGAGTCCTGTTATACACTCACAGTCAGTGCTGGGACACTCAGTCTTGTTATACAAAAACAAGCTCTGTTGGGACCCTCAGTCCAGTTATAAACACAAAGGCAGTGCTAATACACACAATCCTGCTGTACACACATGCTAAGTGCTGGGACACTCAGTCCTGCTAAACACAAACAGTCAGTGTTCGGACACTCGGTCCAGTTACAGACAAAATGTCAGAGCTGGGACACTCAGTCCTGTTGTACAAACACGATCAATACAGGAACACTCAGTCCTGTGATACACACAGAGTCAGTGCAGGAACACTCAGTCCTGCTTTACACACAAAAGCAGTCCTGGGACAATAAGACCTGCTTTACACACAATTTCAGTGCTGGGCCACTCAGTCCTGTTACACACACACAGTCAGTGCTGGGACATCCTTTCCTGTGATTTTCAAATTGCCAGTGCTGGGAAACTCAGTCCTGTTATACAGACACAGTCAGTGCTGGGAACTCAGTCCTGTTATACACACACAGTCAGTGCTGGGAACTCTGTCCTCTCATACACACACAGTCAGTGCGTGTAAACTCATTCCTGTTACACACAAACAGTCAGTGCTGGGATACTCAGTCCTGTTATAGACACACAGTCAGTGCAGGGACACTCAGTCCTGTGATACACACACACTCAGTGCAGGGACACTCAGTCCTGTTATACACACACAGTTAGTGCTGGGACACTCAGTTCTGTTATACACACACCGTCATTGCTGGGACACTCTGTTCTGTTGTAAACACACAGTCAGTGCCGGCAGACTCAGTCCTGTTATCCACACAAAGTCAGTGCTCGGACACTCAGTCCTGTTACACACACAGTCAGTGCTGGGATACTCAGTCCTGCTTTACACACACAGTCAGTGCAGGGACATTAAGTTCTGTTATGCACACACAGACAGTGCAGGGACAATGAGTCCTGTTATCCATTCACAGTCAGTGCTGGGACAGTCAGTCCAGTTATACACACAGTCAGTGCTGGGACACTCAGACCTGTTATACACACACACAGTCTCTGGTGTGACACTGAGTCCTGTTATACACTCACAGTCAGTGCTGGGACACTCAGTCTTGTTATACAAAAACAAGCTCTGTTGGGACCCTCAGTCCAGTTATAAACACAAAGGCAGTGCTAATACACACAATCCTGCTGTACACACATGCTAAGTGCTGGGACACTCAGTCCTGCTAAACACAAACAGTCAGTGTTCGGACACTCGGTCCAGTTACAGACAAAATGTCAGAGCTGGGACACTCAGTCCTGTTGTACAAACACGATCAATACAGGAACACTCAGTCCTGTGATACACACAGAGTCAGTGCAGGAACACTCAGTCCTGCTTTACACACAAAAGCAGTCCTGGGACAATAAGACCTGCTTTACACACAATTTCAGTGCTGGGCCACTCAGTCCTGTTACACACACACAGTCAGTGCTGGGACATCCTTTCCTGTGATTTTCAAATTGCCAGTGCTGGGAAACTCAGTCCTGTTATACAGACACAGTCAGTGCTGGGAACTCAGTCCTGTTATACACACACAGTCAGTGCTGGGAACTCTGTCCTCTCATACACACACAGTCAGTGCGTGTAAACTCATTCCTGTTATACACACACAGTCAGTGCGTGTAAACTCATTCCTGTTATACACACACAGTCAGTGCTGGGACACTCAGTCCTGTTGTACACACAGTCAGTGTTGGGACACTCAGTCCTGTTATACACACACAGTCAGTGCTGGGACACTCAGTCCTGTTATACACACACAGTCAGTGCTGGGACACTCAGTCCTCTTATACACACACAGTCAGTGCTGGGACACTCAGTCCTCTTATACACACACAGTCAGTGCTTGTACACTCAGTCATGTTATACACACACAGTCAGTGCTGGTACACTCAGTCCTGTTATACACACACAGTCAGTGCTGGGACACTCAGTCCTCTTATACACACACAGTCAGTGCTGGGACACTCAGTCCTCTTATACACACACAGTCAGTGCTTGTACACTCAGTCATGTTATACACACACAGTCAGTGCTGGTACACTCAGTCCTGTTATACACACACAGTCAGTGCTGGTACACTCAGTCCTGTTACACAGACACAGTCAGTGCTGGTACACTCAGTCCTGTTACACACATACAGTCAGCGTTCGACGCTCGGTCCAGTTACAGAGAAAATGTCAGTGCAGGAACACTCAGTCCTGTGATACACGCAGTCGGAGCTGGGACACTCAGTCCTGTGATACACGCAGTCGGAGCTGGGACACTCAGTCCTGTGATACACACAGTCGGAGCTGGGACACTCAGTCCTGTGATACACACAGTCGGAGCTGGGACACTCAGTCCTGTGATACACACAGTCGGAGCTGGGACACTCAGTCCTGTGATACACACAGTCGGAGCTGGGACACTCAGTCCTGTGATACACACAGTCGGAGCTGGGACACTCAGTCCTGTGATACACACAGTCGGAGCTGGGACACTCAGTCCTGTGATACACACAGTCGGAGCTGGGACACTCAGTCCTGTGATACACACAGTCGGAGCTGGGACACTCAGTCCTGTGATACACACAGTCGGAGCTGGGACACTCAGTCCTGTGATACACACAGTCGGAGCTGGGACACTCAGTCCTGTGATACACACAGTCGGAGCTGGGACACTCAGTCCTGTGATACACACAGTCGGAGCTGGGACACTCAGTCCTGTGATACACACAGTCGGAGCTGGGACACTCAGTCCTGTGATACACACAGTCGGAGCTGGGACACTCAGTCCTGTGATACACACAGTCGGAGCTGGGACACTCAGTCCTGTGATACACACAGTCGGAGCTGGGACACTCAGTCCTGTGATACACACAGTCGGAGCTGGGACACTCAGTCCTGTGATACACACAGTCGGAGCTGGGACACTCAGTCCTGTGATACACACAGTCGGAGCTGGGACACTCAGTCCTGTGATACACACAGTCGGAGCTGGGACACTCAGTCCTGTGATACACACAGTCGGAGCTGGGACACTCAGTCCTGTGATACACACAGTCGGAGCTGGGACACTCAGTCCTGTGATACACACAGTCGGAGCTGGGACACTCAGTCCTGTGATACACACAGTCGGAGCTGGGACACTCAGTCCTGTGATACACACAGTCGGAGCTGGGACACTCAGTCCTGTGATACACACAGTCGGAGCTGGGACACTCAGTCCTGTGATACACACAGTCGGAGCTGGGACACTCAGTCCTGTGATACACACAGTCGGAGCTGGGACACTCAGTCCTGTGATACACACAGTCGGAGCTGGGACACTCAGTCCTGTGATACACACAGTCGGAGCTGGGACACTCAGTCCTGTGATACACACAGTCGGAGCTGGGACACTCAGTCCTGTGATACACACAGTCGGAGCTGGGACACTCAGTCCTGTGATACACACAGTCGGAGCTGGGACACTCAGTCCTGTGATACACACAGTCGGAGCTGGGACACTCAGTCCTGTGATACACACAGTCGGAGCTGGGACACTCAGTCCTGTGATACACACAGTCGGAGCTGGGACACTCAGTCCTGTGATACACACAGTCGGAGCTGGGACACTCAGTCCTGTGATACACACAGTCGGAGCTGGGACACTCAGTCCTGTGATACACACAGTCGGAGCTGGGACACTCAGTCCTGTGATACACACAGTCGGAGCTGGGACACTCAGTCCTGTGATACACACAGTCGGAGCTGGGACACTCAGTCCTGTGATACACACAGTCGGAGCTGGGACACTCAGTCCTGTGATACACACAGTCGGAGCTGGGACACTCAGTCCTGTGATACACACAGTCGGAGCTGGGACACTCAGTCCTGTGATACACACAGTCGGAGCTGGGACACTCAGTCCTGTGATACACACAGTCGGAGCTGGGACACTCAGTCCTGTGATACACACAGTCGGAGCTGGGACACTCAGTCCTGTGATACACACAGTCGGAGCTGGGACACTCAGTCCTGTGATACACACAGTCGGAGCTGGGACACTCAGTCCTGTGATACACACAGTCGGAGCTGGGACACTCAGTCCTGTGATACACACAGTCGGAGCTGGGACACTCAGTCCTGTGATACACACAGTCGGAGCTGGGACACTCAGTCCTGTGATACACACAGTCGGAGCTGGGACACTCAGTCCTGTGATACACACAGTCGGAGCTGGGACACTCAGTCCTGTGATACACACAGTCGGAGCTGGGACACTCAGTCCTGTGATACACACAGTCGGAGCTGGGACACTCAGTCCTGTGATACACACAGTCGGAGCTGGGACACTCAGTCCTGTGATACACACAGTCGGAGCTGGGACACTCAGTCCTGTGATACACACAGTCGGAGCTGGGACACTCAGTCCTGTGATACACACAGTCGGAGCTGGGACACTCAGTCCTGTGATACACACAGTCGGAGCTGGGACACTCAGTCCTGTGATACACACAGTCAGAGCTGGGACACTCAGTCCTGTGATACACACAGTCAGAGCTGGGACACTCAGTCCTGTGATACACACAGTCAGAGCTGGGACACTCAGTCCTGTGATACACACAGTCAGAGCTGGGACACTCAGTCCTGTGATACACACAGTCAGAGCTGGGACACTCAGTCCTGTGATACACACAGTCAGAGCTGGGACACTCAGTCCTGTGATACACACAGTCAGAGCTGGGACACTCAGTCCTGTTACACACACACACAGGCAATTCTGGGACACAATACAGTTATACAGATACAGTTAACGCTGGGACACTCAGTCCTGTTGTGCACACACAGTCAGTGCTGGGACACTCAGTCCTGTTATACACACACAGTCAGTGCTGGGACACTCAGTTCTGTTGTAAACACATAGTCAATGCTGGGACATCCAGTCCTGTTATACACACACAGTCAGTGCTGGGACCCTCAGTCCTGTTATGCACACACAGTCAGTGCTGGGACACTTAGTCCTGTTATACACACAAAGGCGATTCTGGGACACTCAATCCAGTTATACACATACAGTAAACGCTTGGACACTCAGTCCTGTTATACACACACAGTCAGTGCTTGGACACTCAGTTCTGTTGTAAACACACAGTCAGTGCTGGGACACTCAGTCCTGTTATACACAAACAGTCGGTGCTGGGACACTGAGTCCTGTTATACACACACAGTCGGTGCTGGGACACTCAGTCCTGTTACACACATTCTGTGCTGGGACTCTCAATCCTGTTATACACGCACAGTCAGTGCTGGGACACTCATTTCTGCTGTAAACACACAGTCAGTGCTGGGACACTCAGTCCTGTTACACACACACAGTCAGTGCTGAGACACTCAGTCCTGTTATAAACACACAGTCAGTGCTGGGACACCCAGTCCTGTTATACACACCCAGTCAGTGCTTGGACACTCAGTCCTGTTATACACACACAGTCAGTGCTGGGACACTCAGTCCTGTTACACACACACAGTCAGAGCTGGGACACCCAGTCCTGTTATACACACACAGTCAGTGCTGGGACACTCAGTCCTGTTACACAGAGTTAGTGCTGGGACAATCAGTGCTGTTATGCACACACAGTCAGTGCTGGGACACTCAGTTCTGTTGTATACACACATTCAGTGCTGTGACACCCAGTCCTGTTATACACACACAGTCAGTGCTGGGACACTCAGTCCTGTGATACACACACTGTCAATGCAGGAACACTCAGTCCTGTGATACACACACAATGAGTGCTGGGATACTCAGTCCTGCTATACACACAGTCACAGCTGGGACACTCAGTCCTGTTATACACACACAGTCAGTGCTGGGACACTCAGTCCTGTTACACACACAAAGGCGATTCTGGGACACTTAGTCCTGTTCTACGTACACTGTCAGTGCAGGAACACTCAGTCCCGTTATATACACACAGTCAGCGCTGGGACACTCAGTCCTGTTAGACACACACAGTCAGTGCTGGGACACTCAGTCCTGTTCGACACACACAGTCAGTGCTGGGACACTCAGTCCTGTTAGACACACACAGTCAGTGCCGAGACACTCAGTCCTGTTATAAACACACAGTCAGTGCTGGGACACCCAGTCCTGTTACACACACACAGTCAGTGCTGGGACACTCAGTCCTGTTATACACACACAGTCAGTGCTGGGACACTCAGTCCTGTTACACACACACACAGTCAGAGCTGGGACACCCAGTCCTGTTACACACACACAGTCAGAGCTGGGACACCCAGTCCTGTTATACACACACAGTCAGTGCTGGGACACTCAGTCCTGTTACACACACACAGTCAGTGCCGAGACACTCAGTCCTGTTATAAACACACACACAGTCAGTGCTGGGACATTCAGTCCTGTTATATACACAGTCAGTGCTGGGACACTCAGTCCTGTTATACACACACAGTCAGAGCTGGGACACTTTTGAAGTCCCTGTCCCCCGAGGCGGATGGTCCAATTCCTGCTACTTCCCAATTCCTGCTCCCCACCTTTGTTTGGAAATCCCGCCCTAATTCCTTTGTCCCATTCCGACCAGGCCACCCTGAGTTACGTTATATCCCCGTGTGACAGGACGCCAGCTCCCGCTCTGCGCTATGGGAAGTGAAACTAGAGTGTGATTTTTTTTTAACACTGTTGCCTCCGTTGTGCCCAGGGTCACTGACACCCACTCCCTCAACCGTGCCAGCCCATGTTCCACAATGCTGCCAATGGTGTGGAGCGGAGCACAGGAGGGTGTTACTCCTGTGGGGCAGCTGTTCACATTGTGGTGTCGTGTGTGCCAGTCCTTATCGTTACCCCAATCTCACTTTGGCGTTTTGGGGAGCTTAGAGAAGTTGCAGTTATAAAGCGCCTTTCATTACCTAGAGCCCTCTCTAATCGTAGCTTTAGATGCTCAGTCTCTTCGTTATAGATGAAACGTTGCTGCCAATTTTGTGCACAGCAAGCTCCCACAGCCAGGTAATCTATTCTGCGGTATGCCTGAGGAGTAATTATTGCCCCCTCCCCCCTCCCACCGGGAACATCCCGCCCTCCTCTGCTTGCCCCGTGGACCTGAACGGGCACCTCGTAGGTCAGAGCTAGAACGTTGGCACCTCCGGCAGTGCGGCACTCCCTCCCGTACCAGGCCGGGCGGGTCAGCTTGGTCTCTGGGCTCGGGTCTCCGGAGTTTCTAATGGAGCCCCATGCCCTCCTCCGCCAGGGGGTGGGGCGGCGAGACCCTGCTACCCACCGAGCCCCTCCTCAGGCAGAGCCGGGGCAGAGTTACATCGCGGGGCATGGCTGGTGCTGATGAAATGCCGGCTGTCAGCCTCAGCATAGAGTGAAGCCACCGCTAGCCGACAAGCCGCTCCCAGTGGCAGGAGGCATTCCCTTTGGTGGAAATTCCCACATCCCATCCCTGGCCTGTACTAGCCCTGGCATCGATGTGAGCCTGTGAACAGAGGGTAAATTAGCTACCAGTCAGACCCCTGGTCCCCGTGGGGAAAGCAGTGAGAATGTGGAACTCGCTCCCACAGGGAGTGGTCGAGGTGAATAGTATCGATACATTTAAGGGGGAAGCTGGATAAACACATGAGGGAGAAAGGAATAGAAGGATAGGCTGATAGGGGGAGATGAAGAGGGGGGCAGGAGGAAGCTCTTGTGGAGCAGAAAGACCAGCACGGAGCAGATGGGCCGAATGGCCTGTTTCTGTGCAGTCCCCTGACGCATTCTCACATTCTGGGAATGTGCAACTGAATCAGGATAGAGCTGGGTTGGGCAGTGATGCTGCATGTAGTTGAATAGCATGCCCTCTCATTCTGGCCAGTGGGGAGGGGGGCAGCTCCAGTGAGGTTGCAGGTGACAGCGGGCGCCCTGGCAGAAGATGCGAGAGCGGGCATCTACTGGGGCAATGAGCTGGCTACTCACAAGGGCAAACTGGGCCAATGGCATTTCAGAGTGTGGGGGATGGGGAGGGGGATGGTGGTGGGGAGCCGCCTCTTGCCTTTGATTCGAAATAGTCGACCAGTGGACGACTCCGTGGCATTGCTCTCAGGATGGAGTGGACCATCTTGCTCAGCTGGTTGGACGGGCATTGGCGTCTCTGCAAGTGGAGACAGTGCCGTCTAGCGGTGGGAGGTCACAGCCACGTGAAAGGGTGAAGACCAAATTAGGAGTGAGGGACTGGCGCCCCGAATTCAATTTGTCATGAGGCGACCTCCCCTGGCGATGCCCACAGGGTGTCAAGATCAGGGACAGTCCTCAGGTGAAGCAGGGCCAGAGGGTGAAGTGTAATCACACAGGGAAGAAGGTGTAATCCAGCCACTACGTTAAGGTTATATATTAGTTCCTCATTTTGAGGTCCTCATTATGAATTCGAATGCCTACCTTTAAAAGAAGTGTAAACATGACAAGCTGTAATGACACTGTCTGCCAGTGGTGGCAGTGCAGAGTCACAAACACACGCCAACTGGCTCAATTGGTATTTGCACAGAGAGGCATGGACAGTGTGTGGCATTGGCACAACGGTGACTAACCAGGCAACGGCTATCTGCAATTTTAGCCTCAGCTTTACTCTGTATCTAACCCCGTGCGGTACCTGTCCTGGGAGTGTTTGATGGGGACAGTGTAGAGGGAGCTTTACTCTGTATCTAACCCCGTGCTTCACCTGTCCTGGGAGTGTTTGATGGGGACAGTGTAGAGGGAGCTTTACTCTGTATCTAACCCCGTGCGGTACCTGTCCTGGGAGTGTTTGATGGGGACAGTGTAGAGGGAGCTTTACTCTGTATCTAACCCCGTGCTTCACCTGTCCTGGGAGTGTTTGATGGGGACAGTGTAGAGGGAGCTTTACTCTGTATCTAACCCCGTGCTGTACCTGTCCTGGGAGTGTTTGATGGGGACAGTGTAGAGGGAGCTTTACTCTGTATCTAACCCCGTGCTGTACCTATCCTGGGAGTGTTTGATGGGGACAATGAGAAACATTTTATTCTCTAACACACAGGTTGCTTACTTGAATAAACACAAAAATAGACAGAAAGAGTTATGAATGGGGATTTATGACCCTTCCTATTCTCAGCGTTTCAGTTTTGTATACACTATTCCCATCTCGTAAAGCTCCTGGTGACCAATCGATGGCCCCTCTCCAGACCTGCAGACTCAGCGAATGAGACCGTATAGCAGGAGACCATTCAGCCCATTGTGACTGTGCTGGCTGTCTGACCAAGCTTCCAATTGTACTCCTGTCCCTGCCCTCGTCATCATCCTGTGTGCACTGAGCACCGGGGACGATCAGCTGCCAGCCAGTGTGTGATCCCTGTGGCAGTATCTATCCTAGCTGGGGTGGTGCCCCCAAACCTATTATCACTCAGCGGTGAGTGGTGATGGGAATAATAGTCCATGGCCGAATTTCCATCTTTTATGCACAGCAAGATCTCAGAAATGGCAACTTGATAGCGACCAGCTAACCATGCTAATGTTGTTTGAGGGGTTGGCGTCGGTCGCATGCCAGTGGTGTCCATCTCAGAGGGCAGACAGGCCTTTGGATTCATGTCTCATCCGAATGACAGCACCCCTGACAGTGCAGCACTCCCTCAGCACCGGCACTGGGAGTGTCAGAATGGATCATGAGCCCAAGTCTCGGGTGCGGGGCTCGAACCTGTGACTTTCTGACTCAGCCGGTAGTTGGGAATCAAACCTGGGGGCCCCTTGGCTCGATACCAGCGCACCGACCTGTGCAGACAAAGCGTCTCCCCATGGTAACCAGGCTCAGCCATGGCAGGGTGAGCCCTCTCCACAGGCCCTTAGCCGTGAGCAGGCCGATCTTCCTCTTCCCCTGTGGCCCCCCTCACCCACCATATTCCCTATACAGTGGGGATTCCCCCCCCTTCCCCCTACACCTCAAACACCATCAGCACAGGGGCAATTCCCATTGGGAGGGGGGGGGCATAACCCCAGCCCAGGCCTCTGGGTCTACAGGGTTCCTGCAGGCCTCGAATAGCCAGGGCTGTTGACCGACTAAACCTGGGCTCCTCACCCATTGATCAATCGAAAGAAAGAAAAAAAGAGGCTGGTTGAGGGGGGGGAATTGACCTTTCAAAAACTGACCCCCTTCCTCCCCCTCCCCAGTCGCCCAGCAACCCCCCTGCTCCCCAAACCCAGCAGTCAGGCTGCGGGATGGGTCAGAGTCTGCAGCACACCCGGGATGACAGAGAGAGAGAGAGAGAGAGAGAGAGAGAGAGACCAGCCCCGACGTTAGACGCGTGAGAGAGAAGGAAGCAAACTGAACAATCGCGGAGAGAAAAAGCCCCCGACTGAAAGGCGTGCACCTTACCTTTCGGTCAATCGGCAAAAGCTGCACCCTGGGATTCCTCTGACTGACCTTCCAGCGCTCACCGGGCTTTTGTGTTGTTCGAGGCAGAGGCCTTATCTACAAGGCAAACGGTATCTGTGGCATGTGAATGGCATCTTCTTCCCTCCAGACTCCGGGTCGTTCAGCTCGAGACAAGCACCACCCCCCACAACCACCCCCTCTCTCTCTCTCTCCCCTTCCCCACCCCACCCCCTCCTCCTACCACCACCCCCACCAACCACCACCCCTCTCTCTCTCTCCTCTTCCCCACCCCACCCCTTCCTCCTACTACCACCACCCCCACCAGCAGCACCAGAGGCCCACCAACACACACACACACACACACACACACACACCCTCCCCTCTCCCCAACTGCAACCAACCCTTTCCTCTCCAAAACTTCAATTCCGAACACACACAGACACACACACACAGGACAGTAAAGCTCTCCTGTAGCTCGGTCAGTAACACAGTCCCAGGTGAGGTGTCGAAGGTGGTGACATTTGTCTGAGAAAAGTGCTAATTAAGAATGGAAGACAGGATATTCAAAGTACAGCTCTAGTGGGGGTGGGGTGGAAAGACTAACAAGGTTTTAGTTTAGATTTAAAAATAATGGAAATAGGTGGGGAAAGAAGAATCTATATAAATTATTGAAAAAAAAGGGGGGGGGGGAAGAAACGGGGTGGGGATGGGGGGAGGGGGAGTTTAAGATCTAAAGTTGTTGAATTCAATATTCAGCCCGGAAGGCTGTAAAGTGCCTAGTCGGAAGATGAGGTGCTGTTCCTCCAGTTTGCGTTGGGCTTCACTGGAACAATGCAGCAAGCCAAGGACAGACATGTGGGCAAGAGAACAGGGTGGAGTGTTAAAATGGCAAGCGACAGGGAGGTTTGGGTCTTTCTTGCGGACAGAAAAGGCTGTTTCCCTGGCTCAGGACTCTAGAACACAAAGGTACAGTTTTAGACTAAGAGGCTGATTATTTAGAACCAAGATGAGAACTTTCTTCACTCAAATTGTTGTGAATCTTTGGAATTCTCTCCCCTTGAGACTTGTGAAGCTCCATCACTGAATATATTTAAAACTGAGATAGAGAGATTTTTGGCCTCAGGGAATCAAGGGATATGGGAAGTGAGTGGGAATGTGGAGTTAAGGCCAATGATGAGCCATGATAATATTGAATGGCAGAACAGGTTCAGTGTGCCATATGGTCTACTCTTCCTCATATTTCTTCTGTTCTTATGTAACAGAAAGTGTGCTTAGGAACAGTCCTAAAGAAAGAGCTGGAGAGAATTGCAAAGTACAGGACCCAGACAACTCAAGGCACTTGCAAAGTACAGGACCCAGACAACTCAAGGCACTGCCATCAATGACAGGATGCACAAGATGCCAGAGTTGGGATGGGGCCTGTAAGATCTTAGAGATAGGGAGGGGTTAGGTCATGAAAGCATTCCTTCCTTTCTTTATTAAGTATTTACAAACATTTATCGAGTTAGTGTACAAAATGCTTTAATACAAGATTTTAAAAATATATATTGAGGATTTTGGCTCAGTTTCATATACATTCACTTTCCCAGTAGAGGCTTTGTGAATCCTGCTGTAAACCTAAGAAGTACTTTGAAGAGGGAAAAAAAATCCTGTACATTAGACCGTGTGAAAAAAAGGCGGACTAGGTTAAAAAAAAAGGTTCCCGGAGAATGTCAGTACTTTCAATACCTGCGCCCTTAAGCATATTAGAGGTTGCAGGGAATTGCTAAGAATTGAGAATGTTTGGTCAATGAGGGGGTATTGAGCAGTCTGATTTACAACACATCCTGTGGAGCAGAAATTCTCTGCATTGAGAATAAAAATTGCCATGTTAACTGTGACAGGAAATAATGGCAATGACCTAAGTTTGCTTAGCGTCTTAGCTTCTTTACTCCGTCAGGTAGTTGATGCTCACCTGAAACAGTCGCGATGCAAAACCAGCAGATCCCCTCCCTTTGTAGTCTTAATGCAAGAACAGGTGCAACTTAGCTAGAGATAAAGGGGGAATCATGCATCGATTAACCGCTGAGGGAATGGTTACAGCGGTCAGAATCACTTTTTAAATAACTAAGTCGGTAAACGCAGCCGTTTTTGAAACAATAAGTTGAGGGGAAAAATCCAGAGTACTACATTTTTTGTTCTTGTTTTCCTCTTGTTACGTGTACGTACATACATTTGTCTATAGCAGGAAAGGGCCGCTAGGAGTGGATCTGGCATTAGAATGAGACAGTGAAGAGGGCACACCAGGTCGGTTGGTCCGGGGGTTATCCGGTCCGCGGTTGCTGGGTTCCAGGGGGTTGGGGGGGGAGTTATCCGGTCCGGGGTTGCTGGGTTCCGGGGGGTGGGGGAAGTTATCCTGTCCG